>NC_089504.1:355865749-356169499 GCF_036850995.1 Saccopteryx leptura | reverse complement strand
CCAGCACCTTGTATCCAGCCCTAGAGCTGGGCCCACTACGTAACTTCAACCTAGAATAGTAATTCTACCTAGAATATTAATCTACCTAAAATATTAGTCCTAATTCTGTGGTTCTCAAACTTGGGGGTATTATGACACCTTTATCCTCTTAAAAAGCCAGGAACACCCAAAAGCTTTTGTTTATGTGTGTATTAGCTATCAGTGTTCATTATATATGAAATTAAAACTGAGACATGTTAAAACAGGGGGGAAACACCATACCATCAGCCATCAGAGCCAAAACATCAACAGAGGCCATGGAGCCGTGGAAAATTCCACTGTACATTCATGAAAGGAGGAGAGTAAAAAAGGAAAGTAAATGCTTGGAGTTGTTCCAAAAAGAAAACGTTCTGGTATCACAGACTCCTTGAAAGGGCCTCAGGGACACCGTGTACCCCCAAACCACACCCTGAGGAGCCGTGTTCTAGCTCACTGGTGTGCACGTCCATGTTCGCTGGACTCCGGGCGCTGCTGAGGGCAGGGTCTGTGTCTTATGTCTCCCTGTGTTCCTGACGCCCAGGCTGCAGAACTGCCTTTAACATCTCCCTCCTGAACCCACCAAAGGCCAGGAACCCCACAAACTAACTGTGGCTCCCTCTCACGGGAGAACTTACTGTCCACACCATCCTCCACCCGGCCTCCAGGACCCAGCTCAGCTGGACGGGGCCAGTCTGGCGGGGGAACGGGCCTCTGCGCCCAGGACTACGCTACGGGAGCCCCGCCCTCCCCCAGGGTGAGCTCTCCTGCAGATCAGCTACGGGAGCCCCCGCCCTCCCCAGGGTGAGCTCTCCTGCAGATCAGCTATGGGAGCCCCGCCCTCCCCCAGGGTGAGCTTTCCTCAGATCAGCCATTCGGGGGATGAGCACTCGTGCCGTTTATTTACAGAGGCTGCTCCTTGGAGAATGCGGACCTTTCAGGCAGGGATTTCAACCTTCTGATGTGCTTTCCACTGAGCCCCTTAACAAGCCTCTGGGGAGGGACCCAGGAGGTCGGTCCCATGGTTCCCAACTTACAGAAGCTTGAGGTGGCACTGAGGACAGGGGCTGTTCTGGGCTACGTGGGGACAGGCCACGGCTTCTCCAATGCCCCAGAATCTCCCCAAAGCTCAACAAGGCAACATCCTCACTGTGACCAGTCCTCCTTGAAATGCCCTTGAACAGAGGCCCCAAACTGTGTCTGCTCCACCCCCTGCCTCTTCCAGCCGCTCCCCCACCTCCATCTACTACACACGGAGTAGTTCCCACCAGCCGCAAGCTTCTCGCTTTCTCTCCTCACACAACTTGAAAAAAATCACGATTCAGGAAAACGCCCACACGCCTTGCTCGTGGAGCACGGAGCCACTCCTCTCAGCACGGCTCTGTCTCCGCTCTACAACTGATAGTGGAGGAGGAGAAGGCAGTTCCTTTTTAGACCAAAATGCTGCCTCATGCTTCCCCTCCCAGGCCCCTACCTGGGCGTGCATTTGCAAATCTACTGTTGATATCACTATTTGAAGGCGCGCTGGGGCCTGGAGAACAAGCCAAGGGCTCAGAGGATCCCAGGCCAACTCCATCTGACAGCCACAGCCTGAGCGCTGCCAAGTCTGACTGACTCGCGGGATATATTTAGATGTGGGGGCGGCGGGGGGTGACACACTGTTGTGCGCTGAACTCAGGAACGCTGTGTTGGTAACGACAGACTAGCAAATAAACAGCCGACAGCCATCCGACTACATCATCTGGCATCCCGGGCACAGAACCCTCGCCTCCGTAAACTACACAGATTTCAAAAGCCACCCACACGATCCTGGTGTAAAAAAAAAAAGCAATTAGAAAGACTTCTGCAGGGCAATCCCCACAATCCTTCTTTGGAAATAAACCTGCCCCTGTTCCTCCCCTCCACCTTTCTGGTCTAGGACAGAGTATCAAGCAAGAACAAGGCTAAGCTTGTTCAGTCAAGCCTGCAAGAGGTTTTGTTTTAAATATGGGCCTCCCCACCATTAGCTACTACAAGTGTGGAAATAAAAGGTAGCGGGTTTTATTCTTATTTCTTCTTTCAGTCAAGAGATGGAAACCCCGAGCGCTGGGGGGTGGTCAGAGTTACTCATGACTGACCCCTTCACCGGGCGATCCATCTTTAGGGGAGGGGCGAGGGGCGGAGAAGGACCCAGGTGAGGTGGAAACCCCGAGCGCTGGGGGGTGGTCAGTTACTCATGACTGACCCCTTCACCAGGTGATCCATCTTTAGGGGAGGGGCGAGGGGCAGAGAAGGACCCAGGTGAGGTGGAAACCCCGAGCGCTGGGGGGTGGTCAGTTACTCATGACTGACCCCTTCACCAGGTGATCCATCTTTAGGGGAGGGGCGAGGGGCGGAGAAGGACCCAGGTGGGGTGTCAGACACCCGCACAGAGACCAACCCTGCCAGAGGGTGGGGACCTCGGACACGTGGATTTATACCCTATTGGTCTCAGTTTGCCAACTAACTGCAAGGTCAAGAAAATAATACCCATCATCGGGAGAATTCAGTCATTCATTCCACACACATGTGCAGAGCTTCTACTGTGCACTGGGCACTGCAGAAGAGGCTGAGATACCCGCAGATAAAATCTAAAGTGGAGGACGAGCTGCATGTAGCTCTGACCACCACCGGAACATAGTAAGTGCTCAATGCATGGGGGCTCCTCTGCCACCAGGACCAGACCCCTCCGTTTGCTCATCTGCAGCCTGTCCCACGTCACTTCCTCCCTCGCATGACCTTTGGTTGGCTCTTCTAGCACACTGAGATTTTGAGCAGGCTATTCCCCCTCTCTGCCCGGAAGGTTCTTTCCACTCCTCCTGACCTCACTCCATTCATGCTAAGTCAGCCCTGGAGCCCTCCAACAGACGCCTTTGTACCATGCTCTCCGCCACCCTCTCCTCTTGCCCAGAGCGCTTATCACAAGTTACACTGATGCATCTATCGGTGGGGTTGTCCGAGTGTCTCTCTCCCTAGTTTCCTGTCAGCTTCGTGCAGGCAGAAGTGTCCTTTTTCACCCCTGAATCTCCCCTTAGCACCCAGAAAAGTACTAGCAGGTCCCTCATGCTTGTTGCTGGGATGGATGGATGGATGGATGGATGGATGGATGGATGGATGATTAAACGGATGGATTACTGGACGAATGGATGGATGACTGGACGGATGGATTATTGGACGGATGGATGGACAGATGGATGGATGATTGGATGAATAGATTACCGGACGAATAGATGGATGGATGGATGAGATAGTACAGATGATTGTATGGATGACTGGATGGATGGAGGGGCGGGGGGCAGGCGGATGGATGATTGGGTGGATGAATGGATGGAGAGATGGATGGATGGATGATTGGATGGATGATTAGATGGATGGAGGGGCAGGTGGGCAGGCAGATGGATGATTGGGTGGGTGGGTGGGTGGGTGGATGGATGGATGGATGGATGGACGGACAGGTGGATGGATGGATGGATGGATGGATGGATGGATGGATGGACGGACAGATGGATGGATGGATACATGGATGGAATAACCACTTACTGGAGGTAGCCCAGATGTCCTCACAGGCCTCTCCTCTACCTCCAGATACATAATTCCATGGAATTAGTCCCCAAGCATACACAATCACTGTGCCTCAATTTTTTCATCTGTAACAGGAAGTTCTAGGAAATATTCAAGACCTTCAGGGTTTTGTCATTTTTTTTTAATTGTCTCAATACAGGATACATTTCTCTGAACATGGCTACATCTTTAGTGACAGCAAATTCTTTTATGAAATAAAGTAAATTAGGTATACAGTTAACAGACGGGAAGTGCCATCAGGTCCTGAAAGCAGGGGTTCCTTTTTTTTATTTTTAAGAATACATTGAGACTTTTGTTTTGGGGAAAATGCTGGACTGTGAAGGATAAAAGCCAGCAGTACAAAAAGGGAGAGATAGATTGATAGATACAGAGATAGATACATAGACAGACAGACAGACAGACAACCTACGCAGGCATCTCAGCAACACATCAGCTTAGAGCACCAGGAAGGTCACTCATGCCCAGAGAAGTCCTACAGTTTCTGTTTTTAAGACCAGAGTCATCCCCAAGGGGAGCTTGGGATCGCAGGGACAGAAGCCAGAGGTCTTTCACACCACATACTCAAGGGCCCAGCCTACAGTTGTCGTGGTCCCTGCCTGCAGGGGTGAGGGAGGCCACGGTTCTTGTCTGGGTGGAGCACGGGCTTAAATGCAAGCCCATTAGAGAAGCAGAGCCTTAATTTATCAATTAGACACCATCTGTGGATTGTGTTCCTTGAAATAATTGTTGAATCTGACAATGCGCTGCGGCTTTACAAAGTTTCTGCCATCCTTGATGCGGTTTAATTAAATTTCTGCACTTAACTCTGATTGCGTCGAAAGCGCTGATGCCTTCCACAGATTGAGTTCCTTGGCCACCTGCTGTGACAGAGCCAGAAGCCTCCCCAGAGCAGGGGAGATATGTATTTTCTCTTATTTTTCAGCCTCGCCTTTTCTCAGTCTTCACCCAAAGGGAATCGAGTCTCCCGCTGCCCAGGGCGGGGGGGGGGGGGGGGGAGCAGGACGGGGCGGTATCTCCAAACCCAGCCCTCAGAGAGCCCTCCGCCCCACGCCACCCACACAAGGTCTTCCTGTTCTTTTATTGTGTCTCACTGAGTTAACAAAACAGAATCCCGGACTGTTACCAAATGCAGAGAAGCGGCTTAAAATAGAACACACAATCACTGTCACAGGCGGCGACCAATAGCACGGGGTTCAGGTGGGAGCTGCTCTGGCTGTTAAGTCCCGCCCCCCCAGAAGGAAAATGCAGGTCAGCACAGGAAGGAACCCCCACACCGGGAGGAGGCCTGCGACAAGGGGTCCACGTTAGCTGGTTAATCTTGATAGAAGATCCTGGGCCATGTCGTTCTTTTCCAAGCACATCTGGAGGGCTGTTCCTCACCTGCCTGGTCTGAGAAACAAGGACCCCACCCACACAGGACTTCCCATGAGCCTTCATTCATTTACTCTGCGCATACGTGATACAATAGACATGACTTAAAATCTGTCTCTTATAAATTTGATGACCCTAGGCACCTCTCATAAGACAAATCACACAATATTTCTCCTTTCAGGACTGGCTTATTTCATTTAGCATAAGGTCCCTGAGGTGTATCTGTGTTGTAGAACGGGTCAGAATCCTTTCAGGACTGGCTTATTTCATTTAGCATAAGGTCCCCGGGGTGTATCTGTGCTGTAGCACGGGTCAGAACACCCTTCCTTTTTTGAAGGCTGAATAATACTCCATTCCGTAGACACACACTCTGTTTATCCATTCATCCATCAATGCACGTCTGGGTGGTTTCCACCTCCTGGCTACCGTGAATAATGCTGCTACAAACACTCTTGTAAAAATATCTGTCCAAGTGCTCACTTGCTATTCTTCTGGGTACAGAACCAGATGTGGAACTGCTGGGTCATGCAGTACTTCTATGTTTCATTGTTGGAGGGACCGCCATACTGCTTCCACGGCAGCTGCGCCATTTCAAATTCCCACCAGCAACACACAAGGGCTCCGTTTTCAAACGGAAACTTTATAAACTAGAATTCACGCGCCTGGGTTGAACGCTGCCCTCTCCAGATTGTTCTCATACAAATATCCTAGGAGTGGTATGACGTAAAGGCGAGCTCTTGGGCATGGATTTTTCTTTTCCCCAAGTAGGAAACATCAGAGGGGTGGACCGTAAAGAAAGAAAAGAATGAGGGGAAGGCCAGGCGAACAGGTGTGAAAAATAAACTTGGCACATTTTCCCCCCAGGAACCACATGGCTCCTCTAACTCAAAACCTCAAGTTCAAATGATTTATGGACTACAGCTCCAGAACCATAAAATAAAATTCTCCGGAAACGCAGTCACAGCAGGCGATGGATCATTACGAGGGCCACTTATGCAAGCCGTAAACTCGCGGGGCAACCAGAACTGGGTCAGATATTAATTTCCACGGAGGACAGGGTAACTGCCGACGAGCTACTCCACCGTCTCCCTCTCCAGATGACCCAGTGTGCGTCCACCTCCAGGCAGCCAGCAGACCCTCAGGTTAGGGGGTGAGGCCTGCAGCTCCCCCTCCCCCACACGCCAGCCCAGACTTCCCACACCCAACCCTCTCACAGAGCAAAATTAAAATAAAAATGTACATTTTCATTTGCTTTCAATGTCTGATCACAACTCTGCTTTCTGCCAAAGACAGCTAGGTTTCTGTACTCATTCTCTGATGACTGAAAGTCAGCCTAACTGTGTGTACACAGATCCTGCCACCACTGGTTTCCCGGTGGCTCCACAGGTCAGCCACACAGATCTGGGGCCCACGTAGAGATCCTTACGCTTGGTACCAGAAGGGAAAGTCAGGATCGCGGGTCACCAAGGGTACCTGCTTCCTGACAACCAATTATCCCAACACCAGAGATAAATTCTGGCTTTTCCAAAAATGCTCCTGGTTGACGCAATCTTTAGCAAAGACCCTTTGTGGACCACACAAGGAAGTGGAGGTGTGCTGTTCCATCCCTGTCAGGCTGACCACATACATATGTAAATCAGTTAACACGGGGAGGGGACTTACGGTGGACCTTGTGTTCCGATTCAGGGTTCAAAATGTTGCTTAAGTGATCCCAGCATACACCCCATCAGGGCAGCTGAGCTCCCCTCAGAAAGTAAGCAAGGGAGAGATATTCCAGACCTCCGCACGCACACATGGTTAATAGTCCGCCTGTTACAGTCTGTAGCACATTTTATGGACATGTTATAAAACCATCAGAATTAAGCAGTTCACACCGAAATCTACATCTTCACCTTAACCGTGCGGCACCTTCGCACCCTGTAATTAGCCACCGCCAAGCGAATATTGAGTGTAGAGCGGTGAGGGGTCAATTACATCACCGAATGAAGAAAGGAGAAGACACCTGTCTTGGCCTCCGGTTCTGTCTTAAATTAACTTTTAATAGGAAACAAAATGCTATATTCGCTTTTCCTGCATTCTAAAATTTTTCTCCTGCAGAAGCAAGATATTTTTAAAATTCAGGAGAGCCGAGAAACTAAAGAGGAGTCACTCCATAGGCACAAAGCTCAGTTCTGACATTTTCTCTTCATGGGTTCTCACGGACAAACTGAAACAGCGCTGACCCAAGTGCTACTAGATGAAACTAATTGGGGTCGTGCGGCCCCCACGGGCTGGGGGAGATTCAGGGACAAGGGGCCGGTCGGCTCTGCCACTCAGAGCCTCTGCACCATGTCCCTCTCCATGCCCCTCACCCCCCTTGTCATTCCCCTCAAAGAGCCAACCCCAGCCGGCGACAGACCCTCCGCCTACCACCGAGCGGCCTCTTCTAGAGATGAGAGGCTTGAGAAAAAAGTAGGAAAAATCAAAATTGTTCAAGACAAAAATGTTTCAACTCTTGCACTAAAACCCTTCCTGAAGTGAGGCAGGCTATAAATGCCACCAATATACAAATTAAACACGTAAGCCCCAGTATGTGACAGCAGCCTGGGCCCTTCCCTGACCCTTCGGTCTGTGGCTAGCTCCGCGTGGCCGCCGGCACTTCGCTCCTGAAGTCCCGTCCTCACAAAACTGGGTCTAACTGCCGGCTCCTCTTCACTTGCTTCAAGGGTCCACTTCCTCACCACGCAGGGCAAAGAACTTTCTGGAAAAATATGTCTCTCGCACTGCTCTGGTCCTGAACCCTGGAACACCCCGAGGGGATTTCTTAAGAGATAAGACGGTGGGGCCAGGCAGCCTGAGTTACCTGCGAGGATGTTTCCAAAATACCTTGAGTCTCAAATCAAAGAGCTGAGTGGGAGGCTCAGCATAGGGTGACTGGATATGGCAGTGACTAGAACAATAATAAAGGAACTGAAAATGACATTCAGTGCAAAGGAAAGCAGAGCCAGTCAACTGCAGAGAAAGGGGCGGCAGGGGCTGCCCCTGGCCCAGCAGGGCTTGGGGCGCCCCGGGGATTTCCCAGGGACGACCCAGGCCCTGGCCGACCACAGCCATGCCATGGCAGGTACACTTTCCCCCATCCACCCTGCCATCAATTAATGTTAATAATGCCACGACCAGCTTTTCTTGAGGGCTCACTCATATCACCTGCGTTGGGAGGGGCAGTATTGGGAAGGCCGTTCTACAGATGAATAAACTGAGGCTCGGGCAGGTAAGTCCCTGCCCAAAATTACAAAAGCTGGTACCTAGGTTTGGAAGCCTTGTCTTTCTGACTTCAAGGCAGGCCCATGTACTTACTGATCAGCCCATTTTATCTCCCTTGTCACTGGATTCCAAATAACATTTAAAATACCACAGTGAGGCCCTGGCCGGTTGGCTCAGTGGTAGAGCGTCAGCCTGGAGTGCAGGAGTCCTGGGTTCAATTACCGGCCAGGGCACACAGGAGAAGCATCCATCTGCTTCTCCACCCCTCCCCCTCTCCTTCCTCTCTGTATCTCTCTTCCCCTCCTGCAACCAAGGCTCCATTGGAGCAAAGTTGGCCCGGGCTCTGAGGATGGCTCTGTGGCCTTTGCCTCAGGCACTAGAATGGCTCTGGATGCAGCAGAGCGACACCCCAGATGGGCAGAGCATCGCCTCCTGGTGGGCGTGCCGGGTGGATCCCAGTCAGGCGCATGCAGGAGTTTGTCTGACTGCCTCCCCGTTTCCAACTTCAGAAAAATACCAAAAAAAAAAAAATACCACAGTGAGTCAGAACAAAAAGTTTGTCACACTGGGGAGCTGAATAGCTTTTGACTGGGAGGCTCTCAGCAGAAATTCCCCCCACCCCCACCCCAAGCAGTGTGAACTCAGCTTCCGGGAACTGTGAGCGGTGGGTAAGAAGCAGAACCTTTGTTCCAGGGATGACAGGAGAACTGAGGGTCAATGGCTCTGGGATGGCAGGACCCCCTGCCAACCTGGTCTGAAGGCCCATCCTCCTGCCCAGGTCCTGACGGACGGCAGCACTGAGGGACTTATGTGGGTGAATGGGGTTGCCCTCCACAAAACCAATCTCCAAGTACTAGCAGCCTCCCTCACAGGACCCTAGTGATGTGGGACGCATTGTCCCTGAATTCACCTACGCTGTTCTTAAGCATGTTTACTCTCCAATATGTACAGCTCTTCAGGTGGACAACTAACTGTCAGGAAATTTAGTACTTCTTTTATTGGCCCTAAAATTACTTTCCTCAGCCTTGTACTTCTTGTATTCAGGGAGTCACAGTGTGACTTTTCACCTCTCTGGGCCCATTTACCTGCACAATGAGAGCTTTGACCTTGAATCTCCAAGGTCCCCTCCAAACTCTGGTAACATCAGGATCCTATGTTAACCTTATGATTTACCACTTGGTTGTTCAACCCAACCCAACCTCACCTTTCCAAAAGATCCTTGTACTTAGGTAATGTCTTTCTAGAGTGACCACTATAAATTCAGCCTTGCCTTGGAGCAAAAGGTGGCTTTCACTCCACAGCTGACAGAAACCTTATTCAATGAACCATCCGAACAACTTTATACCTGGCAACTTTGTATCTTTCCATTGAACATTACTAGGACCTTACTGCTTGTCAATTCTGCCACCAGCAACAGTGAAAAGAACAACTAATATTTGTTGACTATATTATACATATCATGCACTGTGTAACTTTTTTGCTTTAAATGCTATTGAATAGACCTCAAAAATATTAAAGCATATATGGACACTGTAAAAACAATGCAATCAGCCTGACCAGGCGGTGGCGCAGTGGACAGAGCGTTGGACTGGGATGCGGAAGACCCAGGTTCGAGACCCCGAGGTAGCCAGCTTGAGCGCGGGCTCATCTGGCTTGAGCAAAAAGCTCACCAGCTTGGACCCAAGGTCACTGGCTCAAGCAAGAGGTTACTCGGTCTGCTGAAGGCCCACGGTCAAGGCACGTATGAGAGAGCAATCAATGAACAACTAAGGTGTCGCAACGAAAAACTGATGATTGATGCTTCTCATCTCCCTCCATTCCTGTCTGTCTATCCCTCTCTCTGACTCTGTCCCTGTAAAAAAAAAACAAAAAAAAAAACAACAAAAAAAAAAACAATGCAATCAACAGCCATATACCTATCTGCCAGTTTAAGGGGGGGAATTAAATGTGCCTTTTCCTAATCCCACCCCTCTTCCCTCCTTTCTCAGAGGTTACCATTATCCGGGACTTGGTGTGCCCCACTGCGCTTTTCCTAGAGTCTAGCCAGTATTCTGCATATTTCTGAACTTATGTGAAAGGCATCATGGTGTAAGTACTCCTCCATGCCTGCTGGTCTCTCTCAGTGTTGAGTCTGTGAGTCATCGGCACTGCTGCAGGCAGCTATGGTAATGGAGCAGGTGCTGCAAGCCGTTAACGACAACATGAATACTGATAGCTCCATTGTACAGATGAGGAAACTGAGGTTCCAGGAGGTTAAATGACTTACCCAAGGTCACATGGAGGGTTAGTGACACCTCTGGGATTCAAACACATTGATGCAAATTAATAATGCACCCCGGTATAAGGCTGGCAGTGTGGCAGAGGGGAGAAGGTGAGTGAGGCGGGCCCAGCCCAGCCAGGAAGGCACTTACAGTCACAGGGCTGACCCCACACGACGGTCCGCCTGAATGCAGAACCCGGGTTCTTGACTCCCAGGGAATGCTTCCTCCCACCTGTTTTAGGAGCTGTAATCAGAGCTGCACCTGAGCATTCTGTGGCAGAAACGCCTTCCATGGCCAGGGTAGACCCCTTCTAAATTCTGAAAGTGATTCTGGACACCATTGCATTCTTATTCCAACATTTAAAACACACACACACACACACACACACACAGACACACACACACACACACCAAACTCAGAAGAACAAATACCCCACTTAAAGACTAGCTCTGAGTTTCTAAGAAAAGGCAGGCTGTAGGTGACGAGGTTCCAACTATGGATCTGAGTCATTAAACACGTTACCTAGCAGACACTGAACCTTAAACAATCATTGCAGACTTCAGAAAGGCCGACTGGAACCATCCTGGAGAAAAATGCCCGAAGGAGTCAGTCTGGTTTTACAGGTACAAACTGCTGGCCAGAAAAAGAAGAAAAAGAAAAAGGAAACCCACAAAGGCTTTCCAGGCTTCCCTTTGCACTCCATTTTTCACTAAAGCTTTTCCTTCAGGGGCAAATAGACTGCTCACAAAAATTAAGGGGTATTTCAAAATGGATATGAAGCAATAAAAAAAAAAGCATTTGATTTTTTTTTTTATTAAACAAGAACATCAGGAAAGCAAAGAACAAGTCAAAGAAAGTTGTTCAATAATGCAAAGGAGATACAAAACCAACTTCTATTTCATTGGTGAAAACACTACACAAAAGGCTGAAAGTACCGGAGTATCTGCACGTTCCCTGATCCCCTCAATTCTGTGAGCAGTAGTTGCCAAGGGCTGTCACTGGAGAGCCTTGTGACCCCTTGGAGGCCCAGCCCACCAAGTGGTGGGTCCCTGGAACAGCAGCCCCCACAAGCTGCCTCCTGGGGGTTACACAGAAGTAACCCTCCAGAAAAAAGGCAAGAAAAAGCACTAGCTGACCGCAGATAGGAGATGGGCATGGACAGGAATCCTGGCTGAGTTATCAAGTCGGCCAAGGGCAAAGGTAAAGCCAAACACAGGCTCAATCAAGAGAATCAGCAAAATGCCTTTGGCTCAAGCCAAAAAAAAAAAAAAAAAGATTAATTTATTAATCTGGACAGCAAGCATTTCTCCCTTGAGCCTTTTCTCTCCATATTTACTGATCGAATCTTTGTGAATGAAAACACAAGCCTCTGAGTGGATAAAGAAAGACACACACACAAAAGCCCCTCAACTGAAAAATCAAGTCCGGCAGGGCGTGATTTCACCTCTGAGTGAACAGGACACGGCCACAAAGGGCTGGAGGGGGCTGGTGGCACGGTTCCCGCTGGCATCACCGTTAATAAGCAGGCAGCAGCGGCCTGTGCAAAGCTCTCCTGGGCCTGGCAAGAGCACTGCCGAGCTGAGCGGGTACCACCCACTGCTGCCGATGAAGCCCAGGGTCCGGGGGGGGGGGGGGGGCGGGGCAGGAGAGAGTGGGGGCCCGGGCACTGCCCAAAGGCTGCTATGGTGGCCGATCCAGCTCGACGCCCAGAATCCTTGACCAGCCACCACTTCCTAATGACTTCCCCACCAGTTGCAGACCCTGACTCTGGCCTTGGAGGGTCCCTGAGCTGTCACTCGGGAGACCAGAAGCTCAGAACTCTAACGAGCCTGTACGGGTGCAGCCTCCGGGGCTGTGGTTCTTGGCTGCTCTAAGAGGGGCGACTGCATCCTCACCATGGGTCAAAGGGGGCCTTTGTGGCCGTGAACAAGGCTGTCCTCACGGGGAAACGAGGCCAGGCCTGCTTTGTTTCCTGGGGAAAGCCCAAATCATTAGGGACAGAGCAAGCTCTGAGCACGCTGGCCGGCCGGGGGACAAGTCACCCTGCAGAACTGGGGCAGGGTCCCCTCCATGAGGCAGGCGGCTGGCCGGCCAGGGGACAAGTCACCCTGCAGAACTGGGGCAGGGTCTCCTCCATGGGGCAGGCGGCTGGCCGGCCGGGGGACAAGTCACCCTGCAGAACTGGGGCAGGGTCCCCTCCATGGGCCGGGCGGCTGGCCCCCGGGAAGTATGAGAGGTACGCTGGTACATCTCAACTGCTCCAAAATAACCATACTGATTTGCACACGAAAAAGCAAACACACAAAAGAACACCCCAAAGTGAGGATATTCAAAACCGAAAGCAGCTGCTAATCACCTGCTTAGGTTTTTTTTTTCCTTAAATTAGCTGCAACTAAGAATTTTCCAACTCTCAAGTACAATACACGGCTTAACATTTTCATACACCTGTAAAACCACTAAGTTAAATCCCATTACAAAAGACTCCAACTTATAAAGAAGCAGTTCAAATACAGTTCTTATCAAATACAAACAATGGAAAATGATTTAGGCAGAGAACATCAGACACTAGAAATTAACATTTGAAAAAAATTTTTTTACATAAAAACCATCTGTGTATTGAGATGGTGCACTCGGCAGAACCACAGGCCTAATTAAGGAACCAGGAACCCAGGCCTTACAAGGGTAATGCATTAAGTTTTGTGTTTTCTTCTGAGTTTTGCTAAAATCTTATCAGTATGGAACGTGTTGTTCTTTCCTCTCTTAATCGAAAATGTTGTCTATGTCACATGGTCCAGACCACTGTGGCCGACAGACAAAACCCGTCTCCTTCCGGGCCAGCACCCCCCACCCAAGGATGTCTGCCGACCAGTCCGACCAGGGCATAAACATATCAAGAAGATGAAAACGGAGAAGCGTGCCCAAGCGGAAAGAGTTAGGCGAAGAGGGAGAGCTGGAATGTGTGGGCAAGAAGGTCCAGAATTAATATATAACACCTTCCTTTCCCTCATCTCTCTCTCTCTCCTGGGCAAAGGACTAAAAAAGACCAATTAACAGCTATCACCAAAATGGCACTTGACATCTTACAAAGCGCTTGGTGGCTATCTTCGTGGATGCACAGAGCAACTCAGTGACCTGCAAATAAGGAAACGAAGTCTCAGAAAGGTGAAGTGGTCCACCTGGGGTCACAGAGCTGGTTAATAAGCCAGGTCCTGCCAGCCTCATCGCCTCTCAGAAGAGCGCCATAAAAACAAGAGGGCCTGAGGGGAGTTGGGAGCAAGAGAATGTGTGGTCTGAATGATGCTCACCAAGAGATGGCATGTGATCGTGCTTTTTTTTTTTTTAATTTTTCATCTATTGATTTGCAAGAGAGAGAGAGACATCAATTTGTTGTTCCACCCATTTATGCATTCATTGGTTGACTCTTGTATGTGCCCTGACTAGGGATCGAACCCGGAACCTTGACTTCTCAGGACCACGTTCTAACCACCTGAGCTACCCAGGTAAGGCTGTGATTGTACTTCTCTTCATGAGGCTGTGCTCTGAAGGTAATGACACAGGTTTCACTTGAGGGTTTGCATGCTCCCCAATAGAAGGGCCCCAGGAAGAGCAAAAAAGGGAGACAGAGAGAACAGACCATTATGTCGTGGACACATGGTGTTCTGTGTGCTCCGCACCCACCACTGGGGAACCACACCTCCCTCACTTCTAATGGGGCTGTCAATAAGATACTGCGTCTGTGACCTAAGCCAGGCAGATCGCAAGTGACGTTAGGATGCTGGTAGACTGCAGGAACATTTCCACTGGAACTGCCAAGCTCACATGTGAATCCAGGATCCTGAGGGCCCTCTTATCCAACTCATGGAAAACATTTATCTACGAAAGGAATGAATGAGGCCAACCCAGAGACGGAGGACAGGGGAGAGATGACATACAGAGGCAGACATGATGACATCATTGAGCCCCTGGAACCAACAGTGACAAAGCCAGGAGAGCTGCCGGACTTGACAGTTAATTGGGCCAATACAGTCCCTTTTCTCCTGGAGCTTGTCTGAGTAGAGTCATCTGAGACCACAAGAATGCTGACTGATGACACTTAAGACACTATTAAATATATACTGACCACCAATTCCATGTTTTTCAGACTCTATTTTGTGGCCCCATAAAAACGCTCCCACTCCTGCCTGTGAATCTGATCCTGTAGTCCCCTTCTTCAACAGTTAATCACGTTACATCACTCTCCGGCTCAAATCCTCCCAGTGGTGGCCTATCACAACCTCTTTTTCATGGACTTCAAAGTTCCTCTTATCTGGCCTCTGCCTCCCTCCTCAAACGCATCGCCCCCCTCCCCCATCATACCCACTCCTCCCCCACCACTTGGCACAAGCTCACTCCTGCCTCGAGGCCTCCAGATGTCCACATTCTCTGTCGCCTCTCCCAAAGCCTTGTGCCTCCTGCCTTCCCTTCATTCATATCTCTAACCAAGTATCACCTCTCTGGCATTATCCATACCCCTTTATCTCATGACTCTAATCCCCACTGCCTGGAATTGTATTTTACACTTATTCACTTGTTTACTGTCTCAACTCATAGGTTAGAGTGTCAGTTCTCCGAAGGCAGTGAATGGCCTTCATCATGTCGTTGCATCTGTATCCCCCGTGCGTCTCTACCACTATGTACTGAACACATAAACAAAACCCCCACACCGCGGCATCCACACAACATCTCCAGGTACACAGGGCCGGAAAGGACTGCTGGGCCATTCATTCCATGGCCTCGCGCTTTCCACCCCAAAACTAAGAGCACCAGACTGCTGGCCAGGGCTTGGCGAACTATACAGCTTGTAGGCTAAATTCAGGCTACTGTCTATATTTATGTAATCTGTAAACTAAGAATGGGTTCTACAGATGAACATTTGTAATTGATTTGATAATGGAAAACAACAGCTTTAAACAGCAAAATGTCATCCCCCCCAAATAATATCCATTTTTCTCATTAGTAAGTTTGTATTACAAAAAAAACTGTACTCAGTTATTGTCATTACACTTTGAATTTCAGCAGTAAAAAAATTCTGTGTAAATACTTCTGTTTTGTTATGTAAGTACTTATATAAATATTCTAGATATTATATTGCTTCTTGACCCGCAAAGCCTAAAATATTTACTGTCTGGCCCCTTTACAAAAAAAGGAAAAAAGTGCCAACCCCTGTTATCAAGGGAGGAAAGGAGATTTAGTAGGTCAGTCCAACCCCAGCACCATCCAAGACCGGTTGTTAATGAGGAAACAAGACCATGTCGAAGTTCCTCTTAATGCCCTGGGACCCAGAAAAAAATAATCAGATTAAGTCTCCAATCTACTGAAAACTCTTCAATTCAAAGGCCCTAGACAGGAAGCAGATACTCTGGTTCAGCAAATACCCCTACAAGAGAAATGATACCAGCACTTGGCCCACCCTCCAGCTCCACCCACCTATTAAATACACAAGGGAACAACGTGTTTCACCTTGGAATCCACCTTAGAATCCGAGAGGAGCTTCTCTATTTGTTCTAACTGAATGTGCATCAGTGCCTTGAGTCTGCCTTTAGCCATATGCTCCTTGAGGTCCTTCCGGACAGAGGTCCTGGGGACAACCCCAAGAGAACCGTCCTTCGGAACCACGTCAAATCAATCAAAATGCCCCACAGTAGGTCCAAGGATGCCTTAAACAGGAACATTAGCCAAAGGCAGAAACCCTCCCCCCCACCCCCACCCCCCAACCCCCGGCCAGCAGAAGTCCAGCAGTGGTCTGGGAAGCACGGGAGCTCAGGCTCTACTGGAGTTGCCCGAAGACTGAAGGAGAGAAACGTGCCCTCCCCTCCTCTCCCCCCCCCCCCGCCCCCGGAAGGGAGCACGCTGACTGGAGCGCTGGGGGGGGGGGGGCAGGGAGCTGTGGATATTCAAATCATCACTAAGTGACTCAACTCTCCAGAAATAAAAGGTGTCACAGTGGGAAATTCTCCATCCTGACTTTGCTTTTTGGCTTTAACAGAATAAAGCTGCTGAGCAGAGAACCAATTAATTTTTAAGCATTTCTTTAAAATGACAAGAGTCCACCTCACCCAGTCCAGTCATTCCTAATTTCCTGCTTTCCACACCCGGACCCTAACGCCGCCCTGTGAAGCTGCTCTGTGCGGGTGCGCACAGGGGCTACGTGCAGGAGGGCCTCCCGGCCAGAGCGTTAAACTGGGCGCCTGAGGGACTCCATCCAAACGAAAGCCACGTGGCGAGAGATGGAGACTAAAACTCCTTCAAGAGCTAGAACCTAATCCAGGTACAGCCTCTGCAAGGTACCGGTTTATTCCACTAACATTCACCACTGACCTGCCTCTTTGTCGTCCCCCCCCCTCCCAGGGCCCTCCACACCACCTCCTGACATCACAGACCCCGTGAGCTGGCAGAGCAGGAAGAGTGGCAGCTGCACGTGCTGAGCAAAGCCACTGCAGGTGTTCACATCGGGGATGGGGACAAGGGCTCGGCCACCACCCAAGTCTTCAAGGCTGGGTGTCTCCCCTCCGTCCTCTCCACAACAAGAGGACGAAGTGAGAGCCCTCCATTCAGAACTCTAAAGGCTAAACCGGCAGGACAACCACAGATGTCTCTCTCTACTTTGTGGCCTCAGGTTCCAAGCGTAAGAAGGTGGCCCCAGACGTCCTGCACGGGGTCACCTCAGAGGACAGCGCATTAACGAAGAAACCGGTCAGGTTGGTGACTTAGCATCCAGATCCCTTCATTTCACAAACAGTGGTTGAGTGCCTGCTCCGGGCAGGCACTGTGCTGGGGACACAGAAATCCCTCCCCTCCGAGGACATAATCCTACTGCACGCAGGTGTTTGAAAGGCGACAGAGAAGACAGCCCAGCTCACACTCTCCCCTCACACACAACTTACCTTCTCCTTCACTTGCTGTCTCACTCATCCAGCCATCGGCCCATTCATTCATCCCATCAAACAAGTATATGTTGAACACAAACCTTAGGTCAGGCATGGAGCCTGCTCAGTGGAGACGCCAGAATTTAGAGATAGAAGGGGCTCGGGAGCAGCGACCTTCTAAGCGGGGGAGGGGGACGTACAGAAGGACCCAGTTTCTGCTTAGGTGGCGTGCTTATTGGGGTGTCTGGGGGACACTGGTGGAAGTCCCAGCACGCCACTGTGACCAGGCTCTGGGAAGATGGAAATGAGGACGCTGTGGCCGGAGTCCTCGCTGAGACTCCACTCCCACGGGATGGAGGGATGGATGGATGGATGGATGGGTGGATGGATGGACGGATGGATGGATGGACATCTGACCCTTCAGAACCACCGTCTGCTCCCTTCCTCTCCGCTCCATGCCTGGCAAGACTGACCTCTACAGAATGACTCTCCTGGGCTCCTGTGCTCTCTGGCTTCCGGTTGGCTCTGGCCAATAGAAGGCACCGTCAGGAGAAGCTGGGGAGGAAGAGAAGCCGGGTATGGCCCCGTCCCTGGTCCCTGTACGCTGGGCCTCATTCCTCCCACTCTGCAACAGCTCCTATCCGGGAGCCTCACCCACAGCTTCATGCCTGCACCAACGCCAACGGACAGACGGACCAGGGGCCTTCCAGCAGCTCAGGGCAGCAGGGCGTGAGGAGGACAAGGATGACGCTCGAGAAGGACCAGATAATGGCACACTTCACAGCCGCCTGAGGCGTCTGGACTTCATCCTGAAGCAATGGGCCATCTCCAAATGCCAATCACACGGCAATTCCACCCAATACTCCCTCTGTTTCCAGACACATCCCTTCCGTGGGCACGAAAACCGGCTTTTATTGAGGACGAATAAACATAATCCCTAAAACGGCTATTTCAGAGCACTGTGTCTGGACTCTAAGGCCAAAATAGAAAAGCTATCAGACCATGAAATACGGTTCACAGTAACATCTCTCTATGAACACACACACACACACACGCACGCACACACACACACACACACACACGCACCCACACGCACATACACACACAGGCTTCGGAGCATTAACAATCTCAGGTGAAAACACACTAGTCATTAACAACAGATTTTGAGAAGATTACAACCTAAATAACTATCATTGGAACACGTAAGTTATTTAACATAAAGTGGTTTCATATGGTTCATTTATAACTCGTGTAGCATCGCGGGTTATTGGTCAGCAAGAATCCATTCAGGTGACTCCTACCAGAGTCCCTTGATGTCCTGTTATTTTTCCAAAAGGGCAGCAAGGAAGGGTGTAATTATGGATTTCTCAGGGACTACTGGATTAAACAATACTTCTTGACTTCCTGCCCCCCTTTGGGTTTTTAGGTGTTTATATTCCTGAAATTGGCTTTCAAAGGTTTCCAGTAGAATGATTTTTAAAGTCCCCCTGCTTGATAAGCTCACCGTAACCGTGTTTCCACCCTCTTTGTTGTTCCTGGGTTGTAAGCGCAGGGGTTGGAACATAAGCACACGGGTGTCCTAACTGATGAGTAATAAGAATAGTAACAGTAACATATTACTCTGAGAAATAATTCTGCTGTTATTTGATACACGGTACTCGGACACCGATGTACACAACTGACGCTTCGGAAGCAGGTATTCGAACATTTCATCTTCCCTCCCCTTTCTGCTTCCTTCTTCCTCCAGGACGCGTAACGGGCCCAGCTGTGGAGAGCTCCCCGTGTTCCTTTCATCGCTGTCAGCATGGCTCACAGACCTGAACATGACTCCCGACTATGCCAAATGGAGAATCTCGGAGAGTCCTACGTGCTCCCTGTGAGCTGTCGTCCCCAGGTGCTCCCATACTCTCTCTAATGAGCTCATACGCATGCGTGCACTCACACACACATACACACACACACACACGCATGCGTGCACGCACACGCATGCACACACACGCACTCAACTGGGTCAAGAGTCAGACAGCAGTGATCGCCACAAGGGAGAGGACGGTGGACAGAGGGAAGCCCACCAGTGGGCGGGGGAGGAGGACACCAGCCTGGACCCCTCAAGCCCAGGCCTCTTCACCAGGGACACAGGGAAAGGGTGGCCAGCCAGGAACCCGGATGGAGAGCCAGCCCAAGACTGGTCTTAACTTCAGAAACGTCAAGAAGCTTTCTCTGTGTCCTCAGCATCCCCTCGGCCTGCTAGCCAGGACTCAGAGCCTTTGACCTAGAGACAAAGCCTTCTGGTCCATAACTGGAGGTAAAAGGCGTGGCTGGGAGAGTTCATATGCACAAGGCTTAAGAATACCAGATCCTTCCTAGTTCTTAGATGAAACTAAGAAGCCAGAATACCCCGAGAGGAGATGTGACTTAGGGAGAGAGAGAGACACCAACTTAAGCCTGTCACCATTCTCCCACAGGTGGTCTTTTATGGGAACAAAAGTGAATGGAGCTTTTGAATTCCTGAGTCTCTGTCACAGCCTCTAGTCCAGGGGTCCCCAAACTTTTTACACAGGGGGCCAGTTCACTGTCCCTCAGACCACTGGAGGGCGCCACATACAGTGCTCCTCTCACTGACCACCAATGAAAGAGGTGCCCCTTCCGGAAGTGTGGCGGGGGCTGGATAAATGGCCTCAGGGGGCCGCATGTGGCCAGCGGGCCATAGTTTGGGGACGCCTGCGTCTAGTCCAATGGGGCTGCTCAGGCCCCCATCACTACCGGCCCCTCTCTCCCAAACCCCCATCTCAGCCCTCTCATCTAACAGTCCTCTCATCGGCACCACACGTGTGATCACGCCATGGTGAGATGTACTGCAAGTCACCTGTGCCACTAGCAACATACAGAAGCATGCTAAGAACTTAGCATTTAGGAAGACAGAGACACGCCTGACCTGTGGTGGCACAGTGGATAAAGCGTTGACCTGGAACGCTGAGGTCATCGGTTTGAAACCCCGGGCTTGCACAGTCAAGGCGCTTACGGGAAGCAACTACTATGAGTTGATGCTTCCCACTCCTCCCCCTCCACTCTCTCTTAAAAAAAAAAAAAAAAAGGAAGGCAGAGCAGATTCTAGATTCTTCCTACAGTTTCATCTGTCACCTCTCCTACTGCGACGCGAGCACCCACGAGTGGAAGAGAAGGGGCTGGACGCGCAGCAGAGCACGGGGAACTGTGCCCACTTCCCGCAAGTGAGCAGTGAGCTCCCAGACGCACTCACGGGGCTCACTGCTCCGCCCTCACCCTGGCCCGGCGTCTGGCAGAGGGCAACGCCTCTGCATGGTGGTTGGTTCAGTGAATAAAGGAAGAAGGACCAGTTGGACACGTTGGAACCCCAAATTCCCAGAAAAGCCTGAAGGATCGCTTAGAGCACTGGCTTTCAACTGCTGGTCTGAGGACCGCTGCTGGTCCGCAAAAGAGTTAACCACCCGGATGCTGAATGAAGATTAGAGTCTATAACTGCTGGCTTAGACAAACTGAGGAGGAATTGATAACATCTGTTCCAGCTTATTCCATTGAAGCAGGAAGTGGGGGACCTAGAGACAAACCTATTTGGGCATGAGGGAGACCCCAGGATGAAAGTGGGGAGGTGACCTCACGTTCCCAATTCCAAAGATAGAACACCTCCAATAAAAGAGCCATGAGGTTAACACGCGTGATGCTAACGCGGGAACAGGACAGAAGACCGCACACCGGTCGCACCGCAGCATCTACGCAGCTGGGTCTACACACGTGGGGACAGGGCTGGAGGACACGGAAGCCCTCAGGGAGAACGCTGGGCAAACTTTTTCCTTTCCTTCTCTGAGAATCCGAAAAGTGCTGCTATAACGTTACATTTGTTATTTAAAAATCAGAATGGTTAACATAAGAGCTATTCTGGAATAAATGCCTCATAATTCAAATTTCGATAGGAAGGTAGTAAGTACACCATTAATTCCCACTTCCTTTCTAGGATGCAAGTCCAGAACACGTCACATCCTTATTATCTACGGTAATTTTAGAACAGGTAGGGAGGGCCGCGACGGTCATAGCTCATTTCCAGGAATAACAGTGAATGGGAGTATTGACTATTGGGCCACTTAATTGAGAAATCTGCTACAGCAAAATGCTGGCAGATTTTCCATTTGTAACTCCATGACTCAGACGGAAGCATAACTGGTACATACTCGCTATGGCGAAGATGTGGCCCGGAATCTTTAAGTCATTTTCCTAAAGGTAATCAAAGTAAATTTAAAGAGCACACACACAGAAACCTATATTCATTCTGTACCGCTCTTCATAGTGTTTAAATTTTGTATAAGTGGAACGCTTTATAAAATGTTTAACGTTCAAACAACAAGAACAACAACAAAGAAGGAATCCTGGGTCTTAAAAGCACTTAAATCATTCAGCCTAGAGTATAGGTATTCATGTTTTTTACTTTATTCCTCTCTAAGAGACAGCTCTTTGTCAAATCCCCTAAGAAAGCTCAATCTCAGTTTCTTAACATGTTAGATCAATGGGTTGGATCCATGAACTCAACGGGTTTGCAGCTTCATTAAGAAAAAATTAAAGAAAAAAAAGAATATTATTAATTACATGTTTCAAGCCTTGTTAAGAATAAATAGTAGGGCAGGGGTCCCCAAACTACAGCCCGCGGGCCGCATGCGGCCCCCTGAGGCCGTTTATCTGGCCCCCACCGCACTTCGGAAGGGGCACCTCTTTCACTGGTGGTCAGTGAGAGGAGCATAGTTCCCATTGAAATACTGGTCAGTTTGTTGATTTAAATTTACTTGTTCTTTATTTTAAATATTGTATTTGTTCCTGTTTTGTATTTTTACTTTAAAATAAAATATGTGCAGTGTGCATAGGGATTTGTTCATAGTTTTTTTATAGTCCGGCCCTCCAGTGGTCTGAGGGACAGTGAACTGGCCCCTGTGTAAAAAGTTTGGGGACCCCTGTAGTAGGGCCTAGCTTGTGGTGGCGCAGTAGATAAAGTGTCAACCTAGAACACTGAGGTCACCAGTTCAAAACCCCAGGCTTGCCTGGTCAAGGCACATATGGGAGTTGATGCTTCCTGCTCCTCCCCCCTTCTTTCTCTCTCTCCCCTCTCTAAAATGAATAAAAAAATAATAAATATTAGAAGTGCTTACTTCACTTGCTAAACTTTTCAAACTTCAAAAGGTTGATTTTCACACAACTCTCAAGAAATACAAGTGGACAAGTAACAAATAATTTATGGTGATGATGTAACGTTTTCTTAGAAAATGTCCTTATGGGGAAAATGAATCAATATAAAGAAAAGTATTAGTTAAATAATACATGCAGCATGAGAATATGGCATAAGGAATCATGAAGGTGATAACAGTTGAAGGATACAGAGCTGACATTTTTTATCTATCACCTTTGACCTTCCTTTTTCTCCTCTTCCTCTGTCTACCACCTATATCTTTCAAAAAATACGATACAGCTGTCACAACCAAGGGGAGCCTAGGAGATAGGACTACTGAATGTAATGCAGTGTCCTGGGACAGATAAAGGGCAGGAATGCCTGACTGGTGGTGGCACAGTGGGTAGAGCACTGACCAGGACACTGAGGGCCCAGATTCGAAACCCCACGTTTGCCAGCTTGAGTGTGAAATCATTAAATGATCCCTTGGTCGCTTGAGCCTAAAGGTTGCTGGCCTGAAGCCCAAGGTGGCTGACTTGAGCCCAAGGTCACTGGCTTGAGGGTGGGGTCGCCAGCTTGAGCATGGGATCATCAACATGATCCCGAGGTCACTGGCTTGAGCCTAAAGATTGCTGGCTTGAGCCCAAGGTCACTGGCTTGGGCAAGGGGTCACTGGCTCGGTTGAAGCCTCCTGGTCAAGGCACACGAGAAGCAATCAATGAACAACTAAGATGACACAACTACGAGTTGATGCTTCTCATCTCTCTCTCTCTCTCTTCCTCTCTGTCTCTCTGCATCTCTCTCTCTCTCTAGGAAGAAAAAGAGGAAGAGGAAGAGGTAGAGGGGGAAAAAGAGGAAGAATAAGAAAAGGAAGAAGAGGAAGAGGAAGAAGAAGAGGAAGAAAGAAAGAAAAAGGGCAGTAAAGGAAAATTAAGGAAAGTAGAATAAAGCAGTGTTTTTCAACGGCAAAAGAGTTAACCACCCTGAAGAGTCTGTAATCACTGGGTGTATCATTTTCATACAACATCAGGGTGGTTAACTTTTTTGCGGACCAGCACAAAGTTTTTGGTGGAGCAGCACCGGTCCACAGACTGGCAGTTGAAAAACACTGGAATAAAGTATGGACTGTAACCTTAAAAATAGTATAACACCTTCAAGAACATATACTATGACATCTTCTGTATGAGAAAGAAGGGAAAATAAGAAATACAAATATTTGTTCATCTTTACAAAAATACAAGAAAGACAAACCAGACAATAAGGAAATTGGTTACCTCTCAAGGGCTGGGAGAGAGGGGTAGAGGGCTAGCAATATGGGAGCAATGCTTCTCTAAGTGAGCTTCAAAGTATCTGTGAATGTCCCATATAGTAAATAAAGTTCAAGTCACAAGGAAGGGAAGCAGGGGGTGGGGGGGCATATGCAACTGAAGGCAAACCATAACCACACAGATGGTCAGCAGGGCAAACAAATAAATAAATAAATAAATTCTTGGGATGCGGAAGACCCAGGTTCGAGACCCCAAGGTCGCCAGCTTGAGTGCGGGCTCATCTGGTTTGAGCAAAAATCTCACCAGCTTGGACCCAAGGTCGCTGACTTGAGCAATGGGGTTACTCGGTCTGCTGAAGGCCCACGGTCAAGGCACATATGAGAAAGCAATCAATGAACAACTAAGGTGCCACAACAAAAAACTGATGATTGATGCTTCTCATCTCTCTCTGTTCCTGTGTGTCTGTCCCTATCTATCCCTCTCTCTGACTCTCGCTCTGTCTCTGAAAAAAAAGACAAAAAGAATATAAATTCAGAGGGTCAGCAGGCAGAGGGAGAACTATCCAATCAACTCGTGCACTCAGAATGTGAGCAGACACCCTCAGTTCTCGGCTGGGGTAGGCGGGGCGGAAGGGGAGAACTGACGGCCAATCCTGAACCCTTTTTAATAGGTTTGGATTTTTTGTAGTGGCACGGACAAGCAACTCCGGCTCTATTTTACATGTATTACAGGAGTGAGCAGACTCATAAATGTGCTGACGTTGAGGGCCAGGGTCCTCACTGGGGAAGAAGGCCACACATACAGAGTGGGGGAGGCGACAAGGTCCTCACTGGGGAAGAAGGCCACACACAGAGTGGGGGAGGCGAGACAGAACGCTGTGCGATGGGCTGGAAGGAAGGATGGGGTTCTGTCCATACGTGTGTGTGTGTGGACACGCGTACGACACTCATTCGTGTGTTTCCTAGGTGTCTCCACTGAAATGACCTAGAAGCAACACCCCAATGACAACGAGTGAAGACACTTCAGTGGCAATGAACATCCCTACACTCAGCTCTTGGTCTCTAAGTCCACTCCCCAGTGAAAGACACCATCTCCGTGGAGAAATGACTAACTTCAGGGCTGGGTTGAGGTTGGACGCAAGAGGATCCTGGACCATCTTGTTCGGCCAGAAAGTAAAGAAATGGTCAAAAACAGTATTGGGCCTGACCTGTGGTGACGCAGTGGATAAAGTGTCGACCTGGAATGCTGAGGCTGCTGGTTCAAAACCCTGGGCTTACCTGGTCAAGGCACATATGGGAGTTGATGCTTCCTGCTCCTCCCCCACATCTCTCCCCCATCTCCTCTCTCTAAAATGAATAAATAAAAATCTTTTAAAAAGGTGTTGGGGTGCATGTTCTAAGGAACCAGAATGCAAGGCCTCCCCCACTGGCTAAATCTGAGATAACTGGAGCACCGAAAGAATGAAAAACAGTGATAAATTACAAGCCATCGGGGGGGAGGGGGATAGGACTCCGTATGAGTCCATACCTGTAACTAACAGGTTAACAGATTCCGTGGAAGAGAAGGAAGGACTCCCGCTTACAGTCGACTGAGGGGAGTGTGGGAGTTTTGCAACCACCAGAGTCAAGAATAGATCAGGAGAGAGGTCAGTGAAAGTTAACTCTCAGTGGAAGTTGTGATGAGAAGCATGGGCTTCAAGTGTCTCCCCACAGACTGCTTACTGGGTACAAGGGGAAACAGAACGACTGTCCCGTGGAGAGAACCAAACAGCGTCTTGACCAAGCAACTGAACTGACATCGTCAGCAAAGAGGGGCAGACTGGCATCGAGGGTCTCCAGATGTGACCCATAACATTTACGGAGCATCCTGGCCACGAATGCAGAACACAAAGCTAATCATACGAAAAGATTAGACAAGAATGTCTTCCTGGGGGGAAAAAATGGGGGTGGAGGGACTATATTCTCTATAAATACCAAAGTCATGAAACACAAAGAAAAGCGGCGGAAGTGCTCAGAGTAAGGCAGCCTAGAGAGACATTAGAAAACTGAAGGTGGGCCCTGGCCGGTTGGCTCAGCGGTAGAGCGTCGGCCTAGCGTGCGGAGGACCCGGGTTCGATTCCCGGCCAGGGCACACAGGAGAAGCGCCCATTTGCTTCTCCACCCCTCCGCCGCGCCTTCCTCTCTGTCTCTCTCTTCCCCTCCCGCAGCCAAGGCTCCATTGGAGCAAAGATGGCCTGGGCGCTGGGGATGGCTCTGTGGCCTCTGCCCCAGGCGCTAGAGTGGCTCTGGTCGCAACATGGCGACGCCCAGGATGGGCAGAGCATCGCCCCCTGGTGGGCAGAGCGTCACCCCTGGTGGGTGTGCCAGGTGGATCCCGGTCGGGCGCATGCGGGAGTCTGTCTGACTGTCTCTCCCTGTTTCCAGCTTCAGAAAAAATGCAAAAAGGAAAAAAAAAAAAAAAAAAGAAAGAAAACTGAAGGTGATAACTGAGCCCGCGTGATGCCCTGAACTTGAGGGGAAGAGAACGCTACAAAGGACGTTTTGGGTCAACTGACAAAACGAGTACGGTTAGTAGATGACATAAAAGCTCATGTTGATGTTAAATTTCCTGACGTTTACACTGTACTCGAATTAGGTACAGGAATACCCCCATTCATCGGGACACGAACGTATTATATTTCCGAGTGAAGGGTCATAATGTATACAATTACAGGGGCCCTCGGGTTAAGACAGTCTCGACGTACGACGTTTCAGGTTTATGACATTCACTCCCATAAAAACTTTTAAAAAATTGGGACGTGAGTGTTTCGGCTTACACCACTAGCGTCGTACTTACGGACCACGTGGGCGCAACAGGCTGGCTGCGTGCAGAGGAAGAAGACGCAGTCCCGCAGTATACGAGGGGGTTGGCGTCCCCCAGTACGCTTACTTACGCCACTGTGGACTGTTCAAGTACCAGTGCTCCATTTGTCTTAGGCCAGGATGTGTTTCGACTTACACCAAAAGTCAGGTTACGTCACTGTCGTAGGAACGGAGCTGTGTCATAACCCGAGGACCCCCTGTATTCCCAGACAACTCAGGGGAAAACAGTATGTCTAGAGCAGGGGTCTCAAACTCGAGGCCCGCCGAACAATTTTGTACTGATTTTTTTTTGTTTTCAACTGCAGTGAGAAAAGTGTTGCGTAACAGTAGCCTTTTGTAGACCTAGTGTGGCCCACCGAACGGCTGTGATCTTGCTCTGCGGCCCACATGCTGAGTTGAGTTTGAGACCCCTGAGAGAAACAGAGAGCAACTCACAGGGCATGGGGGAGGGAGAACGCTCACAAAGGAACGGCTGAGTGGAAGATACATGGGCTGTTCTCCACATTTATTCTTAGAATTTTTTCTGTAAATTTTAAGTTATTTCCTAATGAAAACAAGGGGAAAGGGAGGCAAAGGGGAGGTGCTGAATTTTTTGCAAATCCAGTGACCTCAAGAGAGGAATCAAGGTTACAGAACTCTATAACTGGTATTACTAAATAAATATTTGCCTAATCATAATCCCCAAAGTAATCAATATATTCCAGGATCATTTCAAAGTACGTGTGTGTGCATGTGCGCACAAGCATGAGAGAGAGAACTGTGATGGCAAAGACCGGGTAACACACTCAAGAGATGTGATTATAGCTCATTCTTCTCTCCTGCTTTTTCAAAGTTCATTAAAGAGTGTTATTTTACTTTTTTTAATTTTTAAAAGTATTTTTGTGGTCACTGAAACATTTCTTAAAAGTCTTCAAATTTCACTCCATTTTCACCACAAAACTACTGATTCTCTCAGATGCCGGTCCCGAAGGCAGAGAACGTAACTGTGAGTTGACAAAGCCTATAAAATGCGTAGAAAACGCGGAACGGGCAGTCCAGGGGTTTTCGCCAGACACGCTGCCCATTTCCTAAGCCAGGTTTAGATCTTCTCACTCTGACGAAGAGAAGAAGTCACGTTCCAACTCCACTTCATCGCTAAAATGCTGCAAATTAATGACTGCATTTTTTTTTCTTTTAATTTTCATTGAGGTTCCTGGGGTGACACTGGTTAATAAAATCCGATGGGTTTCAGGTGTAGGGTTCCATAACACATCATCCGTGCACTGTGCTCGCCACCCCAAGTCTCCGCCCACCACCGGCTCTCCCGCTCTGTCCTCCTCCCCCTCCCCCTCCCCCTCACCAGCCTGTCATCCCCACACTGTTTTGTCTGCATCTATGTTATTATTTCTTTGCTTAATCCTTTCTTCACTGGAAGTCAAACACAGCCCAGAGAGTTTCTCCTCAACTGTGCCCTACAGAGCTCCCCTCAACAATACGCACCGGCTTCCTCTGACCCCAGAGGACACAAGCCCAACCGGAAAGTTGGGAGAAAGGTCAAAATCTTGGGTGGCCCATCGGAGCCGGAGCATTCAACTTGGAAGGTAAACTGAGTTTCAACGCCACCTCTTACTGCCCAGTCCTCCCACGATGTGGGGACAGGATGTCCATGTCCCAAGGAGGTGTTTTGCCAACATGCCTCACATTCACATCAAATATAATTTTCAAACCAATTAGCTCAAAAGCATCACAACCAAAGCAGTATCTCCCCCATCCTCATTACAGGGGCCATCCTATTCAATTCCTAATGAGAGGAAAGACAAAGGCGGCAGATGCAACAGGGTCTACTTCAAAAATTCTTTTTCTTTGAGAAAAGAGATCCTCTTTTGTTCTGGTTAAACACCAATTACTCTGCTCTCTCTAACATGCAAATCAGCTGAAAATAGGGCAATACTGTAGCTCATTCCGGTTCCACTGCAAGTTTGAATGAAGAAAAGAGAAAGAGGACAGGGAGGGAGAGGGTGAGAGGAGAGGGGACAGGAGGAGAAGAAAGGGAGAGAAAAGATGGGGACGGAGGCAGATCCCTGGGGGTCTTCAATTCCAAGTACTTTGTGCTCAGATAAAGCTCTTTTCAAAGAGCTTTTTTATGTTATCTGCGGCTGGTGCCTACAAGCGGTGATTTTGTCATCATCCATAAAAAATAAAGCAAGAAAAGAAAAGGCACACCCAGGTCTACAATATAAGCAAGGAAAGCAAAAGTGGCCAGTGAAGCTAAACACCCACAGCTCCCACTTGCTAAAAACATTGTCCCCAAAGGACATGCCATTGCCATCATATAGCAGGGGAAGGAGAACAGAAAAGAGTGGATGGAGAGATAGTGTCCTGGCTTTCAGTGGTGAATGTCCCCAGCCAGGTGACAGTGTAAGGGTGTCCTAAGTCGGAAGCACCCAACTCCATCTCTCACTAAAAGCATCAGGTGATACTTTGTTTCTCTTCAATTTAGTTTCACTGAACTGGCCAAATAGCTCAGTCGGTTGGATTGTTGACCCAATGCACCAAGGTTGTGAGTTCGATCCCCGGTCAGGGCACATACAAAAATCAACCAATGAATGCATCAATAAGTGGCATATCAAATCGATGTTTCCAAGTCATTTTTAAATAATAAATAAATACGTTATTAATTTTTTAAAAAATACAGGTATGTGGAAGGGTATAATCCTAGTTCCTCACAGCTTCAGAGAAAGTCTAAGGTCTAACTCTTGGACCTTCCTATGCACAGGAATCACTCAGGGAGCGTAAACGCAGATTCTGACTCCAAGGTCGAGGGTGAGAGCTTTACTTCTACATTTCCAACAGGCTCCCAGCCGACGCTGAAACCCCACTTAGCCGGGTCACCTTCCTGCTTCTTCCCCTTCCAGACTGGTCTTGACTTGACCTCCTCCCCTGACCCACCTTGGCCCCAGTTCTGAGTGGGGAGTCCCTCCCCGAGCTCCCGCAACATTTATGTTCTAGAAGAACGAAGACAAGGGCTGGGGAAAAGCCAAACAACTTCTCAGACCAGGACTAGAACATCACACTCCCCCGCCCGGAAACACCTGAATTTCTCTGTGAGGGACCCACCAGAGCTTTCCTCCCAGCTGGGCACCCGTGGGTCAGAACGAGATACACAGAGAGCAGTGTGAACCCGGGCTCGGAGGAGAACTCTACTCCAGCTGTGGCTCCTTCCCGGCAGAATGGGGGCACAGCTGCCGAGGGGAACGGCCCAGGAGATGATAACCATCTCAGGTTTCTCTGACTCATGAGTGTTTGGTCCACTGGTCATCTCCGCAGAGGGGCACAGTCAGTCTCTGGGGCCCAATTCTAAGGCCACCCAAGTCAGGAGACAAGCACTCAACCTCCACCCCAATTAGACTCCAGTGACTCCTGGCTGCCACTTCCTCTTACGCAGGCCTTTCCGGGAAGTGTCCCACTGCCCACCCGTGCCCAGGACTCAGCGGGCCAGTGCTGGGAAGGCTTCCATGCTGAAATGACCCGGCCACAATGCGGAGGATCCCCCCACTCTCTCTCCTTCCGGTCCTGCCCTCCTAACAACCCCGCTGCCAAGCCAGGCTTGAATGTCCCTCTGTTTCTCATGCCCTACCCCTTGGCCCGGAGGCACAGAAGAAAGGAGCTGACGTTTGCTGGGCTCCTCCTATGTGCCGAGGACCAAGGAACCCCGCAGTGCAGACACTGGATCTCGTTCCACAGAGGGGAACAGGGGCCAAGGGCAGCCTCCTGCTGGGCTGTTGTCAGAGCACAGCAATTAGGGCAATGCGGTGTAGCATGGTGAGGGTGTGGGATCTGGACAGACATCCGGGGTTTGCAGAGTGGCCCACCACATCCAGCTGGGTGAATCTGGGCCTCAGTAAGCCTCATCAAGTGGAGTAAGAATGAACCTTTCCCGTGGGGTTGCTGTGAGGACTAAATGAGGCACAGAGGTGAGGGAGCCTGCAGGGAATAGTCAAGAAATACAGGTTGTTATCAGTCAAGGTCAACATGCTAAGAAGGGGTTGGGCATAGGGAGGCTGGGTTCCAACACCCTGCTGTACACCATGGACTGCCCGGCTTCCGGCAGGCCTTGCAATCGCATTTTATTTTATTTTACTTTATTATTATTATTATTTTGAGAGAGAAAGAGAGACAGGAGAGAGATGAGAGGAATCAACTCGTAGTTGCAGGACCTTAGTTGTTCCTTGATTGCCTCTCATATGTGCCCTGACCAGGGGGCTGCAGCCAAGCCAATGACCCCCTTGTTCAAGCCAGCGACCTTGGGCCCAAGCCAGCGACCTTGGGCTTCAAGCCAGCAACTTTTGAGCTCAAGCCACAGACCCTAGGATCATTTCCATGATCCCGTGCTCAAGCCAGCGACCCTGTGCTCAAGCCGGCAACCTCAGGGTTTTGAACCTGGGACCTCAGTGTCCCAGGCTAATGCTCTATCCACTGCATCGCCACCTGGTCAGGCAGGCCTCCCAATTTTAAAGAGTAGAATCCCATTTACTCTTGGGGGCTCCTGAGGCCCACCACACAGGGGCCTTGGAGAAGCGCTCCCAGCTGGAAAAACCGCGTTCCAGGACCACGGCCAAGAACACACACTGAGCATCGATCATGGAAAGTTGGGAAAAGCTCCCGGAGTAATGAGGTCTAAAGGTCCTCAGCCGGCCATGGACAGCGCTGCCGGGACACAGAGCACGTCCTCAATTACTGCGAGCACAGGCAGGCCCGCTCACATCCCCAAGCGCTGACACACGGATCTTTCCTGGGAGGGAGAACGGACATCCAGGCATCACGGTGCACTGCGCAGGGGAAATGCTGAGAAGCCAAACCCAGCCGCTCTCCCCCACGGGCCCAGCACAGATCGCACAGGGCACCAAAGGAAGGACTGGACCCACCAGACCTGCCGGCCCTCAAACCAGGAGAGAGGTGACCGCACAAGTGGAGGGAGAAGCTGGAGGCTGGTCAGTGCAGCTCAGACACAAGAAAATGCAAATGACTCTTACTTTCTTAGGGGTGCACGTAAGATGAAACACTTGGAAAACTAGTTGGCTTTGAAAACGATCCTGAATCGATCCTGGAGACAACGACCCAATAAGCAGGCCCCCTAGAGGCTGCCGGAGAGCAAAGCCGAGCGGTGCTCAGCAGAGCCGACTGCGCCTGCCTGCCCGCCCCTCCCAGGAGCGCCGGTGTGACGGACAGTTCTAAGGAATACCCTATAATCTGCATTTATGCCATTTGTCTCTTTGATACACAAAATACGATATTTGCATCATTTATTCTAACATGCGTGATTTTCTTCTGAAAGCCACAGGGAGAAAGTCTGACCCCCAACCACCCCCGACCCTCACCTTCCCCCTTCTCCTGAAAACTTAGGCCCGGACCCCCCGACAAGCCAAACGGGTCTGGAAACAATTCTCAGGGGCCAGGGGCCTATCAGAACCAATAAAGGGCTCCTCTGGCAAAGGAGACAGGAGGACAAGGGAAGCCACGGGCCTCCTGCAGGTGGCAGCGGGCAGGTCTGAGGGAGCGCAGGCAGTCGCCACGTGAACTGACCGTCCCACATTATCTGCCTTGTGGTAGAGCCCAATTACACACCCTGAAACCGCAGCCTTGAACAAAAAGTCAAACGAGGGGCCAAAATGAGGAAGAGAGGTTTCCTCACCAATGGGAGAGAGAGGCCTGCGGGCGGGGACAGTGGCCCCGGGTCCCTGGATACGGGCCAGGGGCTGCTCCAGGCAGAGCCGGGCTCTGAGCTACGCAGCCTTCGGGGGCCCCGAGCAACGGGGAGCAACAAGTGTTGGCGGGGCCGCCCAGCCACTCCGTCTCTCTTTGCGCTCTCCTGGACCCCAGCATAGAAATACGGGCGCGGAAAGGGCCACGTGCCCGTGGTTCACCGCCCACGCACTCCAGAGGCACCAACGTGGATGTGTGGCCAGCGCATCTCCTCCGCCTCTCCCCGGGCCCCTGCACGGGGCCGAATTATAAGACCCCCTTACTCCTGCCAGGCCCCAGGGATAGCAGGGAGCACAGGCCTGAGGGCCCCGCCCCGCCCCCTGCAGGGCGGGCTGATCACACGCCCTCCCTTGTCTGAGGAGCAGGACGAGACCAGGGCGGCTGACCACGGCCCCTGTGTCCTGCAGGACGAGACCCGGGCGGCTGACCACGGCCCCTGTGTCCTGCTCACACCTTCAGGGCGGCTGACCACGGCCCCTGTGTCCTGCAGGACGAGACCAGGGCGGCTGACCACGGCCCCTGTGTCCTGCAGGACGAGACCAGGGCGGCTGACCACGGCCCCTGTGTCCTGCAGGACGAGACCCGGGCGGCTGACCACGGCCCCTGTGTCCTGCAGGACGAGACCAGGGCGGCTGACCACGGCCCCTGTGTCCTGCTCACACCTTCAGGGCGGCTGACCACGGCCCCTGTGTCCTGCAGGACGAGACCAGGGCGGCTGACCACGGCCCCTGTGTCCTGCAGGACGAGACCAGGGCGGCTGACCACGGCCCCTGTGTCCTGCTCACACCTCTGGGCATCTCACCGCAGGACGAGACCAGGGCGGCTGACCACGGCCCCTGTGTCCTGCAGGACGAGACCAGGGCGGCTGACCACGGCCCCTGTGTCCTGCTCACACCTCTGGGCATCTCACGGCACCTGTGTCCTGCTCACACCTCTGGGCATCTCACCGCAGGACGAGACCAGGGCGGCTGACCACGGCACCTGTGTCCTGCTCGCACCTTCTGGGCATCTCACCTCAGTGGCCTCTGGTCTAGCCGGTCATTTTTCCTTTGGATATTTTCCTTTCCTCGGCCACTCCTCCGACCCTCATTCATCAGGTATCTACCACACAAAGAGCAGCACCCCAGGCACTGGGAACGGGGCGCGAGCCAGACCGCTGAGGGTCCTCCTCTCACGAGGCGACCGTCAAGGTAGAGAGGGACAGTAGAAGGAACAAACTGAATGGAGCCGGTCCAGCGTCGCACCGGGAGGACACACACGGAGACACGCGATCCCTCAGCAGCAGCGGGAGCTGAGACAGGCTCGCCCTTCCGCGACTCCCCTTGCCCCGCCACCCGCATCCCCTCGCCATCACTGTCCCCTCCAGAGAAACCCAGCGTGACACACAGGCGCTGGGCATGCGTCACAGGACGCTCCCCATTGCCGAAAGCACCCCTCACACAACCGCCGGCCAGGAAAGGCTCTCTCTCCCTGCCCCACCATCAAAACCTCCCGGGGCCACCTCCATCCCCTTGGCTCTCTGCTCTCCAGGGGACCACCATCTAATCTCCTAAGATATCTCTCCGACCGCGTCCCACCATGCAAACATCATCTCCTTCCACGGGTCTTCTACAGACAATTCCCAGGGCAAACAAACATGCAAGAACTGTGACAACGGAGACACAGTGGGGGACATCCCAGTGACGGACACAGATGAACCGGAACCAGGAGCCAAACAAAAATAACGCAACTTGTACTTTATGAAAGATCTACATGGGCTTTTTCTCATTTAATCATCACAACTATAAAATACATAATGTTGTCCCCAAGTTACAGATAAGGAAACGGAAGCTCAGAACGTAGAAAGTCTGTCGCGGTGGCAACAGAGACTCGGCCCCAGACCGTCTCACGCCAAGCAGCGTCCCCTCTCTGCTCCGCCCTGTGCTACCCCGTGTGCTGGGAAATCACAGCCGTATAGTCCTTGGCAACACGGTGCATTTAAAATATGCCTGTATTTCACACTGAGATGATGGACTGTCATGCAGCAATTAACACCCGTGTTTTTAGGACCTTCTAATGCACACGTGAAAATCAGTACAAAGCACTATTACAGTAAAAAAGCAGAATACAAAACACACACACACACACCGTGATATGATTCCAATTCTGAGTTTTTTCCAATTCTGTTTTTAAGTATACATATGCACACAAAAGTGATAATGCACCGGAATGTTCAACTGTTGTTATGTCTAAGCACTGGCATTAGGAACCTTTGTTTCCTCTTTTCTCTATGTTTTAAATCTTCTGTACAAAGCAGGCAGGCATTTTCTAATTTGGAGAAAAAAAGACTAATACGTAACCATCACTGGTGGAAAGGAGGGGCCACCGTTTCCACTTGTCAACAGACCAATCCACAGCACAAGGGAGGACCCCCGACCTCGGTCATCGCCCCACCGAGGACCCAGAGTGATGCCGACACCAGCCGCCTGTTGCCAAGGGGGCAGCCACCATGGGAACCGCCACTGGGGATTCTCAGCGCCCCTGAGCGCCACGGCTGGCCCTGGCCGGCGACACGGAGGCGGGCGCCTGCCCAGAGGACGAACCTAGCCTCTGAGACGCCCCAGCCAGGAGCGCTGGAGATAAAGGAGAGAAGCTGAACAAAGGTGGGGAGAGGGCTGAAGACAAAATGAGTCTCAAAAAAAAACAATACGAGGATTAATTTTTTAAGCTGTGATTATTAACATGGACCACACAACACCATCAAACAGCTGAAGCGAAACATTATGACCCCAAAGGGGCTCCTGGCGTCAGTCCTAGATCGTCGCAAAGGAGCAACACGAGCGACCCTGTGGGGCCTTAGAAAGAAAATGAAGTGGGAGTCCACCTTATCGGGCACGGTGTCCTGATCTAATCGCTGGTTTCTGTGCATCGAACCTCTCTGAGCCTCAGTTTCCTTATCTGGAAATCTAGGGTAAAATGCCAAGCAGGAAAGATTATTTTAAGAGCTGAAAGAAATTGTGGTTGTTAAACCTGGGGGGGGGGGGAGTCAGTTGCAATATTGTGAAGATGCTCGGGTACCTCCAGAGAGGTCCACGGGCAGAGGAACTGAGGCCCCCGCCCACAACACGTCAGCGAACTTGAGAGCCAGTCAAGCCTTCAGACGATGTTAGCCCTGAACGTCCGCTTGACTTCAACCTTGTAAGTGACCTTGAGCCAGAACCACCCGGCTAATCCCACGCCAGGTTCCTGAGCCTCAGACACTCTGAGATAATAAAAACTTGCTATTTTAAGATGCTAAATTCTGGGGTAATTTGTTATGCGGCAATAGGTAACTCATTCAGATTCTGGTTTCTGGCACATAAGAGTTCATAAGATGGTTCCCTCAATATTTTCTCCGTCCCGGAACATCAAGAAAACCATAAGATGCAACACTGATTACTAACAGGTTTTTCAAGAGAAAAGAAATGCCACCTATTAAATATATGCATTGATTCTAAGATGCACCCCAAGTGAAAAGGTCTCCAGTGGCTGGTTTTCACCTGCAAAGCTGTTCCTGCCCGTCTGCCCCACCAGAGGAAGCAGACTTCTAGTTGCTCAGGTCACAGGTCTGGGACATCCTGAGTCTCCTCTCCCCACATTCCCCACATTCCCCACATCCCAGCCTGTAGCAAATGCCACCTTCTCGCCGCCACCTGGTCGCTGGACCAATACAGCAGCCTCCTAACTGGCCTCCTGACTTTCTTCGCCTCTGCTCTTCTGCCATCTTCATGCCACAGAACTGCCTGGTGGTCCTTTCAAGATGCCAATCCTGTGCTTAAAAACCCTGCCATGGTGGCCCCTGGCACAGTAAATTCCACGTCCTTACCAGAGTTTTATGTGAGCTGGTCTCCCTGCCTATCCATCCATGTTTCCTCCTGCTAACTCAGTCTGTAAGGATCCACCTGCTCTTCCTCACACAAGCAAGCTTCTCCCTGCAGGCCTTTGTCAGCACTGTGCCCTCCACCTGGAACACTGTCCCCGGAGAGCGCCCACAATGGCTTCCACACCAGTGGCATCTCCCAATCAAGGTCCTGCCAGGCCATCCTATCTAAAATAGCACTCTCCTCCCTGTCTCAGGCTCTCAGCTCGTACTCGGCTTTATTTTTTCCATCACACTCCTTGCTTCAACCCCAGTGCTAAACAGCTCCTGGAACAGGGTAGGTGCTCATTACATACGTCAACAGTCAGCAAACTTTTTCTATAAAGGGTCAGATCATATATTCCTTCAAGTCTCTGTTGCAACTAATCAATTCTGCTGTCATGCAATCAGCCGTAGGTGATACAAACGAGTGTGTCTGGATTCCAATAAAACTTTACTTATAAAAAGAGGTGGTGGGATGATTTGATTAATGGGACGCTGACATCTTTAATTAGTTATTTAAAAATATAGTTGCCTCTCGCCTGGCCTGTGGTGGCGCAGTGGATAGAGCGTCGACCTGGAACGCTGAGGTTGCTGGTTTGAAACCCTGGGCTTGCCCAGTCAAGGCACATGGGACAAACAGGCTATGAACAACTAAAGTGAAGCAACTAGGAGTCGATCCTTTTCACTCCCCCCTCTATAAAAATCAATAAATAAAACCTTTAAATATATCTATATCTATATATCTATGGCTATCTATATATCTTTAAACTATATATATAGTCGCCTCTCCGATATAAGAAGACTGTTTTCCACCTTCACGCTGGACAATACAGGGAAGGATGGATGGCAAACGCATCTCTGAGGACTCTGAGGTTCACAAGAACCTCTCACAGGGGGAAATGGTTGATAAAAACCCAAATGGGCAACAGGCTGTCCCAACATTGTCTGGGGTCTTTCAGAACAGATGAGACGCTCTCATCCAGTTCAGGAGGCAGAGTGGTGGGCAGGCTCGCTACCGCCACAGGCCCGTGAGGCCGCAAGGCAGGTACAGGACCAGGATCCTAACGTCCCACTGTTGGGATCAACCAGTTACTACTATCCACTTCAGAGGAAAATCGACAGTCACGTTTGCCGACTTCTCAAGGACGGAGATGGGGGGCGAGGGGGGTGAAAGTCACCTACAGAGCCGAAACGCGTCCGGAGAAAAACAGCCCGATGCTGACAGGTTCCTGGGCTGTGCAAACGCACAGTCGTGAAAATAAACATACGCAACTCTGGCAGCCGGGCGACTCGACAAAGATCATGCTTGTTTAAAATTAACCACCAAGAACAAAGGTGGATAACTACAGGGCACTGTTTAAAAAAAAAAAAAATCACACGCTCAAGTCTTCTTGCTTTAATTGCCCTTAAATTCATAGCTCAGTGTCTCCTACCAGCCTTCGCTTGTTTCCCTTCCCAAGCCCTTTGGCTCCAGCGCGGTCCATTGGGGGAAGCATTTTAATGAGACCTTGAGGAGCGATGTGTTCAAAGCCGCCCCGCCGGTCCTCGGCCCACCCCGAAAGCCAAGCCCCTATGCGCGGTCACCTCCGGAGCCACCCCAGACAGCGCCCTACCCCCACGAAGCGTGAGGCTTGCCATTTTTAATCACCACCTACCCAGATGGCAGGGGACCCTGATGCGCTGTTTCATTCCGTCCAACTCTCAGATTTTATCAGCATTTTGCAGCTGTCAAGCACAGGGAAGAAAGAAGAATCAAAGACCCTTCCATTTGAGGGTGCTTTTGACTTTCTCAACCCTCTCTCGCTCCGGTTCTCATTTCAAACTCAGGAGAAACGCACAAGGCAGCAGAGCAGAGACCGAAATCTCCGTCCATCCATGTGTGCGGCAAAAACCTCCTGAGTGGCGGGAGTGGGGGCGGGGAGAAGACAGAGTCCTTGCTTCTCTGGGAGGTAACAATAGGGTGGAACAAATCCCCAGGGAACAATAGGGAAACTAAGGCACAGAAGAGGAAAGTGACCTTCCAAGGTGACAGACCGGGGTGAAGCCCTTACCGCTGAGCCAAGAGACAACATCAGACAGGTCAAGCCACACAGCAGCTCCAGACAAGAGAAAGGACTTCATTTTTCCTTTCGTCTTCAAGAAAATATGCCAATCTCAGAGGTTAAGATCTTATATATATATATTTTTTTCCCCTTCCTTTCTTAAAACCTTTTTTTAAGTTACAAACCACACATTGGCTAATTACACCAGGACAAATTTGGCTTGTTAGATCAGGTATTAACCTGCAAAAAAAAAAAAGTCAGAGTTACAGGAATGGAAGAAAAGAGATCAAATGCTATTGTGGAATTTCCAAGGGGGTAGAAAAAAATTGTCATTTGCTAGCAACGGAGAAAACTTACAGGCTATTTACCTGTGCTAGGCACAGCTTTGGAAGTCTCAGGTAGTAACTCTGTCATCTAATCCTAACTGCAACCCTATGAGGAAAATGACATAAGCATCCCCATTTTCGCAGATGAGAAAACTGAGGAACAGAAATGTTAAATGATTTGTTCAGGAAACACAGCCAAGTGGTAAAGCCAGGATTCGACCCTTACTCCTCAGTCTCTGCTCTTGAATACTATACTAATCAGAGCCAGCCTGTCTCAGTCTGTCTGTCTGTCTGTCTCTCTCCCTCTCAGAAAGTTTCTGTATTTTTCCAACAGCATGAAATCCTTGTGATTTCCCTTTTATTTACTTGTGTTTGTTTTTAAAATACTCGTAACCCATCTCTTTGCACAAAGGCTCTGAGGTGACTGACAACAGTGGGCATAAAACCAACAATAAAATTAAAGATCATGATGCCCATAAAAGGGGGGGGTGCTTTTAATACACCAGCAATGAGGTCAATGGCTCTTCACATCACATCTGGCTCTAAGCTTCCTGGTGGCCCAGCTAAGAAAAGAGGCTCCATCCCCAGTTACAGAATTTTCTTTATCAAAAGGAGAAAAGCTTATCAGTTTCGCAGAGAGAACCAGTCATTTCTGATTACTAAATTTCCACCCCATTTTTTTTTCACTTAGTAATAAGAATGCAATGAGGTGATACACACAGGTTCTCACTGATTTTATTTTTAGTATAATTTTAAAATCAAAGTTGTAATAGGTATTAAAAGCAACTCAAGAGAAGGCAATCTATAAAGAGCTGGGTAATATCGTCCGAGTGTGTAGCCTTCTGGTGGGACAAGATTAGCTAAATGTTCTATTAGTGCAAAGTTGTAAAATAGAATTACAAAAATAAAATAAAAATCTTTTCCTCTAAAATAGGAAGATCCTTGGGGTAGCCGATACAACCCCCCCTTGCTCTAAACAGCCTGAGGCACCTGGGACCCTGAGGTAGGTGACCAGAAAGGAAGGAGGGTCACGCACCAGGCAGTCACGTGGCGCACCAGGCGGTCACGTGGCGCACCAGGCAGTCACGTGCACACAGGCAGTCACGTGGCACACCAGGCAGTCACGTGGCACACCCAGGCAGTCACGTGCACGCACCAGGCAGTCACGTGGCACACGGGTACAGGAACCTCTGCGGCTTCCACGCTCACGTCTCTGCACGGATGCGTCTCTAAGAGCTTTCCGGTCTCGTTCACAGGTTGGGAAAAAGAAAGCCACAGCCGTCTGAATGGCTTATCCCACGTGGCTTACCCACAGTACTCCTCTCACACACTCCCACTCTTGACATCTCAACCCTCCTCCCGAAGAAGCGACTGGAAACCCAAGCTCCTGCCCCCTCCGTCTGCCCCCTCCTCAGCTCGGGAACCTAAAGGAAGGCAGAGCCTCCACTTGGTGGAGGGTTCATCAAGGAGCCCCGTGGAAACGCAGACCAGAAGAACAGGCAGTGTGTCCTGGGTCAGCTCAAGACAGTGTCCTTATTTAGTTTAAACCGCTTTGAGACACAAAAGAACAAAACCTCTTTGAGTTAGGAAAGGAATATAATCCAATCCCTCACTTGACCAAGAACAGAAATCACAGTCTTATTCAAGGTCACGTGCACTAGAAACCTGAACTCCAGGGTCCTGCCCCTGGCCAGGGCCTCCGTCTACGGCAGTATGATGCGCCCGTGGAATAGACAGAATGAAACCCGTGTGTGTTGTCAACCATCCACCTCCTCTAGTGCTCTGTTAGGACACAGACAAAGGGCTCCTGGGGACTGGGGACAAGGAACACCTGAGACAAAGTCTTATGAGCATCGGAGTCATGCAGGTATCTTTATCCTGTTTACAAGTCAGAAATTAATTAGAGGCTTTTTGGAGTAAGGGGAGGGGGGTGGAGAGACAGGAAAACAACCAAGAGACACGGGTACACTGTACAGAACAGAGAACAGTCACCAACCCCAGAGGCACTGAACGCTCGAACCGACTGCTTTCCTCAGGACAGGCCGCCTTCTGTCCACTTTGCTAACTGAAGGAAGCTGGAAACTCTACCGTCCACCCTCCCAAGTCATTATTCAACAACAAACAGGAGCTATTTTTAGAACTTTTTCCATGAAGGCACCATAGGCCAAGGCCACCAACCTCTGAGACACACAGAGGTTAAATAAGGCTATCTGTCAAAAAAAAAAAAAAAAAAAAAAAACCCACAAAACTTCAATAGGCATATTCATCTGCTCAACACAGCTTCTAATTTTATAAATGGACCTTAAAATTAACAGGAGGACAGGCAGCTTTTCCCAGGAGCCTCTGTGTCAGTTCTGCAAAATGACGTAACTCAGGAAAGCAGTGTTCTTGATTTGATTATGCCCACTGCGCACATCAGCTCCACGCAAGGGACCAAGAGGGGTTACCCAGAGAAGGTAAGCAGGAGAGGGACATGGGACAAAACCTTTTTCACTAACGCTTGTAAATAAGTCTTTGAGAAAACTCTGTATGCCCTCAGTGATGCCCCCTCTAAACACACACACACACACACACCCTTCCTCCCCACTCAAACTCCTCTCTGGGTTTCTGGCCCACCCAGACTGGGTAAGAAATCACACATTTTGGAGCTTGGGTTTACCATGTTGTCTGCCCTGAATGGAAGTTTATACAAGCCTCCCACATAGGGGCATTGTTAGAAGGAATCAAATAATTGTTGATCACTCTGAGTCTAAAGGACAGGGCACGCTCTTGGGAATGCAAAATATTACCATTTACCTGTTTTTTTTTAAAAAATGTATTGACTTGTCTCTCACAACTAAGCCAAACGAAATATGGCTTTTTCCAAATGTCGTTGGAAATGCTGAAAACCTCTTCTAATAATCCTATTTCTACAAAATGTAGAGCTGTTTTGCAGGGAGAAATTCAAACAAGCCCCTGTGGAATGCATTCTCCCTGCCAGGTGAGGTAACACCCTCTCCTCGGGTATCTCATTTCTGGGGTACCACCCACAGCACTGCCTCTGGGCGCACACTGGCTGCTGTCCCACCGCCCCGCTGCCCCCCTGCCGGGAGAGAGCTACTTCCTTAATCATTCACAAATATTTTAACGAGTTTATATTCCTATCAAAAAGCCCTGAAGCCAACTGAGTGAGGAACCAGCAAGGACTAAAAATTCAGTCATATAATTTGGTAAAATGGATCAAAAGCCCTCTCACACACACACACACCCCAAAGAATACACAAACTTTAACCCAGCAGTTTCACAGAGAGGAATGTCTCCTCGGGTAATAATCAAACAAGTGGGTTTAAAAAAAAAAAAAAGCTATTCAAGGATGTTCACTGTCACACAGTTTACACTAGCAACGGTGAAGCACACAGCTGTCCAACCGCAGAGGATTAGTTAAATGGGTTATATCCATACAATGGCACAGTCTGTTACCACTAAAAATGTTGATGTTGAGGTGTGCACCCAGAGCGAAAAAGGCACTCAGTCAGAAAACTGTGCCCACAGTAATGAGATCTAACTTTTTAATGAGAAAACACATGCATAGGACTAAGTAAGAGAAGCCAATGTGAGAAGGCTACGTACTGGATGGTTCCAACTCTATGACACTCCGGAAAAGGCAAAACTGGGAGACAATGAACAGATCCGTGGTTGTGGGGGGGGGGGAGGTGGTGAACAGGCAGAGCACGGAGGATTTGTCGGGCAGTGAAAACACCTCGTGTAACAGGGTATGATAGATACATGCCAGTATGGTCCAAAACCACAGCACATGCAACACCTAGAGGGAACCATGATGGAAACTATGGACTTTGGGTGATGATGACGTCAACGTAGGGTCATCCATTGTAACAAATGTCCCACTCTGGTGGGAGATGTGACACTGGGGGAGGCTGTACAAGCACAGGAGCAGGAGGTATATGGGAAATCTATCTTCCTCTCAATTTATTATAAACCTAAATCTACTCTGAAACAATAAAATCTTGACATTAAGAAGAAAAGGAAACGGCCCCGGCCGGTTTCTTCAGTGGTCATCAGCCCGGCATGTGGATGTCCCAGATTTGATTCCCAGTCAGGGCACAGAGGAGAAGTGACCATCTGCTTCTCCACCGCTCCCTCTCCCTCTCTCTTCTCCTCCCAAAGCCATGGCTTGATTGGTTCAAGTGCATCAGCCCCAGGTGCTGAGGATGGCTCTGCCTCAGGTGCTAAAAATAGCTGTTGCGAGCATGGCCCCAGATGGGCAGAGCACTGGCCTCTGACGGGGGTTGTTGGGTAGGTTCTAGTTGGGGTGCAGGCTAGAGTCTGTCTCTCTATTTCCCCTCCTCTCACTTGAAAAAGAAGGAAAAAGAAATATCTATGCAAAGTTATGTCTACTGTTCACATTGGAAATCTTGGGAGAGAAACACAGCAGACAGTGAGGTAGGTGGGTAGATGAGAGGGATGAGAAAGAGGAGTGAATACTGGTGTTTTGGGAGACCTTATCATTAAGAAGTACTTATAGCCTGACCAGGCGGTGGTGCAGTGGATAAAGTGTCAGACTGGGATGTGGAGGACCCAGGTTCGAGGCCCTGAGGTTGCCAGCTTGAGCACAGGCTCACCTGGTTTGAGCAAAGCTCACCAGTTGAGTCCAAAGTTGCTGGCTTGAGCAAGGGGTCACTCGGTTTGCTGTAGCCCCCTGGTCAAGGCACATATGAGAAAGTAATCAATAAACAACTAAAGTGCTGCAACGAAGAATTGATGCTTCTCATCTCTCTCCCTTCCTGTCTGTCTGTCCCTATCTGTCCCTCTGTCTCTCTCTGTCTCTGTCACACAAAAAAGAAGTACTTACATTACTTTTAAGCCTAGTATATTTTGCTTTTAGAACATTAACTTTCTAAAAAACACAAGCAATATATTATTTTTATTTTTTTTAATTTTTTTAATTTTTTTTTTTTGTATTCTTCTAAAGTGAGAAGCGGGGAGGCAGAGAGACAGGCTCCCACATGCACCTGATCGGGATCCACCTGGCACCTGGCATGTACACCAGGGGGCGATGCTCTGCCCATCTTGGGCATTGCTCTTTTGTGGCCAGAGCCATTCTAGTGCCTGAGGCAGAGGCCATAGAGCCATCCTCAGTGCCCGGGCCAACTTTGTTCCAATGGAGCCTTGGCTACAGGAGGGTTAGAAAGAGATAGAGAGAAAGGACAGAGGGAGGGGTGGAGAAGCAGATGAGCGCTTCTCCCATGTGCCCTGACAGGGAATCAAACCCGGGATTTCCGCACACCAGGCCAACGCCCTATACCACTGAGCCAACCAGCCAGGGCAGGAACACAGGCAATTTAAAAGTTAATTTAATTACTAAGGAAAATTAGTAAAGAAAAAAATTCTGTGCCCTGTCCCCCCTCCCCTCCCCTCCCCAGCCCCCAACAGCAGAGCCTTTACATTCTGAACTCCAAGGGGCAGAGAGAAAAGGCTGACCTCTCCCATTCCTGGAGAAAGCAGTTCCCCTCCCCCAGGTGGAGATGGAAGGATTATCGAACGAGACTGGAGGTAGAGGCCTGGCAGTGGACTCCCGGGTACATGAGCAGCCGAGGGCAGGTCTCCTGCCTGAGCAGAGAGCAGCCTGCGTACAGGAGGCCCTCTCTCCCCTGCCGTCACTCATGAACCAGGGCCTCCCAGCACAGCCCCATCGGCCAGTGGCCTCGGGGGAGTCTCGCAGTGCCTCAGTCTTTAGGACAGGGCTGGAAAAGCGGCCACCACTCTGACTGTTGGAATAGACCAGGCGTCCCCAAACTGCGGCCCCCGAGGCCATTTATCCGGCCCCCGCCGCACTTCCGGAAGGGACACCTCTTTCATTGGTGGTGAGAGGAGTACTGTATGTGGCGGCCCTCCAACGGTCTGAGGGACAGTGAACTGGACCCGTGTAAAAAGTTTGGGGACCCCTGGCATAGACACAGCCAGTCCTCAGTTCTGTCTGCACAAAGCTCAGAGAGCAGCAGATGGAGGGAGTGGGGGGACTATGCGGCCCTGCCCCTCAACGCTGAGGAGGGCATGTACTGAATGGAACACCTTGTCCTAAAAGTTTTGTCTAATACGAATTCACAGGTCACGTGTTCGGCCAGTAAGCAACCAACCCAGGGTAGAGTTTCTGGTGTCTGGGCTGAAATCCACACAACTCCACCTTCATCCCCAGGTCTGTTCCTAAGCAAGAGAAAAGGCGACCAGTGCCCAGTGAGGGGTCTCCGACTGGAGTCCCGGCACCGTACACTGGCTGTGTGACCTCAAGCAAGTCACTTGACCTCTCTGGGCTTCGTGTCTGCCATCTTCCTGGATGCTGGACAAGATGACTGCAAAAACAGTGGTTACTCTGGATGGCTGTTTCTGTAAGTGCCGCTTCCCTCTGGCACTCAGTAAACAATGACACAACCGTTGTGACTATTTTTTCTTTTTAACTCCCACATCTAATCATTTTATTATCCTATCAAAAACACACTGGTGGTGAGTGGTACTATTACGACTCTGTGACAGCAAGAGAGCACGGACACATCGGCAGGGCCACGCGGAGTCCTTACAAGGTGCCACCTTCTCCGCCAACTTCGCCTGAACGTCTCAGCACAACGCCCACACGTCTCCACGGAGGCAGGACTGCCCAGTGGTTAAAAACCAGGCTATCCGAATTCAAATCCCACACCTCCACTTCCTGGCCGGGAGGTCCTGGGCAAGTGTCCTAACCGGCAGCTGCCTCGCTTTCCCACCTATGAGACGGGGATGAAACGAGGACCCTCCAGTCGGGCTGTTGTGAAGATTAAATGAGTGAGGAAAAGATTCGGCTCAGAGCCTGGCACACAGTGAGCCCACAAGGAGAGTACAATCCATTCATGCAATAAACTCTCGCTGGGTATTTATTCTAAGAGTGCCAGTGACTCCTGAAGACGCTAAGGAAGTGCAAAAATGTGGAACAGGACATAGTCCAAGACCCTTACTGTCCAGTGGGAAGATGCCATCTCGAACCATTAAATACAGGCCCATGATCCCTTACCCAAAGCCCTTGGGCCAGACAGGCTTGGGTTTATATGTTTCGGATTTCAGACACGTAGCAGGTACATGTCCCTTTATGACAAAGGCTCCATCTCCCATCCCCTCCTCCCCTTCCCCTCCCCCGCCCCTCCCAGGGCCTGGAGCAGGACCTGTGGTCAAACAGGTTGGGATTTCTTCAGCAAAATCCTCATAGAGCCACAGGAAGTACGACCAAGAAATACCACGAGAAGTCTCGTGACAGTTCAGGTCAGACTTTGCAGCCAAATGAGTTACCAAAAAAACAAGCCAGAAAACAATGTTTCCACCTTTGGATATCAGGACTGCAGATCAGGGACTGCAGACCGGACCCATGTGGTCACAGGCGTTGGGGGGTCCACAGAGGAAGCAGCAGCAAAGCACCACACGGGGTGACAGAAGTTCCCCCCAAAGGCACCGTCAGGCTGACACACGGCGGGAACGGGGAACGGGAGCCTCAGTGAACAAGGAAGGTGAACGCCTCTGGCAGAGGGTGGGAGTGGGAACCGGCAGGGAAGGTTCAGGAACGGCAGGGGCCCCAGGGTGCAACCTGAAATGTGTGTAGGGAGTGGCAAGAGGAGCCACCAGCAGGGCCAGGGGCAGACCTTCGGCCCCTTGAGCCCTCACGCGCCCGGCGGAGAGCCCACACCGGGCAGGTCTCTGCATTTTCCTAAACCCCCCCTGGGCGGCCACCCTGTAAAGAGACCGGAAGGGAGGCAGGGGGGCCCCAGCTGGAACGCTGTGTCAATGGTCAGGGAAGAGATGTGATAATGATGCCAACGGAGGCAGCGGAGGAGGGAGGAAGGAGGGAGGAAGGAGGGAGGAAGGAGGGACAGCCCCTGCCAGCTGGGGTGGCTGGCGCACCCACTGGACCTCGTGCAGAGCCGAGGACAGTCCTGAGGGCCACACACAGCCCGCACGTGTCACCGTTAAGGTCTCGTGTGTGCCTTTCCTAGACGCCACTTTCTGAACTGCCAATCACAAAGCGCCTACTTTGACAGCCAGAGAACCTGAGCCGTGTGGTCTCCTTCCTCCCTCCCCCACCCGCTCCCCCTCCAGGTTACAGCCGGTTGGCAAAGTTCACAGGTACATGTGACCCAAATCAGCCCCGGCCCTGGTGGCTCAGAGAGCACGTCTGAGAGGACCTAGCAGTGGGTCCCAGAGGTGGGGACAGCACTTGTCACCCATCCTGCTCAGCCACAGGGCTGACACTAGATTTACCGAGTAGGGCGACCAGGAGAACCAGAGGAGGTTAGGGTCCAGCTCGGGATGAAGTTGGTCTCTGCCAACTCACGAGGATGATATACAACCATCTATTCTGAAAAAGGTCACCACTCCCCTTTATTAAAAGCAATGTCAACTGAAGCAAATGCTAGAGGGCAGAAGGGGAGTTATTTCAGGGTGACAAGACAGATCTAGTGTCCACGGGGCAGGAGGCATGGCCATCGGGGTGGGGGAGGGGGTGGGCAGCTGCTCTTCCCCCACTTACCTGCAGATTCCTCCAGGAACGGAAAGGCCAGGGGCTACAAAGGAAGTGGCCAGTGTCACAGAACAGAGGGGACATGACCAGTCAGGCCAAGGAGGACCAGCAGGACCATCTGATGGCTCAGAAGACCACCAGCACCTGTGCTCAGGTCTTGAACATTAACAGCTACAGAATAACTGCCTGATACATCAAGCCATCACCAAAAGAAAAACACGTCCCAGGACCTGTGGGGGAAATGGTGCTCACAGAGCAGCACCCCGAGGACGGCGAGTCCGTGACAAACGCGTGCAAGAATCCGAAGCCGAGGAATGACTCCACACTGGCGAGTGTTTATGCCCTAAAGAACCACCTCGCCAGCAGCCTCTCCTGACCCCTCCAGTGACAGAACGTTCACCTGCTCACATCCCTCTTGCTCTGTCCATCTGGCAACGTGGAAAAGTCCCCCCCCTGTTGAGTCACAAGGTGCTACGCTTGAACACCTGCCCCTCCAGGTCGTGGGAGCCGCACAGCAGAGCCCGTGTAGACTCGCAGCCCCTCTGGGGCCCCGAACCCTGGCACTGCCAGCAAAGAAGGAGCCCATGTCACAGGAGGGGGCGGAGCACTCGAGGGACTGCTGGGACTGGAGCCAAGGCTCCCGCCGGGACTGGAGCCTGGGTCTTTTGGGAGCGTCCATCAAGTGTCTGGCTGCGTCAATCCACATTCCCCTGGACATCACTGGGCTCCGTCAACACTGGGGGCAGGGAAGCCCCAAACTGCTCTGAGACAAGGCTCTCCCAAAGCCCAGGGGGACAAACGCTCTTTGTCAAAACCCCCATAAGTCTCACTTTTTCCCCCATTTCCACGCAGGTTTTGGGACCTGGGTTTTTGTATATAGCATCAGTCTGTGTAAAACAGATGAGGAAAGAGATCTACTGTGGATACAAGGCGGGGGGCGTGCCCGAGGGGAGGTCTTAGGGTCACCTGCTTCTGCTATTTTATGACCTTTTATTGTGGACATTCGCAAACATTCACAAAGGTACAGAGATTACTCTGACGCCCCCCAACCCCCCCAAACCCCCCAGCATCGATCACTGTCACCCATCTTACTTCCTCCATCCCCACCACTCCCCTAGCAGATGAGTCTAACCAACTGCTTCTTTCTCAAACTGTTTCTAACCAACACAACACACAGGTCCAAAGGGGCTTCGCTCCCTGCTGTGCACCCCTGACATTTTCACGGAGAGACTCCAGGTATCCAGCTAATGCCAGAGACCACGCAGCCACCACAACTGGGTCTTCCAGCTGCAGGCAGAGGAGGAGGAAAGCCCAGTGCAGCTCCCTCGTCACGCAGAGTTCTTACGGGCGGCGGGGGGAGGTCCCGCGGTGGGCTGTTCATGTTTGACTCTGGGCTGGTTTATGTTTCCTGGGGCGGGGACGGGGAGGGCGTTTTTATTTCTGTGCTGTTATTTTACCCCTCAAATTTACAGTCCAGAATTCTTCCACCCTGTTTGAGTCAACCCACCCCCTCCTCTTCCTACTCTGTAAATGGCCAGAAATAGTTACCATTGTCATTGACTTAAATTTCCACTTTGATGATGGAAACAAATATTTTTCTCGCCCTTTCCTGAAACAGGAATAAATTTTTCCGTTCAAGTCAGATTCTGCAGGCCAACCCCTGAACAGAAAGTGCAGAGAACACCAAAACAGACAGGACAGGTACGTCTCAGTCTCACCCTTGGCGCCGAGGGGGCTGACACCCCCTCCACACACACACACACACACGCACACGCACACACACCCACACACATACACGCACGCACACACGCACACGCGCACATACACACCCACGCACACGAGCACATACACACACACACCCACGCACACGCACACACCCACGCGCACACACGCACACGCACACACACCCACACACATACACACACACATACACACACGCACACACGCACATGCACACACACCCACACACACGCACATATACACACGCACATGCACACACACCCACACACACACACACGCACACGCACACGCACACACACACACACGCACACACGCACGCACTCCTGCTTCACGGCTACAGCTCCCTGGCCCCCTTCTAGAATTCCGAAATCTCGCATTCACATCTGTTCCCTGAGTTTGGTCTGGGGTCTGCAGAGACCGCTGTGAACAGACAGGGCCTGCCCTGCCCTCACGGAGCTTAACATTTAAAAGGATGGCAGAGCTGCCCGCCCGGCACAGAAGCACTTCCCAGCACAGAAGCACTTCCCGGGAGGCTGTTTCCCTACCCTGACAAGCAGGAACGCCAGCAGCGGCCTGTCCCTCCTAGGACCACATCTCCCCTCCGGCTCACTTCCTCGCCTGTGTGCTGCTTTAGCACAAATCTGATGGCTCCCCGGGGGAGCAGACACAAGCCAGGAGACAAATCAGCCCCGAGGCTGCGGGCACGGCTGCGGGCCTCACTGGGGGGCAGCACAGAACAGACTCCGGGGTGACAGAGCTCTCGGTCTCCGGAGAAGCGGCCATATTTCTGTAACAAATATTCTGAAGTGCTAGCATGCCGGTGATCACGGGAGGGCGGGGTGGTGGCTTCCTGGGGCCAGTTTTTTCTCCCTCTCTAATTCTGATCTAATGTTCTGAGTCACCTTGCCAAGCGAGGCGAATGGCTGCTCTCAAAGTGTTGATAATTACCGTCGCTATCTGCTCGGTGGTGCACGGTAACAACGGAGCGATTAGGCCTGGAAGCCACAGAAGCGAGCGCCACAGACTCAGCAGTTGAAAAAAGAAGCTCCTGGCCCCTCTTCCCAGCCTGTGTGGCCAAGCCACGCTTAGAGGGTTCGGGGGTACTCTGAGCCAACAGGAAGCAGCCAGAACCCCCGCCCAGAGTCCAACTCCACAGCTCCCCATTACAGCCCAGAGTACGAGAAAAGCCTCCTCCCCTCGGTCCAGGTGGGCAGTGCAGAGTGAGTCAGGAGGGACGGGGAGGGGGGGCAGAGGGAACGCAGGGGACCCCGATGGAATCAGGGCAGGCAGCGGGCGAGAGGGAGGCTTAGACGTCCTTGTTCCGTCTCTGTGGAATGACTGCAGGGCTCAGGCACCTGTCAAAACCCCAGTGCCCCTTCCTTCTCCCCAGCGGGGCCACCCTCTTCCGGAACACCCTCCCAGCTTGGTTACAAAGACAGCCAGAGTGGGCTTAGCACTTCTTTCAATTTGCACCTTAAAATGGAGGGGCAGAGGCATGTCGAGGCATCCACATACATGCCGCCTATTTCAACAAGAAAGCAGAGAGGAAAGCTTGGGACTCAGAACTCAGGAAGAATTATTCATCCCCTTTGGGCGTCACTTAGCTCTTTGATGAGACTCTGAGGGTAGGAACCTCTGACCCTCCCAACTGCCTTAAAATATCACCTTCAAGCGCTCTGCACACTGGCGAGGAACATCTGACGGTTTGTCCCCCTCGGGTCCTCTCCCTCGAGAACTCAACAAACAAGCCAGGCATTCCTGACAACCCCCTCAGCTACCTTCCTACAAATTGGCTCACACCTGAAAGAGGTGAGATCTCGCCTCTGCCCTGAATTCAAGCCCCCACATTAACGCCCGGCATATAACGCTCCCCCTGCCCAAGAGAGGCGAGGAACTGACCATCCCTGTCCCTGCGACGGAGCCAACACCCTATAGATCCTTCTCCACCCACAGATGGCTTTCCAGTCCTCTCAAGAGAGGCACTCCAAGTGAGTATTGAACAAGAAGGCAGACTGCAAGTGTTCGCAATTGCCCTCAAGTCTCAGAGAGTAATTGTGTTTCTTTCGATCGGAACACAGTTCAGCAGCGAGCGTCCAGAAAACTTGCAGGCGACCACTCAAAGGAAGAAAGTGGTCTCGTTCCGGGGAAGCTGAGCGCAAGAGGGTGCAGAGGGTCGGGCCTGGCGGAGAGGGGCCAAGGACTCTCCCCATCAGCCCATTCGAGGCTGGCACCGAACAGTGACAAGGTCTGAGCGCTGAGCGAGCCCCCCTCCCTCCCTCGGAAGGGCGACGCCCAGAGGGGCGCACTGGGCTGGAATCCCACCCTACCACCGGCCAGCAGTGTCACCCAGCAGGAGATGAGTTTGGTTTTTGGGGACGATTCCCTCACCAGAAATGGGCATTAAAAAAAAAAATCTCTACTCAAGGAGCTTTGGTCTTGTTTGGAATTAAACTGAGCAGACTTGTCCAATGCAGTCTGCCCAGTGCTCCTCAGAAAGCAGGCTCTCGCCAAACAGCCCCGACCCCGTCTGACTGAACCCACGGGGACGATAAGGGTCACCATTCTGATGCAGTGTTATCCATCCCGATTTTCAAATGCAGATGTGAACAGAAACGCACCCTGGATTGAGGAAATACGGTGTTTCCAGTGGGATCTGGAGGTTCAAGTTCCCGTCCTGGCTGCTGCCTAACCAGTTGTGTGACCCTAAAGTCATTCTGCCTCTCAGAGTCTCAGTTCCCCCAGTGTGAGTTGGGGATGAACCAGATAACCCTACAGCCCTAAAAAATGTTCATAAGCATCTGCAGTCACCGGCAACAGCACAGGCTTTGCATAATAACTCTGAACACCTCCTTCACATCCATCTAAGGAAATACCTCGGCCACTCGCTTCTGCAGAAGGTCCCTGTTCTGCATAATCACCCAGCTGCCGCATCTTACCAGCTTAGAAGAAGGCAAGACCAAGGCCACAGCTCCTGTGCCCGCTTCGACCTGGACACAAGAATTGTCCTTCCAGGGCCCACGGCCCCAAGTCACAAGCCAAGGCTGGGGAAAGAGGCACGCAGAGCTCAGTCTTGGTCGAGGGTTCTTCACGGCTGGCCCTGGGGCCACCTGCATTAAAAGCCAAGTGGAGAGAGATGTTTCCCCAGCCAACCTCCCCGCTCCTCTCCTTCACCAGCTCCATAACCTACATTAGGAAATTTACATTTAACAAATCAGCCACAGAATCCGAAGGAGCACAGATGTTCCCGCTGTGCGGCATCTTCTTTGCACTTAAAAGGCAAAACAACACAAGAAAATGGAAGAGAGAAACTTGCAACTCAGACACTCTCTTTTCTCTAAGACCTGGATCCAGGGAGATGCTGTAAGTGCTCTGACACCTGGCTACCTTTTCTCCTCCACAGCCCTGCAATCCACGACCCCCAGGGACACCATTTTCCAAACCGGGTTTAGACAGGGGGTCCCCATGTCCTCCTCCAAACTAACTTCTCGTGAACATCATTGGCATCCCTACCTCAGTCCCCACCGCCAAGTTGTCTGGCTCACACTAGATCCTCCACGGTGACGTGGCCACCCTCTTGGTAGCACAGGTGAAGAAAATGAAACTGGTGCAGTCCACAAGGCCAGGGCCCAAGGGTGACGTCAGAGGTAAGGCAGGGCCCTCAGACTATCATTCAGAATATGTCTCACGAGGAAGACTCAGACAGAACCCGCGAAGAATCTAGAATGGGGGAAAGTCTAAATCCTATAAAAGAACTCCCAGAAGAGAAAGCCACCCAGCAGCAATGAAAACCCCCCACTGGGCCTCCTCCCCATCTTCAGGGTCCTCCTCGCCCGTTCCTGGGCGCGCTCACCCTTGCTCACTGGTCAAGCCCTGCTGTAGAGCCTTCCCTGGGATGCACGACCATGGCTGGGGCTCCAGGACCTATGAATGCCTTGGCCTCGAGGTTTGCCAGCCATGTGGCCTCAGGAAATAAGTCCCTCTCTCAGGGTCCTGATTTCTTTATCTGCCATGTAAGTTCATTTCTGTCCTATGCACTCCAGGTCTCAAAATTATAAAATGGGATACAGTGTTAGAGGGCAGTGACTATTACATTATGCTAATAATGCTAATTGAGAATCTCTAGGCAGTAGATCCTCTTTGTGCATATGTTCTTCCTCCCTGATGGGAGTGTAATTTCCCCCAAGGACAGAGGTTACGTCTGTTTATTTTTTCAAAATGCCTAAAATAGGATTCTCCACATGCCATAAACTCAGTTGGTGGTAGAGGCCAAGCCATGGCATTGGCCAGTGAGCACACCCCAACCCCCACCGCCTGGCCCTTGACAGGCATGACTAATCAAGTGCACACTCCGCCCACTGGTCAACAGCACTCTAACAGGTAAGGCATTTCCAGTCGATCAGAGATGGCAGTGGGGAAAGCAAAAGGAACCCAAGCCCTGAGTCTGGGTGGTACCCATGATCTCTGACAGACACAGGCGCTGGGAAAACAGGCCTCCGTGAACAGTGGAGACAAACAGCCCGATCCTATCTACCTTGGTCCCCTTTCTTTTTTGCTGCTTCAAAAGCCTTTTGAGAAGATCAGCGGGATGTAAATTATTAAATTATGGCTCCCAGTGTCACATCCCTAACAAGTAGCCTAGACTCTCTGGCACAGAGAAGGGGAACAAAGGACAGAATTTGTGATGAGTCCATAAAACTGGACCCCAAGCTGTCACCCTGTTCCTCTGGTCGGCTCTCAGATATCCACGCAGTCCGATTAACCTCCCTCGCTCCTCCCCATCCCTCCGAACCCGGATCGGGTGGGGCGCGGAGACAAGTACACATGGAAAAGGAAGAGAGGCATCTGATTTTCCAAACTCTGAAGCCTCAGAATGGCCCTTGGCCTCTGTCTCCGGGGCCTGTGACACGAGGGACAGGCTGACGACCTCCACAGGCCCCTCTAGGTTCTAAGAGGACTGGGGCCTGTAGATTTATTGCTTTGCATTATCCACCACTGTACACTCTCTGAAGAGACTTCCCTTCTCGTTAACATCGTAACCCAGAGCTGACGAGGCACAGGTCCCTGGGTGGGATCTCCAGGGCCATGTAAGTAACAAGGCCTCTGTGTCACGGCGTGAGGCCCTTCCTCTAAGAAGCACCTCTGTCCGCTCGGCAGGCCAGCAGACATCCCGTAATAATGACGATGACAAATGGCGACTTCGAGGAGCCCCCCGGTTACCTCTCCAGGCCTCTCGGTACCCCCACACGAGCCCCTACTCACATATCCCGGGCACCCCCTCCGCCGCGGCAGAGACCTAATTTAGACAGAGGCAAATTAGCTCTGTGGGGTGAAATGCATTAACCAAGCCTCCCAAACAGCACAAATCTAATTAACTGAAAATCAAAATTGCAAAGCTGCCGAAAAAGATTTCCACGGAAGAAGTCTCCTAAGGATTAAAGGAAACTTGTGGGCCATGTGACCTGCCTAATCCAAGTCTCGTCGCTAAACGGGGATAAATGCTGTCTGGGTGTTTGGGTCTGTTTGCTTTTGCATTGATGTTTGTTTTCTCTCGATCACCTTTATCAGCAGTGGGCTTTAGGGAGCTTATCGGGTACAGGCCACAGCCATGAAAAGCACCCCTTCCGAGGAGTGGGCCCAGCCTTCAAGAACCTTCGGAGCTCAGGGAAATAAGTACTGTTCCCAGAAAACCTGGTGGGAAACTCCTCCCTACTCCTGCACATCTGCCCGCCTCCCCCATCAGAGGCTCCTCTCCACCCGATCGTCACCCAGAAATGCTGGCAGCAGGGGGGGTCAAAAGCCCCCCCCACCCCCACCCAGAGTCCTTGAGATGACTGAGTCACATTCAAGTCAGGATCCCATGTGGCAGGCAGGTGAGCGGGACCTGGGTTTTGTCACTCAGTCCTCTGACCTGCCGCGGGCCTAGGACAGCAGGACAGTCACTGGGGTAAGAAGAGCTCCTTCTGGCTCCTCAGCCTGCGAGCTCCTGCTCTGGGGGGAGGGCGACAGAGACGGTTCCTGGGCCTCCCCCCCCCCCCCCCCCCCGCAGCACACCCTGCTCACTCTCTCCATGGCGCCCCACCGCCCAGAACAGCGCTTCTCAATCCTGGCTGCAATCAGAATTCACTTGGGGAGCTGTAAGAACAAACAGAAACAAAAACAAACCAGCAAACAAAAACGCACAAAGCCCAGGCCACACTCCGAACCAAGGACATCAGAATTTTAGCAGGAAAAGTTCCAGGCAACCAAAGCTGGGAACCATGGCTCTGGACCAGTGTTTCTCAAATTTGAATGTACGTGTGAATTTCTTAGCAATCTTGTTAAAATGTAGATGCTGACAGAGCAGGCGGGGAGCAGGGCTCCCTGCTCCCTCGACCAGTTCAGAGACCACTCTGAGCCACGAGTCTCTAAGACCGAAGTCCCAGCTCTGTGGCTCCAGACACATCCGGCCTGACCCATCCCCTTCCACTTGTCCAGCTCTTGCCCCTGTCCAACTCCCAGACCCCAAAATCCATTCTGCTCCCAAGACACGGTGCTACTTCTTCTCGTGGTAGCTGGGCACCGGCTATGCCCCTGGGTGGGAAAGCCATAATTACTTCATCTCCCTGGAAAACCCCTACCACCGGCTATGGGCTAAACGGTGCCTTGCCCCAGATTCACAGGTTGCAGTCCTAAACGCCCCCCAGCACCTCCAAATGTAACTGGTGAGAGATAACGTCTTTACAGATGTAATTACGTTAAAGTGGGGTCATCAGCGCTGGCCCTAATCCAGTATGACTGGTGTCCTCAGAGGACGGAATGTGGACAGCCGTGCCCACGGGCACCTACAGAGAGGAGACAGTACTTAGACAAGGGGAGAAGATGACCATCTACAAGCCAAGAAGAGAGGCCTAGAACAGATCCTTCCCTCCAGAGCCTCAGAAGGAACCAACCCCGCTGACCCCCGTGATCTCAGACTTCTGGCCGCCAGGACTGTGAGGCTATCAGTTTCTGTGGAAACCAGCACCCAGGGCGCGGCACCTGGTAGGCAGCCCTGGGAAGCAAACCCGCCCCCTCAAGGCCCAGTGCAGGCCCCGCCTCTTTGGGAAGGTGCCCGACCAGCCCCAGCAGACCCACGCTCTGGCCACTCTTTGTGCCCCCAGGGTGCTGGGTCCTGCAGTTACCAGTTCATCCAACTCCCAACTAACTACCTGTGAGCTCTCGGAGGGCAGAGACTCCCTGTACCCCACGTCTGGGGCTCCGGCCCCTCGCACGGAGCGTGGCACATGACGTCAGCTGGGTTGAATTTAGGAAAGCAGCCCCCTCCCACGCAGTCACTACCCACCCCAGGGCACTCTGTGGCCTCCCCTGCTCCTGTTTCCCGCCAGGCACCCAAGAATGATCACTGTTCTGAGCTGGGTTTTGTTTTTATTGTGTGTTCTCAACCACCATATTGAAATGCAAACTGCCAGGTGTTCCGACCGCAGCCCCAAGCCATAGGGGCAGCTGGTTCCTGCAGACCAGCATTGATCACATTTCAGTAAATACACAAAAGGTCCTCAATTCAAAACCAGGAAGAGAAAGTAATTCTTTTGTCAAAAGGCATTGGTAACTAACCCAGGAGAGGAGGCAGATTTAGACTGTGGCGTCCCCTGGGGCGTGGAAGTGTTTTATGATGGCAGAGAAGACCAAAGAAACATTTGGAGCAAGTTAACTATCTGACCAAGCGCTTTCCCAAACCCCTTGTGTTTAAACTTCCCCTAAAGGAGGGCTGAGACGGCAGGGACAGGAATGCCCACCTTTGCGAAAGGGAAATCTTAACCCCTGTAGGGAGCTAAGATGGTGCCTGGAAACTCGTACTGTAGAGAAAGAAAGAGGACCCAAAAAGGCCCATGAATTCATACGAGCAGAAGATATGCAATCCTTCGTGTTCAAAGAGCAGAGAGGAGAGAGTCAAGTTAAAAGTTACAGTGCCTCCGCGCCTGTGAAGAACAGCCCAGACATCTTGGCAGATTTTTTTTTTCCTTTTCACACAGAACCTGAAATATGAAAGGGTCACTTTCTATTTGGGGTCGATTTATATACCCCCTGGACTGCAGGGTTTGCTCTTTTGAAGGTTATGAGGCTGGCCAGCCTTGAAACTCGAGCACACACAGGGGGCTTATCCCTGTTGGGGTCTCCCCGGGCAGCCCGCGGCTTGGACTGCAGAGGTCTGCGCCCCCCGGAGCTCCTCACCCGCCACCACACCAGGTTTCCTCCACCTGGGGGTCTGAACAAGAACGATTCAGAACGGGGTGCAGAGGGTAGGCAGGCACTGCTACAGAGCCCAGCACTGGCTTCAGACTGAAGGCCTCGCTTCCTGGCAACGCTGGCTGCAGGCACTAAGAAACCGTCAGAGTGCGTTTGGTTCTCCCGGAGATGATGCTCCCGGTGACTCGACAGCCAAGCCAGGGGCCCCTCCCCCAGCACGCTGCCCACCCCGGCTGAGGGGACAGCTGCGACCACGTGCTCCATTCCCACCTGAACTCCACAGCCGCCGTTCCAGATGTGAGCATGGGGGCGTGTCCCTCGAGAAAGCAGCTGTCAAAAATATCACTAGGACTTGAGTTCTCTCCTCAGCCTTCCCAAAGCTCTTGAGCCACGGCGTAACTCCACCCACCCTCAGGGGTGAGGGTCCCTTTCAGGGACCTCTGAGAACAGTGACGGTCTCTTACGGCTCAGCTCAGCTCATACAGCCGCTACGATTTCCCTCTTTTATCTCTTGTCCTTTGCGTCATGGGATTTCAAAATCCAGGGGACCCTGCTCCTGGCAAAGAAGCATGCACAGCCCAAAGCTGTGCAAGGACCCAGCACCCCTTTGTCATCTGCTCAGACGTCACCACAGACATGATGCGTCCCACATGCCCACAGCTGGTCTCAATGGGCAAAGCCCCCCACTCCGCCTGCAGTTTCACCGAATCTCACGAGCTCCCTGCCCCAGTCGCCAGCAGGATGAGCCTGCAGGCCTGACTTCCTAAAGACTGTCCCCACCACAGTAACAGGAAGAGTCCCAGCAACGAGGGCCACGGCGCCTTGAGCATCTGCTGCGTTCTGGGCACCAGCGGGATTTGAGAAGTTACACAGAACTTCATGGAAACCCTCCAGCATTGTCAAGCGGGTGTCACCATCCTATTCAAAACATTTTATTCCTCCTCTCACGCTGATAAGAAAACTGAGGCTGAGAAAGAACGAGCAGCTTGCCCGGGGTCCCCGGAGAGAGAAGAGGCGGAAAGGACCTGAACTCAGGTGTGTCTGACGCCAAGGCTCTCTCTCCAGTGGTGTCATGTCGCCTACAGAGACTCTGGGGCCTCGGCCCACCTGGCTTCCATCCACACGGCATCCAGGTGGGGCCCTCGTTAATATCCCCATTGCACTGGTGGGTAAACTGAGGCCCAGCGAAGAAGCAGAGTGCCCCTAACCCTTCGTTGAGGGGAGGAAAAGTCCCTTCCTGTGCTTCAGACACGGAAGTACAGGCCAGCAGACAGCCAGCCTCTCTGCTGAGCTCCACTCTCAGACCTGCAGTGGCTCCCAGGGGCTGCGTAAGCTCCAGCTCCGTTCTGGGGGCCGAGCAATGTGCCAGCTGCCCCCCCACTCCCAGCAGAATCTCCTCAGGAGGCAGCCCGGGACCCACAGCCACGATGGAGAAGCAGGATGCAGGTCCAAGCGGGTCTGCTGGACTGGGACGGAGGACGGAATCAGGACCATGCAGGAGGCTGGTTCTCTCATCCCAGCCTCCGGGCCTGCCCGCCCCGGGCAGACCGCCACAGACCTCCTTCCAGGTGACAACCAACACACAGACGCTAGATCCTCCACCTGCTGCCGCCCAGCCCCCCCCCCACAGCCTCTGCCAGGAGGAGGCCGCAGCCTGGCGGACAGAGACCGGTGGGCCAGCCTGCTCGAGCCTCCTGATTACTAACAGCACTTAACTCCGGCTCAAGAACCCTTCTGCCACCAAGTCGTGACTTCCTCTCCTCCGCTCTGGCTGTCGTGCAGCGAGACTCCCCAAGTGAGGCCCTCCCAGCCTCCCCTCCCCCGCGGTCCCTTCTCGAACTCAAATCTCGGGGAACTGACACGTGACCATCTGGAGCCCACACCTGCTTCCCTGAGACGGAACTCCCCTCAAGGACAATCAAGTCACGGTGACTAAATCCACGTTTATTTGTGCAAACATTTCCTAATATTTATAAGCACACGCTTTCCTTGCAATACCCCACACATGCAATATGCAAAACATGGTTTTATCCCACTCTCTTCCCCATGTCGGGATCTAGAACAAGCGGCCGTCAGAGGTTCCAAACCGCTGACTCCAAAGCCCCTCCTAGAGGCTGGCTGGTGGCGGAGGGAGACATACACTGTCAAAGGCCCAAAGCAATTTCAAATAAACTGGCACCAGGACTAATCCCTGGTGAACTTGTGTTCCAAGTGCGAGGCGGGGCCTGCTCCGAACACAGCTGCCAGCTTGCGGGGAACAGGGATGCTCACAGGTTCCTGAGCCCAAACTTGAGGCTACGATTCTCTGTGATGATTAAGCCCGGTAGCACAGACGATCTGCAGACTCGCCTATGTTCAAAGAGTCTCTGTGCAGGGCACTTTCACTCATTAAAGAGCGTGAGCACGACTTTTCAAAGGCTCCCTCCAGTTCACAGAAAACCTGGGCTGACATGCCCCAGAAGACCCAGTCCCGGCTGGCGGGCTCGCAAAGGCTCATGGCTCGGGGTGTGAAAACCTGGGCTGACATGCCCCAGAAGACCCAGTCCCGGCCGGCGGGCTCGCAAAGGCTCATGGCTCGGGGTGTGAAAACCTGGGCTGACATGCCCCAGAAGACCCAGTCCCGGCCGGCGGGCTCGCAAAGGCTCATGGCTCGGGGTGTGAAAACCTGGGCTGACATGCCCCAGAAGACCCAGTCCCGGCCGGCGGGCTCGCAAAGGCTCACGGCTCGGGGTGTGAAAACCTGGGCTGACATGCCCCAGAAGACCCAGTCCCGGCCGGCGGGCTCGCAAAGGCTCATGGCTCGGGGTGTGATCTCCCCACAGCAGGATGGCCACACAGGCAGCCCTCCACCTGGGGGGCCTGCCAGGTGACACAGGGTGCCTCAGCGACAGCAGGGTGCCTCGGCCAGGTGACACAGGGTGCCTCGGCGACAGCAGGGTGCCTCGGCCAGGTGACACAGGGTGCCTCGGCGACAGCAGAGTGCCTCGGCCAGGTGACACAGGGTGCCTCGGCCAGGGCACTTAGCTAAGCTTCAGTTCCAGTTTCCTCGATGGCACCATGGGACCAACCATACCCGAACCTCGGTCATCGATGACATTTCCTCCTCCTGGAGCCCGAGATGAACAATGAACCTCCCAGCACACGTGGCTCGAGGGCCAGGCGGAGGCGGGAGCCAGCAGGACGCGCCCTCCTGAGGAACCGGTCTGGGAAGAACCCGGGGTGAGCAGTGGGCGGTGGAGTTAGGGGAGGCCTGACCCGGCTGACCCTGGGGGCCACACGAGGAAGAAAAGGGGTGCCAAGAAGCCTCTAGGCTCACCTGCAACGAGGCCCGAGGAAGTCCTGAGTCTGACGTCACCCCATCCGACCATGCTGCATTGCCGGGATGGAGGGGGTCCTCCTCCCCCCAACCTCCCACCCACCGAAACCCATGGAGCCGTACAAGTCCCCGTCACACCAGCGGAACGAACGGTCAGAGAGACCCGAGCCTCGCAGGCTAACCGAAGGGCTGAAGCATTCCTTCTTATGCTGTTTCCATGGGAATCCTCATTCCCATTCCCAACACCAACTTATAAAAGATGTTCTGGAGTAAAAACCACCCCCTTTTCAGTTTGGGGATGACCAAAAAGCCACGCAGACGCTTGGAGCGGCCGGATGGTAACAGAACTGATGGAAACGGAACGACGGGGTGAGGGGCAAACGGGGGGGGGGAGTATGGGGGGGCAGACATTACATCAGCCTCCAGAAGCCACACACCAGACAGCAAAGAGGGCGGGCAGGGGAGGACCCCATGGGGGTCCGAATCCCAACCACAAAGCAGGCACACAGTATACAGTATTTGCCTACTGAATGTGGGGTAAGTCCCTTACTTAGCTCTAGCTTCAGTTTCCTCATCGTTAACATGGGAAAGTTTTATTTCACAGGGTTTAAACAGAAATTAAATGGAATGAAAATATACATATAAAAGAGCCTGGTGCATAGAAGAAAACCAGCACTTGTGACCCTCAATTACGTGCTAGGAACGTTCTATTCATCATCCCATGGAGTCCTTGAAACAACCTTGGAAAATGATGGTGGTGGTGGCGCTATTCCTGTTTGGTTTACTCTGGCTTAGAACCACCACATTCCAGGAACATCATCTCATTTAATCCTTGCTTGGGGGACAGATACTATTCCCCCTCTGTTACAGAGGAGGAATGTGTGATCCAACAGCTATTCAATGGCGAAGCCAAGACTGCAACTCAGGTCTGCCTGACCACAGAGGCAAAACCCATTGCCTCCCAGTGCACACAGACCCCTTCATTCACTTAGGGCACAGATGCCTCCGTTCATTCTCCGTATCGTTACTAACCCTCTCCTGTGCGTCAGGCTTGCTGTCGGGCACTTGAAGCAGAGCAGTGAACAAGACAGACACTGTCCCTAATGTCCTGTAGTTCATGGTCCAACAGGGAGAAAAATACAATTAAGCAAGCAATTACTAGGAGAAGGGTGGGTTAGTCAGGGTTCTCCAAAAGAACAGAATCAACAGGAGATATGAATGATATTAGAGAGAGAGACAGAGAGAGGGATATTTATTTTAAGAGATCGGCACACAATTATGGGCATAGGCAACTCAGGAAATCTTACATTCAGTAAGAACTGATGCTGCAGTCTGAAGTTTGAAGTTGGCAAGGCAGACCAGCAGCCTGGAAACTCACAGAGGATTTTCTACGTCACAGTCCCAGGATAGAATTGCTTCTTCCTCCAGAAACCTGTCTTTGCTCTTAAAGTCTTCAACTGATTGGATGAGGCCCACCCACATTCTAGAGAATAATCTGCTCTACTAAACTGATTATAAATATTAACCCCGTCTGCAAGTGCCTTCGCATCATATAATTTCTAGTCTAGTGTTTGACCTAAACAACTGGGTGTCATAGCCTGGACCATTTGATACATGAAATTACCCATCACAAGGGGCATATGGAGCGTTAAGGAAACACAGAGAAGAAACCTGAGGATTTAGCAAATGGAAGGCCTGAAGAATAAGCAGGCATCAGAAGCTCAGAATGTTCCTCAAAAACTATGGGAACTTATCTACCAAGTCCTCGTATAAATGGGGTACCAGAGACACCCCAATTAAAGGTGCCCCAGTGAATCCTTTTGAGAACCAAATAATTATTAGTCCATCGGCTTGCTTTTTAATATGATATGGGGGGAGGGGTGTAGTCTTAACCACATTTTCATGACACAAGTGACAGGTGTGTATGCCACAGCACAGGAAGGCTGGCAGCAGGCTGTGTGAACAGTGGTGAGCAAAATAGAAGGGCATGTGTGTGCCTCTGTCACCAGGTGCCCCGATTCCTGGACACACGGAGGGTCAACAGAACCTCCCTCCTGTACTGCCCATCCATGCCCATCCATTTAGGACAAACGACAGTGACCCAGTTGACCCTTCCAACTTCATCCTCATTTGAGGCCGCTGCAGAAGCCGGTCCGGAAGTCCCAGCTCTACAACCGAGGGTCGGGAGGACAACGGGGCGGGGAAATGTGTCCCCCGAGGAGACAGGCAGAGGCGAGCAGGGCTCTGTTCGGTCCCTCAACCGCCGTAAGGTCAGCTGTTTGGTGCAACTACAGAAGCGTCAAACTTTTTAACGAGCAGTCTCGGTGGAAAAGTGCTCTGTCTCTCTCATTAGCAGGCAGGCAGGGCTCTGCTCTGTAGCAGCAGGGAACTGCCAGCCCCAGAGGCCTGTGGGTGGACGGGGACAGGCAGACAGAAACACAAGGGGCAGCGCAGTGAGAGGAGCTCGTCCTCGTGGGGCCGAGGCCCGGGTGGGACCTGCCGTGGTCTCCCCAGAGGCCGCCGCGCCCCCACCCCGCCCCACCCCGAGAAGTTAGGAACCGGGCTTCCTCTACTCCGTGTGGGTGGCCAGAAAGGAAGCCCGCCAGGTCGGGACCCCTGTTGGCTTTCCTCACACAGCAGACATCCAGTAAATACCCGTTGAATGCATGAGGGTGTCCAGACCTCAACACAGTATCAGCATCACATCCTCTTTCAATAGAAACAGGACAGGTGTTCGAAAATGCTTCTCCAGTTGAAGGTGACAGTTCAGAGCCTTTGACACTACTGTGTGGGTCGCGCTACCCATTTATAAAGAGCCGGACGAGGGGATCAAGGGGAGGCCATCCAAATGGTGGACAAGGAGCAGAGTATGCACCGCTGACCGCCATGTAATAGCAGCTCTGGCTTGAGCAGGGACCCGCCTCCCCTAACACCTCTCTCCACCGTGTGTCTGAGTCCCCGTCGGTACGATGGGACTGTCTCCTCCCTGACGCTGTGTGGTGAGGGCCCGCTCGAACCCCCAGTGGCTGCCTCCCTCTCCCCGAGACGACCACATGCTTCCCGCCGTCCGAGGCATGGAGCCAACTGCCCGCAAGCTCGTCAGCAGCAACCACACACGATTACCAGCGTGTGTCTGACGACAGCGGCGAGTCCCGGCCCTGCAGCTGTAGACCTCGCCAGCCCAACGGCTTCTTCCCCCAGAGACTCATCTATTGACGCTTCCCGAAGGCTGTTTGTTTGGAAGGACGCGCAGCCAGGTAAGCGGGTGTTGCTAAGAACAAAGGCCCAGAAAACAGGCCTGCTCTCACCCTCAGCCTCCAGTGATACCTGGCTTGCTCTGAGCGCCTGGCCGAGTGGCTCGCCCTGGCCCGGCAATGGGCAAATTCACGACACACACGCAGCTCTCTTGGGGGCGTCCCTTTGGGATTCAGCACCACCTCACCCGTACCCCAGCCCTGAATCCTAACTGAGGGGGAGCTTCCTGAGGACAGAGACCCGGCTTGCCTACTCCCGCTGCGTCCCCAAGGCCGCACGCAACACCTGGCACGCAGTGGGTGCTCAATACACGTCTGAGACACTGAACTGGGTTCCCAAGGGGGGGCCACAGGGAGTCCTTTGAGACTGCAGGCCCAGCCCTCTGTGTGGGGCCTCTTCCGGTCTGAGGGCGTGTGTCTGTAACCACGTTGCTCAGAAGGGGTCCAGAGGTGTCATCACATGCTTAACGAGGACCCCACCAGAAACGCCTAAGCCTGCTGACACAGGGTGAGCTCTCGGAAGAGACAGTGGGAGGACTGGTAACTGTCACCCCTCATTCTAAGAGTCCATGAGTCTTCAGTGGCCTCTCCCCCTCAGATAAAGCTCCCCCTTCCCACCTGCCTCTATTTACTCAGCCCTTCCCATGCTTCTGGAGCTCCCTAAAACCACCTCCTCCAGGAAGTCCTCCAAAAAAAACCCCAGTGAGAGCCTGTACTACTGTCCCCCTACACTGGCAATGGCCAGGGTGCCACTGCACATGATGCCCATTACTCTAGTCAACCATGTCTTACTTACTGGCTATTTACCTTCTCACACCTCACAGGAGTTCGTAAGCACAATACTTTGTAAGCTTCTGAAACACAAGAACTAGGGTCTTCTTCCTTGACCTGCCCATGATATCAGGAACTCAATGAATAAATACGCCAGCAGGCATTCAGAGGGGTGTCTTAACAGAACATCGCCCAGGCCAGACCGTTTCATTCACAGTAAGAACACGAGCCTTCTGACAACACTCTCCCACCCCCCACACAAAGGCAGTGAACACTGCATTCCCCGTTCCCTGTCTGACCCTGTCCACAAGCACAGGTAAGATTCATAGACTTTATTCCTAATATCAGTGCAACGTTAGCCTCAATATTTCCCCCTTAACACTGTGTCTCTACACATGCTTCCACTCGGGACTAGAAGCCTACGTTCCGTCCCACAGTTTTTCTCGTGTGGTTACTGGAACCACCAGCCCAGCAGAGGGTGAGCCGTGCAATTCCATTCTTTCGTAACAGAACGGGTTTTTTTTCCCATAGGCAGCTCTCCTCCCTGGGTGTTAACGCAGATTTTCTTTCTCATTCTCCAGCACATCAAAGGTCTATTTTCACATGAAAGCGCTCAGCTGAACAAGTAGTAAAACACGCCGCCCTCTGACAGCAGCCGCAGCCACGGCAAGGTCTCCTCGGCCAGCGGGTCCCTCAAGCAGATCTGAGAACCACCCCACGAGTTCAGGGGGACCCTTGTCTCCAGCAGTCCTGCCCATCCCCTTCTGGACCCCTGACCGCCCCCTGGGAGCCTGGTCCCTTTCCCCGGCCTCTCCACACTGCAAATGTGTCAGCTCTCCCTTTCTCCTCTCCCTTACAAGACAGCCAGCCAGTCACCACCTCCATCGCCCATGTCTGCCTCGGGCTGTCCCCAGTGCCTCCCCAAAGCCACTCCTTGGCCCAGGGTCTGCTGCCACCAAAACACCTCGGGGACCTTGCTGGAACTCTCATTTATTTGCCTGTTTACATGAGAAGAAACAGCAAGCTCCCTGCACACACGGGGCTTACTGTCAACCAGGGGCTTTTCATAAAATAAAGGGTCGAGACCCGGCATCACCTGGGTTCTCCAGACACAATACACAGAACCCAAGTAAAGAACTGCAAGCTAAGAGATGCTCCCCAAACTCCCACAACAAGTGAAAAAAATATGTCTGACTCTGTCCCCAGGCAAGGAAACACCAGAAGGGAAGACCCAGCCAGCCCACCAGAGCAGTGGTTTCCGTGCCACTGAGTAAGAAGCACGTCCCAGCGTCCGGACCCCTTTCCCTAGAAAACAAGTGTGACGTCCAACCTCATGGCTGAATGGGGAGATGCAGATCATAATGAGATACCAGCAGCTTGGCAAGAACCTGTCAGTCTAATACGCTGGTGAGAATCTGAGCGATGAGAACTCCTACAGAGTACCAGTGGGGCTGCCCCTTCAAGAAAGGATCTTCAGGACATAGTTCTCACAAACTTAAGTTATACATCCCCTGTGACTCAGTGAGTCCACTCCGACCTGTGTATTCTGGTGAACTCGCATATACATACAACAGGACACATGTAAAAGAATACTCACAGCAACACTGAGTGGACAAAAAAAAAGAAAATGAATAGAGAACTCAAATGTCCACTGAAAGGAGAAACGACCTATCGCCACTATGGACACGACACAGCACTGAAAACAAATGAACAACAGCCACAGGCGACAGGAGTCAGTGCCAAAGACATCAAGCTGAAGGATACAAAATATTCCCGTATTCCTGTGAGGGTGGAAAGCGGGCAAAGCTACACCTGGTGGGTGGGCGGGGCTTAAAACCGGAAAGAAACACACGGGTGTGAAAGATCCTGGTAACCTTCCACGTCTAAGCCATGTGGTGTCTACGTGGGTCTTCGTTCACTGTTGTTCATACTTTACAGTTTTTGTGTATATGTAATATTTTATATGTGTGGGGGGGAATTCAATGTAACCTAAGTTAAGTACCTCTCCTGTCTGTGGGAACCCCTTCCCTGTGGAACCTCTCGTTCTCTCCAAAGGAATTTACCTGTTAAGAGCTCTCAGCACTTACTAGCACCCTTTTCCCTTGAGTCAAGTCAAAATTCTAACGAGGAGATGCAAAACCGAAAGGGAAATGAATCTTCATGCCACAGGGGAAGATCCACAGAAAACCTCTTCCTCCACAGCATACACTAACGGGGCTGTAACGGCGCAGTGCTTCCAGATGTCTTCCCTACCAAGGAGGACCCCACTCCTGGGCATGGGTGTTGCTATGCCCCCCACAGAGAACTTCCCGGGACCCAGCAGGCCCAAGACAGACTGCCTCCCACCACACCAGCACAGAGCACACGATCTCTCCGAGACGATGCTCACAGCTCCCTCCCACAAGTTTCTCCTGTGGGGCTCACCCCCTTGTTAACACCAACAAATTCCTCACCCTCTGCTCAATTCACCCTTTAACCAAGCAAAACCTTCTCTGTATTTTCCCCTCTGTTCCCAGAAGCCCCAAAGTTACTGGTGGCCAGACGCTGCCCTGCCCACTCTCAAACTTCTCCCTTCCGCACTTTACCCCCCACTCCCTGCCTTCTGCCCATCTGGTTTACCTGATTCACACACCACCTTGGCTACCCTACACCTCAAAGCCATCTTCTTCAACTCCCAAAACCCAACCCACATGCTGCTTGCTATCTTTGCTTCCACCAAGCCAAGTAATAGGGGACTCTATTTCTGTTCTCCCTCTTCCAACTCACTCTCCCACCATGGGTTAGGCTCTATCTCCTGCAGGTCAAAGCAACGTCGTATCTGTTCAAGGGAGCTGACCCAGGTGCAGAGCAGATAAAGATGCCTCCCTCCCAGCAGAAACAAAGCAGTATCGCCAACCACTCCTGTACCCACCTGCACCTTCCTCCTCATCCAAGAGGGCGCTTGTACTGTGTGTTCTGAGTCATGACTTAATCTAACATAATAATACATAATAACATAAACGGTAACAATGATACCTATTGCATGTTTACAATGTATCTTACAATGTGCTGGCCAGTATAGGGGGTATACAGAGAGAGAGATGCAGTCCCCATCTGCACAGCCATGCACGAAAGGATTTTGTTAGAGGCAGACTGCAAAATATGTATAGCAGGATCTTGTATTTGTAAATCTGAATATATATTTGTGGTATACACAGAAACAAATATGGAAGACTACACTGATTCATAAACAACGGTAATGGCGAACGCGGAAATGGCCCTACACGGAAACTTTCCTTTGGATGCCATAATTTTACATATATATATAGAGAGAGAGAGAGGGGGGGGGAGAGAGAGAGAGGGAGAGATGCATTGTCATGTGATGGGGAAACTTTTTAAAGTAAATTCTAAGAGAAAAAGAGCAAGGCCATGGCCGGGTGGCTCAGTGGATAAAGCAGTGACCCGATGCCCCAGGGTAATGGGATCGACCCCAGTCAGGGCACATATGAGAAGCAATCAATGAGTGCACAGCTAAAGGGAACAACTAAGTGAAAAGACGAGTTGATGCTTCTCTCTCTCTCTCTCTTTCTTCTGCCTCTCTCTCTTTCCCCTCTCCCATCCCCAAATCAATGGAAAATTTAAGACAGAATTCCAGCTCTCAGGAAGCTTCCAAGCTGACTGCTCAAGTGAAAGTTAACACACCTGGACGGAAAGTGAACAAGACAGCATAAAAATCCAATTACCAGCCCCTTCTAGGAGAAGGACAGGCCATCAAAAGATGCCAGTCTCCCATCTCAGGCCACAAATGCCAATGGAAGCAGGAGCGACCTGCTGACCACAAGTCTGCAGAAGGCTGTGCGGGCAGAGAGGCGTGTGCTCTGTCCCTGGATGGACAAGGGCGGGAGTGGACGGTGCGGGCAGAGAGGCATGTGCTCTGTCCCTGGATGGACAAGGGCGGGAGTGGACGGTGCGGGCAGAGAGGCGTGTGCTCTGTCCCTGGATGGACAAGGAGTGGACGGTGCGGGCAGAGCGGCCTGTGCTCCGTCCCTGGATGGACAAGGGCAGGAGTGGACGGTGCGGGCAGAGAGGCGTGTGCTCTGTCCCTGGATGGACAAGGGCAGGAGTGGACGGTGCGGGCAGAGCGACCTGTGCTCTGTCCCTGGATGGACAAGGGCGGGAGTGGACGGTGCGGGCAGAGAGGAGTGTGCTCCGTCGCTGGATGGACAAGGGCAGGAGTGGACGGTGCGGGCAGAGCGACCTGTGCTCTGTCCCTGGATGGACAAGGGCAGGAGTGGACGGTGCGGGCAGAGAGGCGTGTGCTCCGTCCCTGGATGGACAAGGGGTGGACGGTGCGGGCAGAGAGGCGTGTGCTCCGTCCCTGGATGGACAAGGGCGGGAGTGGACGGTGAGGGCAGAGAGGCATGTGCTCCGTCCCTGGATGGACAAGGGCGGGAGTGGACGGTGCGGGCAGAGCGACCTGTGCTCTGTCCCTGGATGGACAAGGGCGGGAGTGGACGGTGCGGGCAGAGAGGAGTGTGCTCCGTCGCTGGATGGACAAGGGCAGGAGTGGACGGTGCGGGCAGAGCGACCTGTGCTCTGTCCCTGGATGGACAAGGGCGGGAGTGGACGGTGCGGGCAGAGAGGCGTGTGCTCCGTCCCTGGATGGACAAGGGGTGGACGGTGCGGGCAGAGAGGCGTGTGCTCCGTCCCTGGATGGACAAGGGCGGGAGTGGACGGTGAGGGCAGAGAGGCATGTGCTCCGTCCCTGGATGGACAAGGGCGGGAGTGGACGGTGCGGGCAGAGAGGCGTGTGCTCTGTCCCTGGATGGACAAGGGCGGGAGTGGACGGTGCGGGCAGAGAGGCGTGTGCTCCGTCCCTGGATGGACAAGGGCGGGAGTGGACGGTGCGGGCAGAGCGGCGTGTGCTCCGTCCCTGGATGGAGGAGTGAACGGGGTGCACAGGGGCAAGCTAGGCACGAAGGGCTCCCGGCTAGTCTCAGGCCTCAGTTTCCCATCTCCAAAGCAGTAGGCGGAGCATTTTGAATGCATGTTATGTCAAATATAATCTCAGCCAAGCCAAAACGCATGCCACACCAATATAACACCAATAAAACACTTATTTTGTGAACAACATAAACACAATAAAGACAGACTCATAGAGAAAAGACTGAGAGCTGTCAGAGGGGACGAGGGTTACAGGGCTGGGTGAAAAAGGTGAAGAGATTAAGCTAAAAAAAAAAAGAAAGAAAGAAAAAAAAGAAAAAAGTCAAGACATAGACAGCAGTATGATCACCAGAAGGAAAGGGCTGGGGAGGCAGAGGAGGGCAGAGGAGGGGTAAACGGTGATGGAAGGGGACGATCTGGGTGGTGAGCACACAGTACACGGACACTGTATTATACAACTGTACACCTGAGACCTATATAACTTCATTAACCAGTGCCCCCATCAAGTTCAATTAAAAAGTAAAATAATAATGATAATAATAAAAACACTTATTTTAAAATAATTTTAAAAGAATAGGAGGGATGCAATGAGAATTTGGAGAGTTCCCCAACACCCTTCACCACAGCTTCCCCTGGAACATGAACTACTCAGCAAACTGAGAAACGACCGCCGGTTCAATACCATTAACTGAACTACAGACTCCTCTATTGCCTCTCGCCAGTCCCTCCGCTGCTGCCCTCCTCTGTGCCAGGAGCCCATCTCGAGCACCACACTGCATTCAGTGCAACTAGTTTTACACAGGCAAACATTTTATGATTATTTATTCTCTCCTGGTAAGAAAAGGTCCTGGCACTTGGAGCAAAGGCTTGGTCCTTCTCACCACCCAAGGAGCAAGCAATCTTTAACGCACATTGCCAACCTCCAAAAGGAACGGAATTGGATCTGCAGGGAGATAAAAACGCAGACAATGACCAAACCTCTTAACCCTCCATAAGCAGCGGCAACCCTGGCCTCTCTCCACTGCAACTAACCGGTATTTAAAAGTAATTTATGTTAATTGCAATCGAGCATATATGTTACAAAGCAAGCTGGCTTCGAACAAAAAGGCTCCAGAGGAGCCTAACAAAAAATTAATTTTGTAAAAGACCTATTTTTTTATTCCAACTTGTTTTTAAATATATGTTCTGAGTCACACACCATTAACCATCTCAATTTATTAATAATCTCGGGGCAACGAACTATCTCGGGTCATGCAAAGATGAAATCTTGCATAGAAAAGAAAATGAAATATCTACACACAAACATTAAGCAGGTAGTCAGCTGTGAGGACCAGAGAGGATTATTATTACTTTTTAACCAGAATTTGTGGTAGGGGAGAAAAGAGGAAGGTTACGTGAACCGATAACTCAAACTTAAAAAAGAAAATTTTTTCTCCTCTGATCTCGACATTATTTTAGAATCGGCCACTTCAAAGAAAGTTCTCTGGAATTCCATGCTCCTCCCCCCGTAACAAAGGTCTGTGATGGGAGGGGAGAAGGCCCCGTGTTGTCCAAGGCCCTCCTTTCAGCTAAGGAAGTGACGGTACCATTTTGGCATTTTAAAGCCAAGAACAAATACTTTAGCTATAAAATCCACTTCATAGATTGAATCAGCAAGACAGCTGTTTATACAGAAACCCTTTCCTCTCTCCCTCCAAGCCCCTCGGTGATTCATATCAGTAATAAAACACTGGCCAGAACAAAGAAAAATCGAGTTTGAGAGAAAGAGAAAGGCACCGACAGCAGCCCCTCCAGTTTAATCCCAGCTTCGCCCATTTCTCCGAATGACGCATCTCAACCGACCCCACTTGTAAAAGGGAAGAAAAGGAAGGAAAAAGAACTCTCTCCGAAGCAGACAAACTTTGTTACAGAGCCAGAAATTAGCTTCTTTGTGTAACACGCTCAGTGGGTGTGACACAGTTCATCACTGAGAGGCCCTAGGCATTGAGGTTTGATCGCTGTTTAGTCACAAAACCTAGATGACTCACCAGCACCCCGCCTCCCCGCCTCTCCCACCGTGAACTCTCTTACTAAGCAAGCAGGGTGCGGGACCACCAGGTCAATGCCCCTGAGTGTCAGAGGCTGGAGGGGGAAGGCGGGACAGGAGGACACGTGACCACCCACCATGGGAAGCAGACGACCCCCAGAACAGTGTTCCCCCGAAGGCTGGGCACTCCCCCACCTCCCTTCCCTCCCGTTTGCTCTTCAAAACCCAAATCAAACGTCACTTGCTCTGTGAAGCCCACACTGCCCCCCGCAGCGGGCCTGTAACACTTACACCTGTTGACTACCTGCTTGCCCAAAAACACACTGCACACTCAAGGGCAAAGAAGGTCGCTTCCTCATCTCTGTCACCCTACGTCATGCCTGCCCTGCACCCGGCCCAGAGCAGGGAACCAACAAATGTTTGTTCAGTGAACGAACACAACTCAACTACCCCCAGAAACCACATTACTAAATGCTAATTACCACTAGCTGCATGAATAATGAACGAGGAGATGAACGAAGAAATGTCTCCTTGTTTGCCAAGTTGCCAAGTCCTTCGGGAGCACAAAGGCGGGATCAGCTGACTTGTGGCTGCGGAGGAGGGTGGTCCGGACATAAGACAACTGGTCTGGAAGGAGCCCGCGAGAGGCCCCGCCCGCCCCGAAGCTGGCCGGCCCCGAGATTCCACCGGTCTGGTTCGCTTCTGCACCTTCCCCACGCAGCGAGCGCCTGGAGCTGGTTGGTGGTCTCTGTGTGGCACACTCGGGAATATCGCAGGACGGCCAGGCTGTGGACAAACTCACGTCCACCTTGTCCCACCAAGCCCACCCCAACAAGGTCACGCCTTGGCTCACTCATCTGTCACACCCCCTGCACCCACCAGTGAAACCTGAAGCCAGATGCTCAGACAGCGTCCAACGGGACTGCTGGACCCAAGGAAGCAGCAGCCAGGCAAGACTTTTGTAAAAGAGGCACGGCTCTCTTCCCTCACACGAGAATAAAAAGGTCATGAGAATATATTCAATTTGGTGCTGGTCAGAGCTGGATGCTCCCAACTCTAGGATTCATTCTACCCGGGGAAAATACACCAGGCTCGGAACACCTCCATTAGGGTCTCCTGCAGGGCCCCATCCACACGCCGCCCCACCCCCCACCATGCCAGACCACTGGGGACAGGCAGGGCCACAGAGACAGGAAGCACTCAAGAGTTTCCCTGAACAAGCCTCAGAGAAAAGTAAACACGCACTGCCTATCCATCTCTGACACCTCGCAGGCTGTGTTCCTTTAAAACTGTAACAATGGAGGCACTGATTATATATTCAGAGGATGTGCTATATATCCAGGAAAAAATAATGATTAGACACTTGAGCCTTTTCTAATTCTGCAAATAATCAAGTAGTAGCAAGGTACGCTGAGCTCGGTCCCAGCTCCAGGAGGAGGCAGAGACGGAAGGAAGGGATCCACCAGGTTCCCAGGGCCCAGGAGCTCACAGCAGGCCCGCCCAACCCCCTTGGTCCAGGGGCTGAAATGTGCCCTGGACATACACACCTCTTTGTGGTTCTGCCCTCCAAGCCTGAAGCAGCACATGTCATGAGAAGGTCCTTCCAACAGTAGGACCCTGGTCCCTCCTCCACAGCCTCACCTATGACCCCAGGCTCTGGGGCGGCTCTCAATGCCACTGATCAAGTAGACGGACCTTTTTTTCGGGGGCGAGGGGTAACCTTGTGCAGCGTAAGCAGTATATGGTTCAAGTGCCCTCAGTTTCTGCAATAGAAGCCCTCTAAAAAGAAAACAGTATCTTAGTTTTTGGTTCAAAAGAATAGTTCATTACCTAAAAGGATATTATTCTGAAAACCCAGGTGCCGGGAATAATTCTCTCTCCTCGACTCAGCTAGCTCCAGAAGTCAAGGTTTTTGTACAGTGGGCTTTCTTAAAGTGGGGCACTCCATTTCTCAGTGTGAAATGGTACAGTGCATGTCCTTCAGCACCCTAAAATCTAGAGCCCCGAAAGCAATTCACAGAAAGGCTGCAGGAGCTGTTCCATCCTTCTTTTTTTTTAACATTTTTTTAAACAATTTTTTTTTATTTATTCATTTTAGAGAGGAGAGGGAGAGACAGAGGGAGAGAGAGAGAGGAGAGACAGAGAGAGAGAAGGGGAGAGGAGCTGGAAGCATCAACTCCCATATGTGCCTTGACCAGGCAAGCCCAGGGTTTCAAACCGGCGACCTCAGCATTTCCAGGTCAACGCTTTATCCACTGCACCACCACAGGTCAGGCAGTTGTTCCATCCTTCTTGTCCCCACACCAGCTCCTTCTCCCAACATACCTAGTGCAATAACCCACTCGGTCCCAAGGGAACCCTGGGGCCGCCCCTCCAGGCGAGACCAGATCCCCAGGCTCAGCATGCCTTGCAACCAGGGGACCTGGTTACATCCAGTCCCGATGCAGAGAGCCCCAGCAATGTGGAAACCCCAGGGACGAGGGACCCCCACCTCCGTTTCTTACAAGCACCCCCGGGGGGCTCTCTCACCAGCATTGTCTCAGAATTGTCTCCCTCTCTCTCCCGGTACCCCCACCTCACCTGCTGGAGTCACCAGGTCTAAGACATAGGGGAAATTTCAATTCTCCACTCCCCCCCCAGCTTTTCATGCCCACTCAGCCCCTGCCCTGTCCCAGCCCTATTACTCTCTTAGGTAGCTGGGCTCCCCCAAGCCAAAAACCAACACCTGCCACGGCCTTTCTTTCTCAAATATGAATCTGGTCCTACCACAGCTCCCATGCCTCCGGGCCTCCAGGTGGCCTTCTGTATGGGCTCAACTGTATCTGGTTTGAAATGCAAATCTGCCCTGCCCGTGCGCCCAAACCACCTGTCCAGCCTCCCCTCCCACCCTCCAGCCCTGCCCCCGGGTTCATGTCCCCCCTGCCTGTCCGTCCATCCATCTGGTCTCCACTCTCCCACCTCTGCCTCTGTCACGACAACCCCCCACCCGCCATGCTGTGCTCACACACCAGCTTCCCCCGCTACTCCCCTGAGGATGGGGGCTGTCTCCCTGTCCCAGCACAGCACCTGGCCCATGGCGGGGGACCACCAATCCGTGAGCCGACCCTCCGCTGCCTGGACGGGTGAGTTACCGAGCACAGGTGCTATGCTAATAAGGCCAGGTCATGAGTTCCAACCTCCTCAGCTCCCTTGCCCTTCGCTCGAAAAGGCCCGTCCAACGACCGGCCACCGGACTGCTGGCCACAGGAGGGGCGGGGCCGGAGCGCGTGGGCAGCTCAACACAGCCCGGTCCTGGCGCAGGGAAAACAGTGCCAGTTCGTGCCCTGCTGAGAACAGCCCGGTCTGCCCTCTCCACGCGCAAGGAAACGCGGGGGCGCTGGCCCATCGCTCAACATCCCCTAATGTTACTAAGCAGCGTGTTTAGCTGTTATTTCAATAAGCCTTATTAAGACCCAATTTTCTTGGGTCTTCTTTCAGGTTCTGCAGCATTAAAAGCCTCGCTGCTTAATTACATTAGGAGCACCTGTATATATTATGTGCAATAAATCAACTTTAATTTACCACCACACAAGGCTATTCATCTTCTCAGGGTTATTTATTGCTCAGTATTATTGGTGCTGAATTGTATCCTCTCCGTGGCGAGAAGGAACAGTTGGGGTAAAGAAAAGCCGAAACGCTCCAGGATGCTCATCACACATGTACACAGCAAAAAAGGAAAGAAAAAGAAACATATAAGTGAATCTTGGCAATCTGCTCCTTGCTATTTTCCTAAAACACTCCCCAAACATTTTGATGTTTGCTTCTGCACACATGCACACACACACAGCAGTTATCCACCGACACGGCACACCCTGCAACTCAGGCCTGCTGCTCTCTCAGCACCGTGAGAGCCGGGTGCGGGGCGCTGGCTCAGCCGGGGACAGGGAGCCCCGGGGGCCAGGCAGAACGTGCTCCCCTCACCCCGCTGCTACTGGTGCTGGCCCAGCCCAGGGGCGGCGCAGGCCGCACTGACCCACGGGCGGAGATGGGCAGTGTGCAGCCATCCGCACGCACCACGCCCTCCCAGAGCCCGAATCAGGCAACTCGGAGAAGGCAAACCGTTTTCCAGAAAATCCGAGGTGGTACAGGACATTGCGATGACACTGGGGACCCTCACTCCTCGAGACTATGATGACTCTTGCCAGTGAGGAGTCCCAGCGTTCTCTGTGGACCCCCCGCCCGCATCGGCAGCACCCGGGGTGTTAAACGGAGACTCCGGCGCTCCGGGGCTGAGACCCCAGTTCCAATGCGTCCAGGGAAGGGCATGTGACTTTTCTGCACAGTGAAGTGTGAGAACCCCTGTCGCGAAGCCTCGGGGCGGGGCTAGCCATGCATTCCAGGATGACATGACCCTAATAATCCCACAAGAGTGACTTCCTTACCCCTCGCCAGGCCCCAGGCTCAGGCCTTTCCTCCACTAATTCCTCACAACCACCCCCAAGGAGGTGCTATAACTCTCACCCCATTTTATCGACGAGGAAACTGAAGAACAGAGAGATTAAATAACTCGCCCCAAGTCCCACCTTTATGCCTGGCCGGCAGCCTAGTCCTTGTATCTGTGCTCTCAACCACTAGGCTATACTACCCCTCCCAGGCCAGATTCCCCACACCCTCTCCAACTGGACAAGAAGCACCTTTTGTTCTAAATAAAAAGGAGGCAGAAATCACAGAGACATCACGGGCCCCCTTTCCCAGCCCATAAAGCCATCTGGTTCCCCCACGCTCAATAGCTAAAGCTACTGCTTGGCAACTCGCTGGCCAACACCCAGGTCTTGCCTCTGAGCTTCCCACCAATCAGTTCGCGAGCTTCTCCCTCACTCGCTAACCGAGAGCTGGAAAGCAGGATCGCGGGACACTCTGCCGACCAGATGCCTTCCTCCAGCATGGCAGCCAAACCATTGGGAACTAAACTAACATCGTGAAGTACTTCCCAGCCCTCCTCCTTCTCACCAAGGGAGCTGTGATGGATTTTATGGCGCACAACTGACTTTTTTACAAGCACAGCAGCAACATCCAACTTCCATTTGATAGTTTGCCTTTAATCAGGGCCTAGAAAAGCCCGGCCGGCCCATCTCACCAGACGGGCCGCTTCAAGGCTCATCTTACAGACGGCAGAGGAGGAATAAAGAGAAGACGGTAGCCGAGTCCTGGAGAGCAAAACGGGTTTTTTAAATGAATTCATTTCAAATGAAAGTCCATTTCGTGCATGCAGAGGAGCCCATTCACGGAAGCAAAGGATGTCAGGGCAGATCAAACGTGTGAGCTTGTAACCCAACTCCTAAAGCCCCAAACACGGAACCACAGAGGGCCTCGGGGCACAAAGTCACGCTGCCAAAAGCAGCAGGCCCCCCATGAAGAGCCCCACAGAGAGGCTGGCCTGGGAACACGGCCCTCACCTTGCCCTTTCACTGGACCACACAGGGGACTGTCAGGGGCCAGGGCCAGGACAGGTGACTTCTCTGGTTGCCTTCCTGCTCTTAACTCCCATGAATATTTCATGATCCAGGGTCCCACCCACACAGACCAGAGCCTCAGAACACACACAGACCTTTACCCACCTTCCTGTGGGAAGCCCCCTGCGGGTTAGACCAGGGATTCTCGACCAGGGGCAACTGTGCCCCTAGGAGACCTATGGCATGACATCTGGGGACATTTTTATTTGTCACAATTGGGGAGTGGTGCCATTGGCATCTAATGGTAGAGGTCAGGGGTGCTGTTAAGTCACTTACAATACACACAATGCATGCCCCCTGCCCCACCACCTCCTCACCCCCAGCCCCCACTCCAGCAGCAAAGAATTATCCTGCCCAAAATGTCAACAGTGCCAAGGTTTCCAAAGCCTGGGCTAAGGCACTGAGAGTAATTAACATTCACCCTCACACAGTCTTCCCACAGCCTCCATTCCCATAACCACCCTCTCCCACCATCCCCCTAAATCAAGCAAGAATGAGGAACGTAACCGAAGCGATCTACGACCTGGAAGCTTAGGTCCAGCCTCTGCTGAGAGCCGAGGGTCTACCAGGGGTCCCCAAACTTTTTACACAGGGGGCCAGTTCACTGTCCCTCAGACCGCTGCAGGGCCGCCACATGCAGTGCTCCTCTCACTGACTACCAATGAAAGAGGTGCCCCTTCCAGAAGTGCGGCGGGGGGGAGGGGGGGCGGATAAATGGCCTCAGGGGCCACATGCGGCCCGCGGGCCGTAGTTTGGGGACGCCTGGTGCTGATCAGAACCAGCGTTCCTCATCTCTGGCGCCAGGTGCCCTCACTCAGGGGCCCAATAAAAGGAGGATGACCCACAAGAAGCCAGGACTCTGTCCCCAGAATGACCCAGAGGCTAACCCTCAATGTGGCAGACCCCTCAGGGGTGGGGAGAGGGTAGATTCTGCAAAGAAGAAAGGAAGACAACACTAACCTTCCAGGGCCTGGAGCCTAAACAGCACACTGTGGCCCCTTGATCCAAATCAGCAGAATTAACAGACTGGTACAAGGTCTAGTGATGGCACAACCTCCTCTCTGTGGCAGCAGCTGGATCCAGCCCGGCTGCATAACCGGGGCTGAGTAAGCACCTACTGGAGCCAGGCATTGTGCCCAGTGCCAGGCAAGTCTTACTATCTTCATTTTATAGTCGAGGCTCAGAGAGGTTATGTCACTTGGCCAGGTCACACAGCCAGGATTCAACCCCAGCGCTGTCCCTAAGAACCAGCCTTATCTACCATATCTCACTGCCTCTCTTTTCCCAAACAGCCCGCCACATAGGGACAGAAGCCCCAAATCCGCCAAGGCTTCTCCTGCTGCTCTGGGCGCCACCTGGACCGGCTCGCCTGCACCTACCCTGCTGCTATCTTCAGAAGGGGGTCTGCCTTGTCTACAGGGTCCCTTTAGGAAGGAAGATGGCTGAGCACAAGCCTCACTCGTTCACACAAGGCACGTAAGCAGGTGCCCTGACCTGCTACAGAGCAGGGGGAGCCCAGGACTGGTTCCACTCACAACCCACTGAGACCCACCTCCTGCCTCCTCCTAGGCAGCGCCTGGGGACGGGACCCACTGACCGCTAGCAACTTACAGAAGGAGGGCTAGGCGCTCTGCTGGCCGCATATGCAATTGGAAGGTTTCAACGAGGCTGGAAAAGGGCGCTTTCCAATGCCCCAGTGACCAGCAGAAGGGCCGAGAAGCACCAAACTAAAGCCCCAGTGCCCAGTCCCTGGTGTGTCTGGATGCCCAAAGCAAAGCAGAACATCAGACACAAAACACAAACCAACAACTACGTGCGGTCAACCAAGTCCGGGAGAACCAACACTCGAGGCCTTGGGGCCGAGGAGCCGTGTCCAGACTGTGATGTATATATACGTCTATACACTGGGGGACGGTCCCTAGCACACTCTCCTGTCCTCGTCACACACGGTCCCCAAACCTGGCCTCAAGCGATCTGTGGAAGCTAACAGATCACACGGTACCAAACTCAGGTACAAGGAGGCCTCCGAACTCACCAGCCTGTGAGCACTCGGCGGGGGCCACCTGCAGGGCTGGGCCTTCACTGAGGGGTGCAGTTTGGTGCCCCCTTTTCTCAGGGCTGCGTTAATTTCCCACACTAACATTGCAAAGAGGCATTCTTGGACTTCTCCTGAGGCCCCTGGGAAGGGTCTTATTATGAGGCTTGGCCAAAAAGAAAGAAAAGAAAGGGCTTTTGGAGACCACTTACTGACAGAGTCCTATAGAGACCATGAATGTGGAGTGAATGGGGTTGGTTTGTTTTTTGTGGGGTTTCTTTTTTTTTTTTTTTTTCAATTTCCAATGCCAAGAGAAATGTTACTTCAAACTCTCTGCCATTTCTGTCGGGGGCAGCCCCCCTCTGGGCCTCCGCTTTGTTCCTGGGCCCGCTGTGTGCCCTGAGCATTACATCCCAACCTGCACGACCCCGCACTCCCTAATAAACCCAGCCCCACCGTGGCACGTTAATCAGAGGCCGGACGCACCTCCGTCCCCACGCGGCCTGCGCTCTGCTAGAACTCACCGTCCCTAATTTTGTTTGTTCACTCAAGAAAGGGGGGGGGCAGGTTTACTGGGAGGTCACTTTGCCTTAGGAAAGGTACAAATTAAGTTGAGGCCCACACGGTTGGCTGGGGAATACACTCTCCAGCAGACAAGCGACCTTGGGCAAGGTCGCTGGCAACCCCTTGTTCACGGAGTCCGGATGCGGCGGCGTGCTCACCTCTGAGAAGCACAGCTAGCAACTGTGGCACGCCAGACTCTTTTATTGGGCACCTCTTAAACACTCCAGAAATCCACCCAGTTCCTTGCAGAAGAGCGGAAAACAAAAGTGCTCTCAGCAGGAGGGGGAAGCCAGGACTCATTAGGAGCAATTAGTGGATCAATGATTCTCAGGGACACTGATTTAGGCCAGCAGTTCTTATTAGCGACCCTTGAGGAAAAAAAAACACACACCAAAAAAAACGCTAAAGCACACAGCTTCCAGGGGAGGGGGAAATCACCAGTCCCCACCTTCAAGGTTACCCCTCAAACACATAAAACCCGTGCTCAAGCTAAAAAAAAAATCTATTTGATCCATTTGTGAGTTGTTTCCTTAATCCCCCCCCCCCCAAAAAAAGAAACTACAGCCACCAGTTGGCTCACATGAAATCACTCTCTCCAAATCCAGGAACCGGACAAAGAGTTGTTATCAATCACAACAAAGAGGAGAAAGGGGAGAAGGGAGGCCGACCCAGCAGGAGGGGAGGCTAGGCAGCCAGCGTGAAGGCCAGCACCCTCTCCTGGGCCTCCTCAGGAAGGTACGGAGAGAAACAGAGTGGGTCCCCACTGCCAGGCATGCCCGGAGGATGAAAAGGTATCGATTCATGTGACAAAAAGTCTCCTCTGGTATTTTCTTTCTTACTGTAACCCCTCATCCATCCAAACACCTGTTCAGAAAGTCAGAACGACAAGACGACACAGCACCAGGAGCCTCGCTAACGGACGGGCCACGAGCAAACAAAACATTGCTAAATATAAGGATGCTTGCTGGGCCCCTTTTACTCAGAAATTCTCAGGAATAACTCTTTGGGGAGATGTTCCTGTAACTGCTGTTAAACGTTCGGTCTAGACCACAGAAATCAAAACAACAACCAAGCACACAAGCTTCCCAGGCACAACCGTGCGTGCCCGGATGGTCCACAAAGGACTCAGTGTGAAGGATGCTACCAGCAACCAGCTACGCAAACGTCCCCCGGGTCCCCAACCACAGTCCTCAAAAGTGTTATACCCACCCCCTAATCCTCATTTTCTTCCCAATTTTCAAGCCCCAGGAGAAACCCTCAGAGAATGGGGGTCACATGAAAAGGCAGACATGCACACTGCCCCCCCCCCAAACAGCCTTTTCCACGTCTGCTGCAAACCTCTGCAGTTGTTCATCTGTTCGGTTTCCTTTGGTCTTAGCCCGTCTGCTAATCTGTTTACTCGAAGCAGTTGGAAGAAGACAGCAAAAGAAAACAAAAACAAAGGCTTTCTCCCTAGGAGGGTTGAAAAGAACTGGTGTCCTTGAACTCAAACAACTCTCCCTCCCCTTGATACGCCTCCCCCGGAAGTCTGCTGCTCCCTAACCGTGGAAAAAGAGCATGGGGGGGCCCTCCAGCAGCGCTCAGTGCTCGGCTCCGACAACCGACAACCGGGTTGGGGTGCCCTTATCTGAAACGGGGAGTCCCAGCTGAGGGATGTGAGCCATTTTTCAAAAGTTGAAAAGAAAGTTCTGAGACAGGAAAGCTAATCTATGCACAGAATCCTCCCTTTCTCCTCCAAGGTTTCTAGAAAAGGGAGAGGGTTAAGGCAAAAGCAAATCCAGCCCTGGCCCTGGCCGGTTGGCTCAGTGGTAGAGCGTCAGCCTGGCGTGCAGAAGTCCCGGGTTCGATTCCCGGCCAGAGCACACAGGAGAAGCGCCCATCTGCTTCTCCACCCCTCCCCCTCTCCTTCCTCTCTGTCTCTCTCTTCCCCTCCCGCAGCCAAGGCTCCATTGGAGCAAAGATGGCCCGGGCGCTGGGGATGGCTCCTTGGCCTCTGCCCCAGGCGCTAGAGTGGCTCTGGTCGGGGCAGAGCGACGCCCTGGAGGGGCAGAGCATCGCCCCCTGGTGGGCAGAGCGTCGCCCCTGGTGGGCGTGCCCGGTGGATCCCAGTCGGGCGCATGCGGGAGTCTGTCTGACTATCTCTCCCCGTTTCCAGCTTCAGAAAAATACAAAAAAAAAGCAAATCCAGCCCTGATCAGCTGGCTCAGCAGTAGAGCATTGGCCCTGCATGTGGAAGTCTCAGGTTTGATTCCCGGCCAGGGCACACAGGAGAAGTGCCCATCTGCTTCTCCACCCCTACCCCCTCTCTTTCCTCTAACTCTCACTTCTCCTGCAGCCTAGGCTCCATTGAAGCAAAGTTGGCCCCAGGCGCTGAGGACAGCTCCATGGCCTCCGCCCAAGGCACTAGAGTGGCTCCAGCAGCAACAGAGAGACGCCCCAGATACCCAGATGGGCAGAGCATCACCCTCTGGTGGGCATGTCGAGTGGATACCTGTTAGGCACATGAGGGAGTGTGACTGCCTCCCCACTTCTAACTTCGGAAAAATACCAAAAAAAAGCAAATCCAAGAAATGTCACTGCTCTCAGCTCAGTAGCTTCAATAAATGGTTACCAACTTGCCTCCAGAGGCCAAAAAAAAAAAAAGGCAGTTTTAATTCCAGCTGACTGAGGACAAGGGAAAAAGCCAACTTAACCTCCTTTCTCCTGTCTGCCCAAGGATGTCACTTAGGTCTACTGCCCCACCCTGGGGGGAGGGGGAGAGAAGGTGGCATCCTTAAGCCCCAAACTTCGTATCAATACAGTGACAAAAACAAACAGACAAAAGACTACATTAGGATAAACAGGAATCCCAAACTTAAACTTGCTCCTTCTCAATAACTGTCTTTGACAATATTTCATCTAAATGCTTTCTTTAAAAAGCGGGGCCAGAGTGTTTCATGAGTACCTACAGTGACACCACCCCACCCCATCTCCGCCTGCCCCCCAGAAGCGAACTCAAAAATCCCTTTCCAGATTTCAAAGCCAGATGTGGCTGCACAGAGTCTACAAACTTCTCAGGAGAGAAACACACACACCTAGAACACAGACAGGGGGCACACAGGTTTGCTTTTTGTTTGGAGAGACCAACGCTGTGAGTTCCCGGCCAGCAGCTGCACTGCAAACATTGGGGGGTGGGGGTGGGGGGCAGACCACAGCCACAGACGGGAGCCTTCAGGACAGCTGAAACGAGGCCACCGTGGCACCTCCGAACCCAGGCGTCACCCGGACAACCACACGGGCCGACCGGGCACTTTCATGCAAGAAAAGAGTGTGACGGATGAATAAAAACCAACGCCCCAACCTTGCTCAGCTCCGCCGGCCCTCTTCTAGAACTGAAAAGGAAAAGGGACTCTCGGGCCTGGCCGTGCTGACCCCACAGCACTGAGCCCTGGGCTTCCCCGAGGAGAGCCTCCCGCAATAACGCGCTTCCGGCCCCTGCGGTCGGCTCCTGCGGTCGGTCGGCTGTCTTTGTTGGCACCACGTCCCTTTAAAGATTGTTTACAAATAGAGAGCGATCGATATTTCTCAACCCGGGGGTATCCTGGATGGAAACCCGGACCTGCCGGGCACAACGTGAAGCTGCCCGCACGTCCCCACCAACCTGCCACCTCCGCTGAGCCTGAGACCCGGCTGGCCCCTGGACCCCGGGAAAGCACCCCACGCCCATGCTTCCGGGGTGACCACGTGCGTCCCCCAGCCTGTTCTCCTTTTAAATATCCTCCACCAGTTTTGCTGACTCTGGAGCCACATCTCTCCCCATGCTCTCTGAGGGCCAGGATTTAGAGTTTTGTTGTTGTGTGTTGCCGTCTCAGACTTTTATTTTATTTATTTGGGGAGTGGGTGGTTTGGGGGGAATCTGGGAGAACCTCTTTCTATCTTCCTTTCTTTTGTATCTAAATATATTTTCGTATGCTCTTTAAGTGGCTTAGGGCTTGGCATCCATCTCAAACACATCTATAATGGATCAGGAGCCAAAATCTGCTTCTGATTATCGCAGACAAATCAAGCCCCCTGAAGTGCGGGGGCGGAGGGGGAGGAAAAGATATGGGCTCTTGAAAGGGTCAGGGACAGAAACCGACTTCTGGGGTCTGCCCACAGAGGAAGCACTTCAGCCCAGGGGGCTGCTGTTACTAGCCAACCCCCCTCAGCCTTGGCTTATAAACTTCCTCACCACTCACTCCAGCGAGTTTATGGGTGGCGAGTCCACACCTAGCGAAACGGTGCTTTCTTGAGACCCCTGCAAGTTTGAAAGGGGCACCCCAGCCCCCTCTCCCACCAAGCGGGGCAAGCCGCACACAGAGAACACAGCTGCAGGAAGATGAAACACATCTTCGTGTTTAAAGAGTAACAGAGGGTTGCTGGACATGGGCAATTTCAAATTAAATACAACTCCCGGCACAGCTGTTTGCAGTTAAAGGTGAACACGTTGTTTTAAAAGCAAGCTCATTCTGCCAGAGGGCTGCCTTCCACTGGGGGACCCAGATGCCGCCTCAATTATTAAAACTTTAAAGGCCGGCCACCCAACTGCCCAGCATGGCAAGCCTCTTCCTTAGACGTATTTTCCGGGAGGAGGGGAGCAGGGGGTCTTGCCCTCTTCCTCCCTCCACAGAATGTAAGTCACAGCTTCAGAGAAGGTGCGTAACATCTTGTTGCCGAAGTAAAAGACTCCATTATAAAACCTTTGGCAGGATTCTAAGGAACATCTACCTACTGCGACAGCGACCGTATGCAAAACCAGAGACACGCTAAAATATTTCCCCTTTCCCCACCCCCGACCTCCCCCCCCCTGCAAACACGAGAGCAGAGGGGGCAGGCGGGGACATGGGGGAGACGCTCTTACAAAGCTTCGCTTTTGAGAGCTGGACACTCATCGGACAGAAAGCCATGTCCTCCAATCCCGAGAGACAGGCCCGGCCACCCACACTCTCCTTATCACCTGGGCAGGAATGATGGCTCAGGGGCCAGAGCTAATTTTAGTACCAGATTTACTATGCGGCAGGAGGGCAGGAGTTCTGCAAGCCTGTCCCGTCTCTGTGCAGAAGCAAACTGACTTCAGGATGGCGCCTCAGAGGAGCCGCAGACTAACAGATAGAAACTTCTAGACTCCTGAGAGCCGCAGTCCTTGGAAAAAAACGGGGACTGGCTGTCCCGGCGGCTTGCCCTTTCAGAGTGCCTTCGGGGCATTTCTAGGGCTCCCTCTGCCCACGAGACCACCACACACCTCACGGGGGGTGTCTGAAACGAACCCCGGTCACCTCAAGCAAAAAAGACATTGAAACCCAAGGTCACAAAGCAAGGGACACCACCAACACAGCCTGAAACCGAGTGCAGGAGCAGCAACTTCCAGTCTCCCCTGCTTGGGTGTCAAAGGAAGTAAAACCGGAGACGCGAGCAGGGGACACGTGCTCAGTGCCGGTGTTGTTGGTGAGCCACTTCGCCCGGGCTCTGCCAACGTCCGGACTGTCCGGACCGGAGACACATTTCCAGGCCGTTCGAGCTGGCTCAGGCTTCCCCGGCTCTGGCGCTGGGCATCCTTCCGTCCACGGCTGGCCCGGGTTTCTCTGGAGACATCCCCCGGAGCAGGGCCGTCCATGGTCCTTCCGTCCACGGCTGGCCCGGGTTTCTCTGGGGACATCCCCCGGAGCAGGGCCGTCCCTGGTCCTTCCGTCCACGGTGGCCCGGGTTTCTCTGGAGACATCCCCCGGAGCAGGGCCGTCCCTGGTCCTTCCGTCCACGGTGGCCCGGGTTTCTCTGGAGACATCCCCCGGAGCAGGGCCGTCCCTGGTCCTTCAGTCCACGGTGGCCCGGGTTTCTCTGGAGTCACCCCCCAGAGCAGGGCCGTCCCTGGGCGGCTCCGGCAGCGGTCAGTCAGCCCGATTGCTCCAGTCCAGAAGGTCCTTTTCAGACAAAGGGTCTCACTGAGGCAGAGAGGCTCGGCTCTGAGGTGCTCACCTTGCACCCCTGAAAAGGGCCCGCAGGCCTCTGCTGAGCGTCCCGGGACTGAAACACAGTCTGTTGGAAAACAAGGCTCTTGAAAGCACTTTCTGGAAGGTGAGATCCTAGCTTGGGTTCGGCTCAAAGGAAGAGCTAAACGGGGTGGGCTGGAACGGAATCAGCCCCCCTGAGAACCCAGCAGTAGAGAGAGAGCAGCTCGACTAGACTTCTGGGAGGGGCTGGCAGAGGAAACGCAGAGGAACATCTGGACTGCAAAGACAGGACAATTCACTTGCATCGTTTTCTGCCCTTGGAGTTGGGTAGGAAGTATCATTACCAACCCACCAGACAAAAGGAAGAGGCCCAGGTGGGCTTCGATAGGTGGGGGTGGCACTACAGGTAGCCAGGATACACACGGCTCGTTCACTGCTCTCTATGTAAGATCCGCTCTTTATGGGCCACTGTGGCCTTCAGCGCTCTGGATGGATGGGACAGGTTCCCGCTGGACCACAGAGGACTAGGCCTCGTCACACGTTCCTGTGGACTGAGCACACACAGACGAGCGAACACCAAGCCCCAGGACACTCTCACACACCTCCTGTGACACTGGCAAGACCGCTTCTGGGGGGAGGTGACGCTGCAGCTCCTGCCCCCACCTCACTGGCCACAGGTGGTAACAAGATGGGTGGGCCCCTCCCCATGGACCCCTGGCCTGAGCTGAACTCATCCAAGGACCCCTGGCTTGAACATGCTCTTCCCCCCAACAGCCATCTGCCCAGGCCACCTCTACCCTAAAACTCACTGACGGCTCCCAGTGACCTAAATCTATGGTCCCCAAAGTAGGGTTTGGGAGGGGAAAAACAAACTAGAATTTTTATTTGTGTTTAGGGTTTTTTTTTCATCCTTTTTTATTTTTCATTATTTGTCTATGATTTAGAACAGGGGTCCCCAAAGTACGGCCCGCGGGCCGCATGTAGCCCCCTGAGGCCATTTATCCGGCCCCTGCCACACTTCCAGAAGGGGCACCTCTTTCATTGGTGATCAGTGAGAGGAGCATAGTTCCCATTGAAATACTGGTCAGTTTGTTTATTTAAATTTACTTGTTCTTTATTTTAAATATTGTATTTAATCCCATTTTGTTTTTTTACTTTAAAATAAGATATATGCAGTGTGCATAGGGATTTGTTCAGTTTTTTTATAGTCCGGCCCTCCTACGGTCTGAGGGACAATGAACTGGCCCCCTGTGTAAAAAGTTTGGGGACCCCTGATTTAGAGGGTACATAATGTTTTAGCACAGTAGTGTGTCACTTATATAAACGAGTAAGTCTACAAGTACACACTCCCAGAATAGTTTGCCCATAGGGATACTTCACTAAAAGTGTGCAGACTTCCAGCCAAAGGGGTAACTTCATCCCCCTCAGCCAAGCTCATCCCAAAGTGTGAGCTGGGGGCTATGTCCACAAAGAGGACAAGCCAAACTTGCCTGTCCCTTGAATACTCCCACTCAGCTGACCAAATCACCACACTGCTGCTCCAATTTGCAAACACCTCAAACCCATCCACAGGTCTCTGTGATCCTTTACTGATCCCCCCACATCTTCCTGGGGCTCCTACAAGTTGTTTTCCACATGGACTGTCAGGTGATCTTTTCCAAACCAAAACTGATCATTTCCCATCCTTCTTAAACCCGTAAGTGGGTTCCTTGACCCTCTCAGGGCAAGATAAACGCAGGGCCCAGCCGCGCCTGCCTCCTCCCGGCCCTCTGCATTCCAGAACACAGAAAGAGCCTGGATCCTCCATCCCAAGTTTACACCTATGTTCACCTTTCAAGCTCAGCCTCCATGGACTTCTCCAGGAAGCCTTCCCAAAACCCCACAGGAGACCTGGTTTCCCTGTGACGTGACGTGACGCTCCCTGAAACAGCCTATGCAACTTTGTAGCATGTATGGGAACAATTCTGCAACAATGGGTCCCACACCAAGTTGCTTCATGAACAGGTCCATCCATCGCCAGATGCAAACCCAGGAACCGCATGGCCCTCATCACAGCTGCACCCCCTCTTCCAGCTTCGGGCCTGGCTGAGGATTGAAGCCCCAGAAATTTGCTGTGTGATGAGCCCATCAATCTCTCACCCCACCCTCCTCTGTGCTCATAGGCCAGCCCATGAGGAACAAGTTGCCACACCCCCAAGAGCCATGCTGCCTAACCGCTCGCTCCCACCGTTCCTTTGACTTGGAGGCTCTCCCCTCTCAAGATTCGAGCTCATGGGAGGCCTCCCCCATGAGCCCTGCCCTACCTGTCCCCTCCTGTGTCCCACTGGGCATGGTACAGACAAGCACGGCCACTGCCCCCGCATGGCACACTGCCTTGTTCATACACCAGTCTCCTCGTCAGCCTGGGAACAGCCAGAGGGCGGGGCCAAGTCTGCGCCTTTGTCTCTATAGGGCCCGAGAGCCGCCTAAGCAACTTTGTCCAATGCGTGGCCTGCTTGGGCTCATTTGCATATACGTATCCCCTTTCTTCCTGAAGATGCTTTATTCCATACTTCCTCTAAGGGAATAACAGTAATAGTAGAATATTATTACCGCCCAGGGCTTTTCCCACCCACAACACCCTACCAGGCCTGCCCTCAAAAAGAGAACAAGATGGAGCCAAGTGGCCACATGAGGCCAGTGCCCACAGCTCTACCTCGGCAGTGGCCAAAAGGGGCAAGTACCTGCCCCCAACTCAGACATTCCTGCTACATGAGAAGCAGGTCCTAGGGCCGACTTGAGAGGAGGCAACCAAAAGACAGAGCTCTGTCTGCCAAACATCCTTACGAACATTCCGAAACGCGAAGGCCTTGATCAGCCCGGCCTCAGTCAAGCAAGGCTTCTGAATTGCAGATAGTACCGGGCACGGGTTTCCAAGAACTGATGTGGGTCTCTACACAGCATGGTGAGTGGATCTCCTCCTCTCCCTCCTTCCCTTCTCCTGCTGCGAAGTGGCTAAGATGTCACGCAAAGGGAGACCCAGTCCCTATCCCCATGACGTTGTCTGGTACCAGGGATGTTGCAGCCCCCAGCTCGGAAATGCCGGCAGGCCCACCCCAGACCTCCCTCTGCTCTGCAAGGCCCACCCGGCAGCCAGGACACACCCCCAAAGTGACACTGAGCCCCTCCGCCCACAGAGCCGGTCACCACTCCATCATCTAAGCTCCAGACCGGGCATCAGGCAGCCCTACCTTCTCGGCCACCTATCTCTCCCTGTAGGAAGCTCTGCCCAACTCAGAAAGCCAATCTGTGCAGCTCAAAAATTTTCTTGATGAGGCCCGGGCTTCACCACACTGTGGCTGTTTCAGGAACCTTCCTCGGTCAGGACACTATGCAGCTGGTAACAGTAAAAGCAGCTCACACATATACAGTGCAAAACACCCCCAGAAACAGTGCTCAACTCTCTATGAACACTGCTGCATGTAATCCCACAATGCCCCTGTATGGTCAATACTTGTATTATATTATCCCACTTCACAGATGGGGAAATTGAGGACTAGCAAAGTTAAGTGACCTTCCTGAGGTCACCCAGCGAGGTATTAGGCCAGAAACAAAACTCTAAGACTGCCTGCCTTCTAAGCCTGTTGTCTTAATCCCTACACAGTGCTGCTTCCCACCGCTTACTCCTCGGTCTACAGAAAGGGAAACTGAGGCAAGAAGCCATGAGGCCGCTGGCCTGAGTTCACATTCTGCTAATCAGCACCAGGCTGAGAGCTGGAAGCCAGGTCTCTCCTCCCATGCCCGGAGCATTCACACCCACGGTCAGCCACCCTCCCTCCTACCCCACCACCCTGTCAAAAACACACCAACCCAAACCCAGAGGCCAGAGACAGGTCCTCACCGTGATGGAAGCTCAGGGCAGCAGGTCACATCCTCTCTGGGGCTCCTGTCTCCTACCTGTGCCGTGGACCTCACTGGCTCCTCATCCTTCCTGCCCCCCGCCCCCAAAGGTCTGAGTCAGGCTTGCAAGCAAGGACCCGGAGCCTCAGCACAAAATGAAGTGTCTCCCTGTGACCTGCACTTCTTGGGGACTCGCCTCAGAGAAAACGGAAGCGTCACCCAGTTCGGAAACCAAGGAAGAAGGCCTGCCCCTTTTAGGAAGCTGAAGGAAGAAATGACTTTCAGGTACACAGGGAGAAACTGAGGCAAAGAGCAGCGACAGCAAGCTGGTCAAGGCCCCACACTGCTGGGGGGGGGTAGAGGGAGAACTTCCTCAGAACCCAGACGGGCCTGCCCTCTCGTCCTGTTCCCGTCTGGGGGGCTAGGAGAAGGGGCTGCGTGTCTTTAGGAGTCCAGCCGCGTCTCTTTCTCTCTCTCTATTTTGTTCCTTTGGCTTTTAAATCCAGAAACTTCCACACACACATACACACAGAGAAGCAGGCCAAGGCAAAAAGGAGCCATATTTGTCACCACGGTGGAAGCTCCCTCATCAGCCACCGAGGTCGAAACCAGCTCCTAATTAATATTAACCCTCCAAATCAGAGTCATGCTCAGGAAACCTGGGTTGAAGAGACACAGGACGGGAGGGGACTCACCAATTTTCTTTTTACTTCATCTGGAAAATTAAGAGCACCGCTAATTTGAACGAGAAATCATCAAGGAAAGTAATCAGAACTCGGCACGGCCCAGAACGTGGCGGACTTGGCCGTGGAGCCTGCCGCTTCCATGCGCAGAAATTAAAATGACTGTGGCAAGAATAGCAATGATGGCGTGGGTCTGTCCCTCCTCCCTCACCCTGAGGACACACAAAAACCCTTACAGAAGACCCTGATGGCGATTGGACAAGGTGCCCTCCGAAATTATCTGTTCGAATAAACGAGCAGAAAGCCGGGCAAGATTCCACCTCAGTCCTACATGTGAGGGTGCCCCCCCCCTGTCCCCCAGACCCCTCACCTCAAAGGACCCCAGAGGGGCAGGGAACGTGGGCACGGAAGGGGGAGAGGCGCCCGGAGACCCTGCACTCCAAACACAACACGTATTTGCTGTTTCTGCATTAATTACAATAAACTGCTTCATAGCCTAGCGATCACTTAATGGAGCAGCAAATAGGGCTTCTTCCCTATAATTAGTCAATGTAATCTACTATTTCCCTCCTCCCGGCCACCCCTTCCCATCCCCTCCGCACCACCATTTTTACACATGCCCCAACCCCTTCCCAGGATCCACTTATAACCCTAATCCTGGTCCACAGTCCCCGCACCACCTGGTGAACTCGTGAGGCAGAGGGGACTAACGCGGAAGTGAACGGGAAGGTACAGACAGCCACAGGTGTGCGATGGCGTCGGCTTTCCCAGGCCGACGGCGGATCTGAGGGTCGGGGATCGACCAGGCCTACAGCTGGACTGTGGGCACATCCTGGAGCTCCGACAAACTTGTCCCACTCACACGATGGGGCTCACGGGGCTGTAGTTCCAAACCTAACGTTCCGCGTCCCCAGGGAAAAGGCTCTGTGGTCCCAGCATTCTCCCTCCCTCCCGACTGGGAACCTCACTCCCTCCTTCTAAGCAGCTCCCAAACCTCTCCCCCCTCCCAGCCCTGCACCTCGGCACCAAGTGTCACAGGCACAACCCCACCTTCAAAGGCACGTGGACACCATCTGCGGTTCCCGACTACATAAAAGTATTTCTCTACCTTTGAAAATACGGGTTTTGTGAAATGAAGCCCCTAAAACAGCCCTAATGCATGTAGATTAAGGATAACAACACCCCTTCTCATGGTCTGCTTTTCTCTACTCCTCCATCTAAGGACTTGTTAGCTAACTGCAGACATCCTTATCTCCAGCCAGAGAAAAAGACTGCATCTTTCTCATTTTCCAGATACAAAAAAAAAAAAAAAAAGATCCCAAACTCACAATTCTATTATCCCCATTTTTTAGGTGTAGAATCGAAGCTCAGAAAGGCTTTAACAGCTTCCTATAGTCACAGAGGAAGCACCAAGATTCAGATGAGGTCCCCCTGAGCCCAGGCTGCGCTCCTGTCCAACCACACACTCCCCCTGCTACAGCGTCCTCACAGGGCTAAACGCGGATTACACAGCAATTCCACCTGTCGTATCTAGTCACACACCCACACACCGTGTGTGTGTGTACATATACTCTTTGTATTGCTCAATACATAAGAAAAAATAGAGAGAGAGAGCAGATTCCAGCACTAACAATTCTCCGACCACCGAGGAAGGCAGGCAGACAGCCTTCGGCCACATTAGCATCAGAGGTCCCTCTTCCTAACACTGTGTTTCCTAACAATACTACAGCTCACACACACCCCACTCTTCCTGCGTGCCAGACATCCTTCTGGCATTTTATATGTCAATCCCTGTAACCCTCCCCCCACAGCAAATCCACGAAGGAGATACTATTATCATGTCCATTTTGCAGATGACAAAACTGAGGCACAGAATCCTTAGGTAACTACTCAAGGCAGGGGTCTCAAACTCGCGGCCCGCGGGCCCGAGTTTGAGACCCCTTACTCAAGGCCACACGGCTGGTAAGTGGCAGGGCAAGGATTTACCCTGAGATCGCCCGGTTCCAGAGCCCCTGCTCCACCACTGAGTCATCCCACCTCAATGGAAAGTAAGAAAATATGATCAAGTCAATGATTACATGCAAGCGAGGGGATGGGGTGGGATCGGGCCTACATTTGGAACTTCTCTTTTCCCATTTACAGCGACTCATTCACAAGCTGGTTTCAGGACTTCTCTGTCGCGAACAATTGGTCAATTCAAGCTCTCTTGTCAATATGTGAGCCGAGGGCCCACAAGGCCCAGAGAGCTGGTCTCCAGGCAGCTTTTAAAGCCCCTGCTCTGAGAGAGATGTCTGAGGCTGCTCGAGTTCAAACCCACAAAGCACTTCCCCGACACCTGGGGTGTCGTCTGGATGCCCTGAAAATGGTCATTTCCCATTAACACAGCCAGTCCTCCTCCTGAGATGCCCAGGGGGTCGGCTCGTCCTCTCTCCCTCATCTCTTGACAGCCTGGGGAAGAACTCGGGCACCGGTCTCCACGGCCCCTCTGCTCTAACCCACTGGGGTCGTGCTGGAAAGGGGCAGCCGGGAGAGCCAGTGCTGTGCACGCACACGCTTTGCAAACAGGATGATGTGGTGATAACGGCAGGCCCAACATGCTAACGTGGCAGCGTGCCAAGCACACGCCGCCCGGGCAGGACTTGTGCTCAGAAGGACTTTAATTGAATTCTTTCAGCAAGTGCAGCAGAAAAATTCATAATGAGCTCCCCCCCAACCATATCAGTCAGTACTACAGTTGTGTGGATCCAATGAAAAATCACTTTGAACAGGGACATGGGACGTCGACGGACCTGAACAAACTGCACAGCAGGAGGAAACGATGATCAAACTCACGGCTCTTTCTTTTCAGAGCAACCGAGTCTGCGTTACTACCCCTATCGGTACAGGAAAACAAGGTCTGAGCCTGGCTCCCTAGTGAAAAATGCAAAATTTGTATAATTAAAATTATACTTGTGAAACTCAAACACACTTTAATTTCCTAAGGGCCCCCTCATCAAGTCAGAAGTTCCTACTAAAACCAATTATCTGCTTTGAAAACAGAGGAAGAAACATATCCATGGAGTAGTCTATGGAGGTCCACAGCCCAGTTTTCCCTAAGTTCAAGCATCCTTTTTTCCCCAGGCGAAAAGACGGTGAACGCACTGGTTGGTTTTTAAGTGTTACGTGTGTAAGTTGAAACATTTTTGTTTGTTTGTTTGCCTTTAGCTACAAAAATGACAAGTTTGAGAGCTCTCCCAGAGGGGACTGAGTTGAAAAGGATTAAAAAAAAAAAAGATATGCCTCAATAAACACACACCGTATTTCTACCACCTATCTCACTCCACGTCCCATCTACATTTTGTCTTAGGATCTCACAGCAGTTTTTAAACACTTGTCCATTACTGTTTTAAATGCTCACTCCAACGCCATTATGAAAAACAACAAAGATACCAGCCTCGTTTCTAGGACTGATGGGGCCAGGTACTTACTCCCCAAGGTCCTGCCCAGGAATGCCGAGGCTTCGTACCTCCTTACCAGGTTAAATACTGCTCACAAAAGCTAGGGGATATTTCAAAATGAATACAAAGCGATAAAATATCCCCTAATTTCTGTGAGCAGTACATATTCCCCAAAAGCTGCAGCTTTTCCGGAATGACGGAAAATTCTTGCACAAGAGCAACATGAAAATAGGGACTATTCTCCAAGGCACTAAAATATTTAAGAAGCCATTGTCACAATGTTTCATCTATACCATCAATATGAAATGTTATCAGGCCAGGGCCTTAAGAAGAAGAAAAAAGGAAGCAGCAGCAGCTATGCACCAACCGGTTTTCTCTTCCTACCTCCCTGGAATCCATTTCAGAGACAAGGATATTGACTTTTCACACTCGGGGCTTTGGTGTTCCAACAGGGCCCAGCTTCCTGATCTCCGCTTCCCTTGCCACCCACCCAGGCTCCCGCAAAGTCCCTGGAAGGTAAAACAAAATGCCTCCCCATTTAAAACTTTACTTTTCAGTAGGTGTGAAGAGATGGGAGAGTACCGTGGTGTGAAAACTGTCATGGGAACACGTAGCAGCAACGCGCGCAGGAACGCAAACATACGGGCGCCCGCGCATGCGTGCCGAAGGAGCCGGACTTGGCTGCGAGCAAGACGTGGGAACTTCCACTGGCAGGGCTCCTTGTGCCCCTCCCACCAGAGCGGTCACCCTGTTATCGGCCCTCTGCTGCGCATTTTGCTACTCTAGGTCTTTCCTGCACTCTTCCTGCGGGCAGCCGGCTTCCACAGCATCCACATCCATTCTTTGGGAGATTATCAAAAGTTTTGATTTGAAGATTTGAAGAAAAGAAAAAACTTAGATAGAGCCTCTCTGCTCACTCTGTCCCCTCCTCCAGTTTCTTCTTTGGTGCTTTATTCAAGATCCCGCACACAAACCATGCTCTGAAACCCATTTACAACACGCCAGCTTAACAACAACAACAACAACAAAATCTAGTAATTGTAGTGGCCCGTCTATTTGCAATTGTCCAAAGAGAATAATTCATTTCGGTGGAGGATACAGCTGAAGCCCTGAATACATTCCAACACTGTTTTCTGCCCTTCAAAACAATAAAAATGTAAAAGCCCAGAGGAGAGAAGGCCCCGAGGTAGCAGGAAGGAGGCTCTCTTGACCCCTGAGGAATGTCTTCTCCTGGATCTTCTAAAGCACTCTCTCCCCAGAATGCATCATCAAGACCATTTTATTAGATTTTTTCTAAACCCTTGGAATTGTCACATAATTGAAACAGAAACAGCAATTTGGAGCTCTGAATGGATTTCTTAAAAAGAAGAGAGCGCCCTTGCCCCCTCTCACCCCTAACCTAAATTTAAGGCCCTTACACACAAAACCCTATTTATCTTTTAAATCCTCCCCGACCATAAAAGTTACACATTCCCCTAATGCCTTCGATTTCAGGGCATTCGGGAGAAACTCATCCCAGACAACAGGCTAAAAAAAGAATCCATTAGCATTAACTTGCCTGTCACAGCCAGTGACAGATAAATGAATGTGATGCTTTCAGATCAGTCATTGGTGGAACTACCCCCAGGCAGATAAAGACCGAGACCGGGAGAGAGAAGGCTCACGGGGAGACCTCTCACACAGCGGTGTCTTCGTTGTCCCCTAGCTGCGCCCCAGGACTTGGCTCTCAGAGGCAGCAAAAACACAGAACCAGATACGGAACAGGAAATGAATTCCCAACGGCCACTGAGCAGCTCCAAGATAAAGGATGCATGCCATCTCCCCTCCAAGAGCCAGGACCCCAGGAGCAGGCCCAGCCACTGACACATGCTGTTCTATCCATCACCCCTAGAAAGTGGCAACAGTACCATTCAACTCAGGAGTTACTAAGTAAGAGCCTCCAATGATTTGAGCAGTATGTGGACCCACTATGTGTAGATACCACCCAAGGCCCTTCATTTAATCCCCTTAACAATTCAATAATGTAGGTGCTATTTAAAATCCCCATTTTACAGATGAAGAAATAGAGGCACAAAACCATTACTTTTGTCTGAAAATGTGACTTCTCCAAAAGTCCATAGTTGGTAAGTGGCCTTTAACTATGCTAAACAGGTTCTTATAGAACAGGCAACAGAAACTAACCTGAAGCTTCCTGGCCAGAGGATAACCGATGTTATTCCTCAGCTGAGCATCTTACAGCAGTCAGGCAAAACGCCAGAGCCTCAAATCTACCCAGTCCTGTTGGGTGTAGCGGAGCTTAGCGGTTAAGGGAGCCAGGATATGGGATTCAGACAGACTTTGGTCCAAACACCAACCCTGACCCTTACTGGTTCTGTGGCCCCAGGAAAGCTGTTCACCCTCCCTGGGCCTTAGTTTGCCCATCTGTGAAATGGAGATGATACCCACAAAGGACTGTTGTAAAAATAAAATTCAAGGAGACTGAGTATATAGAGGCTTTATAGTATGGTGCCTCCAACAAACGGATTCACAATCAGAGACAGCCGTTATTTTGAGTTAGACTTTCTCTTTTTGATGATTCAAGGTCTCAAAAGTAAAAGAAGTATGGAATCCAGGAACCCAAACTGGAGATTAACTTTGCAGCTTGATGCCACCTACCCTTGAAGGAGACGGAGAGTGGGGACCCCTTGTATTTGGAATACCTGTTCCAGCTGGACCAACCACCCTAGGCTATTGCTAGTGTACCACAGGGTGCTCAGTCCTAAGACCACAGGGCTCACACCTCTCACACCACACAGAAGGCAGACATTGCCCACAGGCCGCCACTCGCTCCAGGGTGGCCCCAAGCAGACACCACTTAGGAAGTCACAGAGCCACAGGGTACAAGCACTGGTGTCACACAGACAACCTGTGATTTCCCTACCAAGAAATGACATCGCACTGTCTACATACAGGAAAGTCAAGATCACTGCTTGGACAGGGACAGAGTACCGGACTTTAGAATTTTGTCTGTCTCATGCCCCTTGTTAGGGAGGTGAAGAGGAAGATAGAAACAAGAGAATGACAGAGCCTTTTGTAGCTGCCACACACCCCAAAATAGCAGGGGTGCTATCTTCCGAGAACATCACTCCCAAAGAAGGGGCTACAGCCAGAGAGAATGTGGTATGGATTTTGCTAAATGAACAAGTCCAGGACGAGTTCTCCATGAAATTGCATCGGCCATAGTCCTAGCTGTGACCCCAGCTTCTCTACTGATCCCCAAGAGCTCACAGCATCGTACGGAGCATCCCCGTGATCTTGCACGCGCACACAGGTTCCCCGGCACCTGCCAAGTTAAGGGATGAGCTCGTCTGCTCCGCCCAGCCTTCAAGGCCTTCCCCCCCTGGCCCCAGCCTACTCGCCCAGCCTCACCCCAGAGCACTCCGCAGCACACACCCTGTGAGCAGCTGCGCGCCCTGACCTCTCCTAGCCCCCGTAGGAAAAACTGCATTCCTGCCATTCTTCCTTGCTACCTGTTGTTCTTCAGGATGTGGGCCAAAGAGCACCTCTTCCGAGGAGCAATTTTCACTCTTCCTCCCTCTTAATGCTGTTCCTCCCTCTCCACCTGTACTGAGTGCGTCCTTTCCTGTAGCACAGACAGCTCCCCTCCTCCCAGCAGGGAGGTAAGACCCCTGAAGACAAGAACGGTGTCTCCAGTGTCACTCTGCATTCATTCTATCTAAGTGGAGATCCAAGGTGTACAAAAGAGCAGTACAGCATTAAAGGCAAAGCAGTATTATTATGATTATATTATTATGATTAAAGTGAGAGGTGGGGAGGCAGAGAAACAGACTCCCACATGCGCCCCAACCAGGATTCACCTGGCAAGCCCCTACTGGGCAATGCTCTGCCAATCTGTGGCTACTACCCCATTGCTCAACAACCAAGCTATTTTAGCACCTGAGGCAAATCCATGGGACCATCCTCAGTGCCGGGGGCCAACTTGCTCAACCATTTGAGCCATGGCTGCAAGAGCAGATGAGAGAAGAGAAATAGAGAGAGAGAAGGAAGAGGGGGAAGGGGTGGAGCAGATGGTCGTTTCTCCTGTGTGCCCTGACCGGGAATCGAACCCTGGACTTCTACACACTGGGCCAATGCGCTACCACTGAGCAAACCAGCCAGGGCCATTTTTTTGGTTTTTTGTTTCTATTAGCAAAATAGGCTTATACCCTTAGAGTTTATTTTCCAGTGGAGGCAGTAAGGCATGAACCTAAATAACCGTAAGACTCGGAATGAAGCGCCTAACGCAGTCCCAGGAGCAGAGAAGTGGTAAATTACTGAACACTGAACGTAGTAACTGACTGTATGAAAACATACGGCCCTGCCCCACCCCTCCCATCACTCTCTGCGCACTTCGGCTTTCACACTCATCCGTGTGTTCTGTGCGTGTCCCTGGACCCACTGCTCATTCCCCCACTCGAGTAAAAGCCCCGTGAGGGCAGGGGCTTTGCCTTACTCCCCACACTGTCCACGGAACCACACACAGGGGGCGTCCAATAACGTCTGCTGAATAAATAAATGAGCGAGTGCCGAGCACAGTGCCTAACGGATGTCTTTGCTAATTTATGATTGTCGATGGGGTCATAACTGAAAAAGACGCAGAGCGCCGTGGAAATCCAGAGGAAGAAGTATGATGTCCACGAGGGGGCAGGGACAGCTTTGCGGACAAAGTAACGATGACGCTGGGCCCTGTAAGAGGAGTCCGTCTTCTACAGTAGAAAGAAGGAAGGGCAGAGCAGACAGGGAAGACAGGGAAGAGAAGGGAGGCAGTTTCGAGGCAGAAAAAGTAGATGAGTCAGGGAAATAAGCTGGAAGAAGATCCTCGCCCCTGCCCCTGCCTCAGACAGATCGTGAAGGACGCTCCCCAGTCAGGCTAAGAAGTTTCGACTCTGTTCACAGGGCACCAGGAAGCCATGGAGGGTGTCCTGAATCCCCCCAAACGTGGGCACACACAGAGTCAGCAGTTAAAAACAGCTAAACGAGCTCTTAGGAAGCAAATATGCCAGATCATATAAGAGGACAGAGATGATGAGCTACATCTCCCTGTGTGTTCCGGTGCTATCGGTTTAAAAATACAAAACAGGACAGGAAGAAGGAAGGGGGTGCTGCCTCCCGGGGCACCCAAGATGCTCAGCTGGCTCCCCGGGGAGTGCCTTCCTCTTCCTCCTCCCTTCCTGAGAGACAGAGGAGTCTCACCTGTCTGCCAAAAAGCCCTGACACAGAACACAGGAGACTGACCTGAACGTTGAGACAAAGGCCATGTGAGTCTAGGCAGAATCCAGGAAAAGGACATTTGTAGGACGAGGCGCCCCTCCTCCTGAGCTGACACCTGCTGCTGAAGGGAACTCAGGAAGGAGCTGCTAGCCCCAACAAGACAGAGGCTGAGCCGCTACTCCCCCAGGCCCAGGCCCTGGGGGCAAGGGCTGCAGACACACCGACCCCCTCCCCGGGGCCAGGCCCTGGGGACAAGGGCTGCAGACACGCGACCCCCTCCCCGGGGCCAGGCCCTGGGGACAAGAGCTGCAGACACACCGACCCCCTCCCCGGGGCCAGGCCCTGGGGACAAGGGCTGCAGACACGCAGACCCCCTCCCCAGGGCCCTGGGGACAAGGGCTGCAGACACGCCGACCCCCCCCCCCCCAGGGCCCAGAAACCCACCAGAGGTCTGTGAACTGGGGCTGCCGGGATAACTAACAGCTGCAGATCATCCAAGATGGCAAGACGCTAGAATGACCCGACCCACAGCAGCCAGGGGAGGCCAGATGCTGAAAACTCACCCCCTGCCCTTGAGAAGCTGTCAAGAAGGCGCGCCCCTGAACAGGAGGTGCGTGTGTGAAACGCCCGGGCTGCGCTGCACCCCGCTGGCTGCTGCGTGACAGACCTTCGGGGAGCACAGAAACCTGGCTGCCGGCTCAAGCTGGCCAGACTCAGCCGTGGCACCTGCGGCAGTGACCAAACACACCCCTGGGTGTCAGCTGCCTCTACTGTACAAAAGGCAGGCTGGATTCAGCACACGCATGTAACAAATAGTTACCCAGGGCCAACCATCAACGGCCCCCTGGCGTCAGGGGGCAGACATCCATCCCAGGGACAATTTTTCTTAGGTTATTTTCACCATCGTAATTTTTTCTTAATTCTGCAAAAATAAGTTAATAATAACAGTATCGGCAGACATTTCTGTCAGGCAAAGGCCTCTTGCATTCGCCCTGGAAGCAGCTGCAGGATGAGCACTATACTGTCCCTGTTTCATTTATTAATTTTTTTTTAATTTTTTTATTTTTTTAGATTTTTATTTCTTCATTTTAGAGAGGAGAGAGAGAAGGGGGAGGAGCAGGAAGCATCAACTCCCATATGTGCCTTGACCAGGCACAGGGTTTCGAACCAGCGACCTCAGAGTTCCAGGTCGATGCTTTATCTACTGCGCCACCACAGGCCAGGCCTACGCTGTTACTGTTTTAAAGAGAAGGAAGATGAGGCGAGGAAGGGCTTAGGTTGTAACTCACCCAGGGTCACTGGCTGTGACCGAAAGTGACGGGAAATAGGCCCCCCTTGATCAACAGATATGGTTCTGGCCTCTAAAACTTCAGGAGCAGAATGGCCACAGAAGGGGGGGGGGGCTCTTTCTTACACACAAGGATAATTAAGGCAGATGAGTTGTGCCCGGAGTCACTCTTGCCGCAAGAAGCCAAGCAGTCTCTGGGTTTCTCTGCGCAAGGAAATGGACCCGCAAGCTTGAGCAGAACTCTTCCAGGCAGCCAACACAGCTGCCCAAAGGGACGGAGGCTAGATGACATGATTGATCCCAATCATCTCCGCCTCTCCCCCTAGCTTCAAATTAAGTCATCTTCTCAGAGGAGCACGACCATTTTAATTTTTAAAAAGATGGAGGGTGGGGGGAGGGCTCTTACATATTTCACAAAATGAAATAATCATCCGGAGAAATAGAAAGCTACGGAACAGGCTGATCTCCTTCTGATCAAAATGTGCTTCGCTAATTAACAGCCACTAGTCTCCAAAGAGTCGCCCCTCGACTCCCTTCATAAAGCCCCATTCCGCTTCACTTGAGACGTGAACATTTACATCGCAAAGGGGAATAAATGAACCTCAGGATTCAAAACCCTTCCTTGGGTCGCTCGTTAACATTTTGATCAAAACAGATTTTTATTTATATGATACATTCAAGAATATTATGATAGTGCTTTATAGGAAATCTATTCTTCACTGCCAGGGATTTCTCTTTCATATTAAGTTACAGTTTCTTTCCACTGGTCTTGTTTTAACACCTCCACGGAATATTTCTCCTGCGAGGGTTAGCAAGGAGGAGCAGCCACAAGGCACTGAAATGAATTTTAACTGAAACAGACACTGACATATCATTTACAAGCTCCTCACCCAGCCAGTGAGGAGGGGTGTGCAGTTCACCTTGCCCCTGGGACCCTAACTTACACACACACACACAGAAGTTTCATTGAAGGGAGATAAACAATAAATAAATACGGCTTGACTTAAAGTTCTCTGTTCCTGCCAGCCAGCCGGGTTTTGGCCTCCAACACAAATGTCAGTCTGAAATCCCCGTGGCTAGGCTCAAATTCGATCAGAAGAGAACTGTGGACAAAGAAGACACTTTCTCCCCACCCTGCCCCAGACTCCCAACCACCAGGCATCTTGCCAGTTCTCCGGTTCCCTCCCTGAGGTTGAGCAACTCCAGAGCCACCTGAAAAGAGGCCCTGAGGGGTCAGATGGATTGAGGCTCCCGGACAGTTTCCAATGGCTTTAGGCGACCCCTGTGTTTTGGTCGTTCGACCCCCGCCGGGGTCGCGACCCACAGGTTGAGAACCGCTGCCATAATGGAATGATACAGGGATAGGGCTGATCACCCAACCGTGGCACTTCAAAGTCCTCAGATGCTGGCTGGGGTTCTACTCCTCACAGCCTGATGACCTGGGTCACCTCCTCTTTCCTAACAGAGAGGTGACACAATGCTACCTCCTCAGGCTAGTGCACTGGGAGAGGACCCAGGCCAGGTGTCCTCTGAGTGGGTCCGTTGCATCACTTCTCAACCCATTTGTAACTCGGGCTCCTGATCTATAAAACTGAAATAATACTCCTCTCCACTTCCTAGGACAGAGCTGAAGAGCAGATGAGTTAATACACATGGCGTCCCTGCCGCCATGCCTGGCCCTACCAGTCCCATGCACACGACTGAAACAGCAGTGGGAGCAGCAGGTGACGCAGGCATTCCAATGCGCCAGGGTGGTTAGTTTTTCCAAGCATTTTACCTGCATTAATGTATTTAATCCACACAAAAACTCGATGACATGGGGAAACTGAGGTTCAGGGAAGTTCAGTGATTTGCCCAAATCCACACAGCTAATGAGGGACAGAGCTGGGATCTAAAGTCAGGCTGTCAAGCTTAAAAAAGATCAACAACAACAAAAAGTATTAAACCAACCATAATGGTGATAAGGGTGGTGGTCATGAGTTCAAGGCCCTCCCCCCAAGCCAGGCTGTTTTCTTTTTCACAACAACCTTCTGAGGGAGCTATGGTCATTGCTCCCATTTACAGATGAGCAGACGGAGACTGAGAGAAGGTCATTTGCTCCATGTCACAGTTCCTGGGGCTCAGATGGAGATGATGGATGGGAAAGTCCTTTGTAAAGTATATTGTAAAATACAAAGTATTGTTATGAAACCTGTACAGTCCCATGGAAAGATGCCCTCCCCCAGTTGGTTTAATGTTAGTTCACATCTAAAAGTGTAATGATTCAGCCCTGGCTGGTTGCCTCAGTGGATAGCGTGTCAGCCTGGCGTGCGGATGCTCCAGGTTCAACCCCCGGTCAGGGCACACATGGGAAGTGACCATCTATTTCTCTTTCCCTCCCTCTTCCCCTTCTCTCTTTCTCTTTCCCTCTCGCTGCCAGTGGCTTAACTGGTTCCAGCATTGGCCTCAGACACTAAGGATAGCTTGGTTGGTCCAAGTATTGGCCTTAGGCACTGAGGATAACTCTGTTGATTTGAACAGTGATCTCAGACAGGGGTTGCTGGGTAGATCCCAGTTGGGGTGCATGTGGGAGTCTGTCTCTCCATCTCCTCTCCTCTCACTTAAAAAATAATAAAATAAAAAAATAAAAATATAAAAGTGTGACAATTCACATAAAACATCCCAGACTCCAGGTTGGGGGGTAAGGGTCGGGAGGGTATGTGTGGTACACTTTGACAAGTTTAAGAAATATTCTGTCTCGTTTTCAAGTTGAATGCATCACTGAAAAACCTAATACCATGGTATATTAAAATAAAATACTGCCTCCTTTCTTAAAAAAAGGGGCGGGGGACAAGTAGAAGGAGAAAACAAGTCAAGCCCATGGTCTGACCAAGTCAGGGACTTTTCCAGTTTCCCTCGAGGGTAATCTGATCCTTGTTTTGGGTGATCAAATGACTAACCTGGAAATTTGAAGATTCACACTTACGGAAGAAATAGCAATTCTTCCAAACCCAGGAAGTACTGCTCATTCTGGAAGCCTTCTGAAATGTCAAGGATCACAGAGAATTTGGAAAGCAACCTTGAAACAGTTAAGACAGTCCCAAAGTTTGTGCTCAGTACAGAAATAATCTAACCTCGTTAGCTAATTAATTTGTCTTATTTGCTTAACATTGGCGGGGGGGGGGGGGGTGCCTTAAGAAAGTATTTCACTATATTGACTTAAGGGATTTGTGTTCCCTTAGAAAGAAAGGAAGAAAAGAAAGCAAAAGAAAAAGGAAAGAACTGTATGGAAGAAAGAAATAAAGGAAAGAAGAGGGGGAGGGAGGACGGGGGGATCACATGGCTGAAACAGACTGGAGAGTCTCAAAAAATCGTCCACAACTCCAACATTTTCTCCATTAATGCACAAAACCATTCCTCCCTTTACACAATGACAAGGTTCCGCTTCGGGGAGGCCGTGCTGAAACGCAGAAACTGAGCTGGTTTAAGCCACAGCCCGTTCTCTTTACAAGCTGCAATCAGAAGCTTCACCTTTTTCCCTTTCCTTAAAAGAATGCCAAGGCCAAGGCCACGAGGCACAGATAAAGTCTTTCTCCCAGTGGTAGACAGGAAAGAAAAAAGTACAATGAAAAAGTACGAATTCCAACGTAAGCCATCAGCCCTCCCTTCAAATTTCACCCCGGGCGCGGGCAGCTGTGTCCCCATAGCCACACCTGGCAAGCTCAGGGACAACTATGTTAGCAATAATACACATCAGAAACCGTGCGGGCCCATCTCAAGCCTTGAAGCGAGTCCCACTCCAACAAGTTGGCAACAGTTTCAGAAGCTCCCACCCAGGCCCCAGCACGTGCGCAGAACAGCTGCACTGTGGGCTTCAAGTGTGTCCTGATTTATCTGACCAACCTGAAACCAAGGCCTCCACTGACTCCTCTGTCACACGGAGGGCTTTTTATGGGCCTATGAAGTTGTTTTCCCCAAGGAAACACAAGCTGTGTGCTCAAATTCTACTCCTCTCCATAAACTCCAAGTTGTAAGGCCTCAAAAGAGTATCCTCCAAAAAGAGTCACAAGGAAATGGACATCTTTTCCTGATAGCATCTCGGCAAGGCTTAGAAAATAAACAGAACACTTGCATAAATGTTGCAACATGCCGAGCTGCGTCCTCCCACTAAGGATCAGGCTCCTCTCTGCCTAGCTGTCTGCTTAGAAGCCTGGGGGGGGGGGGGGGCTGACTTACAGACCCACGGTTATCTCAGCGCCGGCCTGGCCTGGCCCCTCACAGCCACATGTAGTCACCCCGAAGGGACCATGTGCACCAGGTTTCAATGCTGCATTGCCAGTGCTCTGTTTGAAACCTGAAATCCTTGGCAACCACCTTTGAGCGCTACAACCCTATTACCGAGTCTCCTACTTACCTTGGGTTGCGCTCGGCGAGGAAATGCAACTTTGGGGTCAATCTGGGAAGGAAAAAAAAAAATGGAAAAGTGGAAGTCAATTACAATACTTTGAGGAGAGAAAATAAAACGTATGATTAAACACCTAATTATTAATCACTCATTTCTCAGGCTTATAACCCAGCTTTTAGTAACTTCTCTGGCAACCCAAAAAGTTTTTGAACTTGGATCCAAACATTGACAGGTTTCTCCCAAAATGTCATAAATAGAGCTAGCCTTTCTGAATTGTGCTACCATGTATCAATATTTCAATGTGGGATGCTGTCAAACCAGATCTCCTGTGTTTTCCCTCAGGCTGGGCCTCTCCTCCACACACACTGAATGGTGAACGGTACCTGCAGCTATCTGATCTGCACGCCGGGAGAAAAGATGGAAAAGCATCGCTGAAAGAATCATAACCTGACAATTAAATGTAAGAGTCTCCAAGAAGTGGGTCGCTGGATGGTATTTCTTCTCCCCAGTGAGGACTAAACAACACAGGAGGGGCAGGGGATTCCAAAACACTTTTTAAATCAACAGTATCCAAAAGTTCCCTAGTGACATCCAACACAGTGCTCCGCTTGAATTGATTCACAGTTTCACAAACCTAAGATCAAAGGAATAGTTCATTCTGTAGTTCTATCCCAAAAGAAAACAGGTGTCAAAACACTTTGGAGCCTGAACTTGGTTCTTAAAATAATAATAATAAATTAAAATAAAAGGGAATGTGTGAGCTAAATCCACCTGGGTTTTAAACATCACAGGGGGATAAAAAAAAAAATCTATGAACAACCTAAACCCAAATTAGAAAAAAAAAAAAAAAAAGCCATCAAGGGGAGAGATTTTTAAAAAATTACTAAAAAAAAAGAAGTCAGAATATAGTATAACAATCAAGGTATTCCCCTACCCTAACCCCAATCCCAGTGGAAAAGGCCCTCTACCCTAGGGTTAGGCCATTCACAGAGCACAGGAGTCTCAATCAGGGACTGGCTTTCAAATTCAAAACAATTCCCAGGGAAGCATTTGACTCTAATAGGCTTGGGAAAAGTTGCTGAATAGAAAATATGGGGGAGGAAAGGAATAAAAAAAATATTCCCATTGTTGGTTTTCATTAGATCTCTAAATGTCATGCGTCTTCAGGTAAAATTCAACATGGAGTGTCACGAATATTGCTGCAAGTTAGTTATTTATAGGCTTTGGCTCTCATATTAAAATTTTCCCCTTTTAAAATGTAAATCTGAACCTTGATTTCAAGTTCTGCCATGGGGTTAAGAAAGAAAAAAAGAGGAATGTTCTGGGGAAAAGCACAGAGGGAGAAAAGGCGATTAATTCTTGTTCACAGACTTACGTCCCTTCGGACCCCAGGGGTAAGACATACAAAGATCTACCACTTTTATTTCGGTAGTTTAAAGACCTAACAAGTCTGCAGCATGTTGGTTTTCTACCTTTAAATATCACCTGAGAAATGAGAGATTATTTTTCAAAAACTAAGAGACAGAAATCTCTGATCTAAGAAACTATCCTTTCATCAAGATTAACATTACCGCATCTACAGGTGTATTCAGCACTGACTAGAGCTGTCTACAAGAGAAATACAACAGGTGTGGATTTCCATTCTGTTGACCAACGTAAGACAGATACGTCTACGCTCCCAAAGGCTTTTTTTTTAACTGACAGGCACACAATTGCAATAATAAGTCATCTTGTTTGTCAGGTAAAAGGTGAGGGATGTGTTAGGGAAGAGGCCAGGAGCTGGAGGGGGTAGAGAGCAGTGAAGAGAGTCAAGTGCTTAAAAGGTGTATGTCTAAAAAATTACAAAACTCAAAGCCAAATCGGACTTCCTGCATTGTGTGTTGGGACAACAGCAGTTGTATGTGTCACAATGAGAGTTCTTTAGTGTTGCTGAGATCTCTAAGGGAGAGGACAGGTCAAGGTACGTATGGCAAATCCCAACCTTTTGCACGTCCCTGTCAACTATTTAAAAAAAAAAAAAAAAAAAAAAACGAACAAAAAAGAAAACTACCAAAAATTAAAACATTAGTTAGTTAGGTACAGCTCTACTTACTGTAGCTACAAATCCTCTAGGAAAAGACTAGGGTACTATTTTGGACATGAATGGCCATTACCTAAACAAAGCTTTTAAGGTAACGGTAAACAAGATCCTCTGTTTCCAAGTCAATAAACCAACCGCTTCTGCCTCCTGCACTGAACGGTTGAAACAAAGTCAAAAGCTAGGTTATACTAAATCATGATGACTAAAACATGTCTACAAACAATTAGGAAAGGAAACTGCAGGCTTTGCACCTGGTACTGAGAGCTATGACCCACCAGCCACTGTAGAAAGCAAATTCTATTTCTCCTGCCCAGGGTGGAGCGAGGGGATAGCTAATATATTCCGAATTTGCTTTGAAATATTTGTTCTAAATTTTACTAGCTATTTGAAATGTCTAGCCAAATAGTCAAAGAGTAAAGAAAAAATTCTTCAAATGTCCATTATTACCCTACAAAGGATCATCCCTGAAATTAGATGACCTAAAAATGCAAAAAGGTTAGGCTGGGGGTATGAAAAATCCAGTACAATTAATAAATCAACTTAAAGTGTGTGGGGTCTTCTCTTGGAGGGGGGGCACGCACCTGACCTCTGATCAGAGAAAGAAGATAAATTTGCAAAGTCAGTGCAGGGGCACCAAAAGGGTCCAGTTTTGGTTTTTCTTCTATTCCATGTTAAAGCCAAAAGGGACTTGGAAGATCACCTTGGCTCCATTCCAGAGAACTTTCCCAAGTTCCTAAGGGGTGGCTGGGACTAGGACCCCACCCCTTTCCTTGTCCCACTACCCCACTAGAGAAGTGAAGTCCCAGGCAACCCAGCACTGCAACCCAATGTCACCTCAGGGCCTCTGCTTTAGCAGGTGTTTAAAAACTGTGGGGAAATTCTAGAAGACATAAACAGAAGGGAGGCAAGCACAGAGCCAACACAGGGGTCTAAATAAAACATTACACATACACCCCTCCCCATTAAATGTGTTCTCATACACTGATACTCCCTCTTCCCTTCCTCTTCTGAGCTCTACCTAGAGACTTCCCCCTCCCCACGTCTCAACACCGGGCTTTAAAACCTTCCAGTGCTCCAACAGCACCCACACTCAGAATAAAGGATCTGAGAAAGAAAAAGGAAAAAATAAAATAAATCACTTTGAAACCCAGGGCCTTATCAGCCTTAGATTTCACACCATCTGGAGTCACCCACTGGATGCCCAGCTTGGCCCTAGAAACGTCTCCTTTCCTTCTCCAACCCAACTCCAAGGCCGCAGTGCCCCAAGAGGAAACCTGTTGCCTAGACCTGGGATTAGCGCCCCCTCGAGTGCTCCTGCGCCCTGTCCCCCTGAGCCAGGAAGCCGTGCCTCCTGGAAGCCAGTTCCCACAACTACGGTTGGTAACCACGCTGTGCTCTCTGACAAAGAAAAGTTGCCTTTGCCTTTGCTCCGTGGTAGTTTCTTTACTTAGTCCTTTGGCCCGGAAAATAGCGCCCCCCAACAAGCCGACCCCTCCCCCAAGCATAAATTGGCAGCAACTGGAGCTGCTGCGGGACGGGCTGGGGGAAAAAAAAAATTCAAAACCCAGTGATGGTAGCAAACTTTAGTGCCAACTCGCAAGCTCTGCTTAAAAGTACCTAGCTCTCAGCACAGAAGTAAAAGAAGGCACTGTCCCTTTAAATGAGGCTGTCAATGCCCAGATCGGTCCTGAAAAGGGGCGAACAACAACAACATAAAGCAACCTACCGTCTTGGAATCTAACTCATGGTGGGGCTGCCCTAATACTTTATCTACACTTGCTGGGTCTGCGAACGTGACGAAACCGAAGCCTCTGAAATGAGACAAAGAGGGAGAAAAACAAACAAGAAAATGTGACACCATTGAAAGCAACAGGGAGTGAGCCCTACTGCAGAATGAAGAACAAAAGTTGCCCCCCACACCCCCCACAGTCCTCTGCCAAACCCCCACCGCTCCGCAGCCCTCCACCTCTTAAGAAAATACACCAAGGTTAATGGGAGAAGTGGAAGGGGGCAGGGCTGGTGGAGGTAACTTGGAAAAAGCTGGTGTCTCCACTCTTTCGCCACCTCAGTTTCCTCTCCTCCTCCTTCCCTTCCCTTTTTTTTTTTTTTTTTTAACGCTTTCTTTTATTCTGATGAAAACCCGGCACTTAGAAGCGATTCATCCAGCTTTCTAAGAGGGGCTTAAGAGTTTGGGGAGCTGGGAGTGGTGAGAAGCATACATTAGAGGGGGGAAAAAACTACGTGGAAAGTGAATGAAGCTGAATGTCATTTTAGACAGGAGAAAAAGAAGCGACGGGAAAATGACTTAAAGCGGAAATATGGGTATCTCTGTACCCAGACAGAGATCAAACCCCAATTTATAATAACCTTTGAGGTTATGGGGGGGTGGGTGGAATAGAGCGACGTTCGAAACCAGCCACATGCCTGAGCCCCATTCTAAATCCGCTTAGCTACTTCCGAAGACACCTCCAAAAATAACACTTAAACTTTGTTCTAAAATAAAGACAAAATCCAGAAGGGAATGGTTTACCTGGAGCGTTTCGTAGTGGGATCTCTCATGACCATACATTCTCTAATTTCTCCAAATTTGCTAAAATAGTCTCTAAGGCTATCTGTAGAGAGAGAAAGAGAGAGAGATGGGGGGGAGAGAAGGTGTGGGCAAAAAAGCAATGCAAATTTTGATCAAGGACAAAAACCAAAAGTAGTTTTCTGTTGATATATTGTTTTGTTTTTTCATTTTTTGCACACGCGGGGGAAATTCGGCAACAGAGGTCGCGTAGAGGGCTTGGAAAGGATTTGCTATTTAAAAAAATAACCTTGTACAGGAGAAGTGGGGAGTCAATGGCGGGGGGGGGGGGCTCCTACACCGGGATAACAAAGAGCAATAAAGAAGCCAAGAAGGGGGGGACCCAGGCGTCCCCCCCTCCCTCCCTTACCTGGTGAGGTCTGCCAGCTCAGTCCACCGATAAACATTTTACTAGAGGGAGAAAACATAACCGAAGTGAGCACCGATGTCAGATCGGCCATTTTGACGTGTAACTTACAAAAGCTAAAAGGAAAGCGGGGGGGAGCGAGCGAGCGAGAGCCGGGAGGTGGGGTGGGGGAGAAGGTGACGGCGAAATGCAATCCAAAGGTGTGTAACTTCCACGGGAGGGGGGCGCGCGGGAGGGGCGGGGGGGCGCGGGAGATGCCGGGCTCCGCGCGCCGCCGTCCCCGCCGCTGCAAGGAGAGCGAGCCCGAGGCGGCGCGGTGGGCAGCGGCTGGAAACTTACCCGGGGTCGTGCTGGGAGTCGTTGGCGCTGCCCGAGGTGCCTTGGCTCCCATTTGCCTCCATATCTGAGCCCCCCCGCCCCCCCACCCCCAAAAGACCGAGCCCCACAGCGATCGGAGCGGAGCGGCGGCCGACTCCGAGCCCCGAGATCTCCCGCTCCCTCCTCCCCCTCCTCCTCCCCCCCGCCCGGGCTCCTCCGAATCGCTCTGCGAGCAGCGGAGCCGGGGCAGCCGCGAGAGCCGTCACACGTGGGCTCGGCTTAGCTCGGCCCCCCTGCTCGCACACCCCCCCGTCCCCGCCCCCCCGGCCCATCCCCTCCTCTCCCCCCCCTCCTCCCCACCCCCATCTCCTCCTCCTCCCCCTCCTCCCGGGCGCACGTGGGGCGGAGTTCTATAACGTCGTGTAACCAATGCCGGTGACGTCACGCACCCCGGCGCGGCCCCCGCCTGCCCGCGCGCGCACAGGCGGCCCCCCGCGGCCAGACCCACGGGGGCGGCGCACGAACCCCGCGGCCCGAGGGGGCCCCGCCTCCAGGCGGGCCGGGCGTGGGGCGTTGGGAAGCGCACCCCGACTTTTCTGGGTCACGTGGGCTGCGAGGAGCGGATGGGTCGGGGGAGGGGGAGGCGCGGGAAGCCAGCGGCCGAACCCTGGTCGGGCAGGGAGAAGACGCCCCCCACCCCTGTTAGTTCGGCCTCGCTATTCAAGTTCGCAGGCCGCGGCCGCCGGGATCCGGGCACCAGACGCCCGCCCGGCTCTGCGCCCTTTTTCCAACCACCGCGCAGAATTTAGGTCAAGGACGTCGCGATCAAACCCAAACCCTGGCGCTCCTCGGGCGGCCCCCGAAATCAACCAGGATCGGGGGTCTTCAGGATGGCCGAGACCCTCTCGCACAAACACCAGCCACAAGTTTTATTTTCCTTTCGCGCTGGAAGTTCTCTTTGGCTGTCGCTCCACACCGGCACGTCCTGCGCGGCTCCCCGCCCTTCCCCGGCAGAGGTACGAATCCGTGCCCGGGAAAGGTTATTTTGGAACTTTGAGAAACTGACACGATTTGAGCAATGAGAAAGCCGAGGAAAGGGTTTCTGCATTAATCAGGCACCATTTTAAGAATAATAATGAAATAGGTTTATAGGTGTCAAGGTCAAATGATTGGGGTTCAAAGCAAAATTTTGTATATAGTGAAAAATAGTTTTGAAGAGCCTCTGGGATGACTGGGAAGGGTGGTTATTTCAGGAAACTCCTCTCCAACTCGTCCACTATACTTTTAGTATTTCTTTATGGAGATAGTAAAATGCTTGTGGTTAAAATAGCCCAAACCCCGCCCCCCACCACCATCTGGGGAGGTAGCTCATGGTAGCTCCAGAAACCCCCTCTCACCTCCCCCACCCGACACCTGTCACTAGGAGCTGTGTGGTGCAGCTGCGCGGTCTGGCACACAGTAGGTGCTTTATAAATACTGGCTTCACTCCTTCCCGCACTGGCAACTCCGAAACTACGATGTTTGTAGCTTTCCAAACGCATCTCACACTTCTCCAGCAGATTTCAGGCTGGCTAAATTCAGGCTGGATTCAATTTATGGGGTATTTAAAACAATTATCTTTATTGTTTTAAATTATGACAATAAATTGAGTTAATATGGCATGAGGGGCAACAAAGTTGTGGTTCATCAAATACTCAGATTCGTGTTAAGCATGAATTGATGTCCAGTTAACACTTTTCCATTAAATTATCATAGGATTTATGGAGACAATGGAATACACTCATCACCAACACTGGACCGAATCCACTGTGGGTCTTGGGAAGGGGAAGATTTGGAAAATCTCAACACCAGCCAAAGCGTTGGGTGACCAGACTCTTAATCTCTCTGTCTCCTAAACTGGGGTCATTCCTCCCTGTCAGGATTGATGGAGTGAGAGGAGAGAGTGAAGTGAGCATGTATACAGTCCCTTTTTCACTGTAAACCTAGAAGGGTCATGCTTATTATCAATCATTACTTCATATGACTTTTAGAAGGCACTTTAAAAGCTCTATATTGCAAGCCCAAGCGTTTTCTGTTACTTCGAGCTGCTTCCCATATCATCTGGGGTCTCACGCATTGAAGAGCCAGTTGTTATTACGGTAATTGTTTATTACGATTATTCTCAATAACAAAATGCAGACAGCAGAGCTAATTGGACTGTATTTCAGTTTTTATACTAGACCTACAGACCGTCAGAGGTAGAAAGGCCTTGGCTACAACACCCTCATTTTACATCAGGGTCCCGGAGGAGCCAAGCTCGCCCCCACCAGTCAGTTCCTAAAAGGGGTTCTGGCCATCAGTGCAATGCCCTTTGGCTCTGCTGCCTGCATATTTATTCTGTCCTTCACGAGGCAGGCAGGCGAGAGTAGGGTGCCCTTGTTCCCTGTTGTAGACTTCCACAAGCTGACAATGAGCTGAATTAAAACCCCGACAGGGGCCAGCACTGCAGTTACAAAGTCAGTGGGAGAGAGCTAGATCTGAAATCTCTATTACTACATTGTTTTTTACTTACTTATTTTTAACTTGGATGCAGTAACATATATTCTTTGTGGTCTGTAATTCTATGAGTTTTGACATATGCCTAGAGTCCAGTAACCACCACCATAACCAAGATACAGAAGAGTTTCGCTGTCCCCCAGAATTCCCTCCTGCTGTCCCCTTCACTACATTAATTATAATGGCTTTTTATTATTATGCATTTCGTCTCCAGCTCACTCACTTACTGTAACCCCTTGTCAGGAGAATTCCAAAGCACAATGTCAGTCCTCCACCCTCTTAGGATCTCCACACCCGTGACACTGTTGACCACTCCCTTTTGTAACTCCCTCTTCCCTTGGTATCCTTGAAGCCGACATTCTTCCGGTTTTCTCTTATCTGTGCAGCCATTCCTTCTCTGTCTCTGTGCCCTGACTCCTCCTCCCCTGCCTTTCCTTTAAACATCGGTGCTCATTCTCTGCCCCCAGCTTCACAAGCTCTCTGGGTGAACTCCTCTGGGGATGGGTTTAAATACCACTCACATGCTGATGCCACTCAAAATCTTCAGCCTGACCTCCCCACTGAGCTCTGGGGTCTGCTTCATTTCCTATTCAATTAGCCTTCCTAAAGGTCCCCCAAACTCAACATGTCCATAACCTGGCTCCCCCCCCCCCTCAAATGCAAACCTCTTTGAAAGTTCCCTCTGTCATCCTGGAAACAAGGTTGACCCCTCTTCGGGTTGATCCCTTCCCATAGGCAATCCATCACCACGGTCTTCTGTGGTATGTGGGCTTTAAGGTCTTCCTAAATATCTCTCACATTCATCTTTCCTGCTCCTGCATCACAGATCTCTCCCTTGAGCCCCTGCAATAGTCTCCTGCATTCTTCCCACACCCATTCGTATCCCACCAGTGTGTCTGGGAAGCTCTCCCTAACCGCTCTGCCCAGGTCAGGTACCCCGTGGCATGCACTGTTATTATCCTGCCAAAAAGTCCTCCGTGTCCCTAACCCTGTGTGATCATTTGCTTTACTGCTCATCTCCTCCCCCAGGCCCTAAGTTCCCGTCCATTTCTGCTCTCCAGGTATTAGCAGTGCCTGTTGGTGCATGGTGGACGCTCAATAAATATTTGTTGAACGACTGAAAGGATGAATGAATGAATGAAGGTCAACATCTAATTTCAGTGCAGGATTTTTTGTTTTGGTATCCATTTCTGTGAGTCCAATTGGCTGTAATTTTCCCTTCCCGTACTGCCTTTGTCTGGTTATACTGGCCTCATAAAATGAACTGGTAAATGTTTCTTCCTTTTTCCATTTTCTGGAACAGTGTGTATAAAATTGGAATTATGTGTTCCTTGAATGTTTGGTAGAACCTGCCGGTAAAATGTCTGAGTCTGGGATAAACATTTCCTAGGTTGGTTTTTAACTACCGATTCCATTTCTTTAATGGCTATGGATCTCTTTAGGTTTTATATTCTTCTTGAGTCCATTTTTACACATTAGATTTTTCAAGGAAATTATTCATACCATCTAGGTTTTCACATTTATTAACAAAATGCTGTTCATAGTTTTCCCAATACATTTCCCCTGCTGCATCTGTCCATAATGTCTATTTTCTCATCCTAAATATTTTTGGATATGCCCTGTCTGGATCGTTCGGTTGGTTAGAGCATCTTCCTGAGGTGCAGAGGTTACCAGTACGATCCCAGTCAGGGCATGTACAAGAACAGCTCGATGTTCCTGTCTCTCTCTCTCTCTCTCTCCCTTCCCCTCTCGCTGAAATCAATCAATAAAAAATAAATATATACTATTGAATATGAATCTTCTCTTTTATGGACCAGTTGTACCTAAAATCTCCCTTTATTTTTAATTTTTTTTTTTTACTTTTATTGATTTTAGAGAGGAAGGGAGAGAGGGAGAGAGAGAGAGAGGGAGGGAGAGAAACATCAACCTGTTGTTTCACTTACTTATGCATTCATTGGTTGGTTCTTTTTTTTTTTTTTTTTTTTTTTACAGAGACAGAGTCAGAGAGAGGGATAGATAGGGACAGACAGACAGGAATGGAGAGAGATGAGAAGCATCAATCATCAGTTTTTCGTTGTGACACCTTAGTTATTCATTGATTGCTTTCTCATATGTGCCTTGACCGTGGGTCTTCAGCAGACCGAGTAACCCCTTGCTTGAGCCAGCGACCTTGGGTCCAAGCTGGTGAGCTTTGCTCAAACCAGATGAGCCTGCGCTCAAGCTGGCAACCTCGGGGTCTCGAACCTGGGTCCTCCACATCCCAGTCCAATGCTCTATCCACTGCGCCACCGCCTGGTCAGTATTGGTTGATTCTTGTATGTGCCTTGATTGGAGATCGAACCCACCACTATATAAGAATTGACTATATAAGAATGCATACCATATTTAAGATATATAGTGAATCTTATTAATATATATCATATATATTTTTCTTCTGCTTTCTTTGTGTTTATTCTGTTGCCTTTTTAAAATTTTCTTGAATTGGTGGCTTAAGTAATTAATTTTCAACCTTCTCTGTTTTTATCTTGACACTTAATGCTACAGATTTCACTCTGGGTACCACTCTAACTGCGTTCCACAGAATCTATACAAATTTTATTATCATCCCAGGCAAAGAATATTTAGATTTCAAAAATGATTTCTTCTTTAGCTCACTACATGTGTTTTTTTACATTTCTAAACATAACTTTTTTTTTTCCAGTTATTCGGGTCTAATGTAACTGAATTCAGGCCAGACGAGGTGTCTGTGCGAAGCAGATAGACTGTTCTTTGTTGAAACTTGCTTTGAGAAGTGGTCGGTTTTTTCGTAACTGTTCCATATGGTTTTGAAAAATATATGTATGCCTTAATTAATAAATGTGACTTTCTATATAGGTCTATTAAATCAAGCTTGTTAATTATGCTATCCCAATATTCTATAGCATTGCTAATATTCTGTCTTCTTGATCTATAGCTTTTTTATAACGATACACGAACATCTCCGTACATGACTGTATTTGCCAATTTCCCCTCTAAATCTCTCAAATTATCCCTTGAGAAGACAATTTTTTTATTAATTTTTAAATTTTTAATTGATTTCATTGGAGAGGAAAATAATTTTTAAAGTATGGAAGGGCTGTTAAAATCTATGACTGTGCATTTTTATATATTTTTTGTCTTTTTGCTTCATATATTTTGAGGCTATGTTAGTAGGCATATACAAGCTTAGATTTACTATGTTTTCAGAGTGAACTGTTGTTTTAATATATACACAAACAATCTTTATTTACCATTAGAATTTTTAAAAATTTTTTCATTGGTTTGAGAGAGATATAGAAAAAGGGGAAGGAAGAGAGAGAAACATTGATTTGTGGTTCCACTTATTTATGCATTCATTGGTTGATGCTTGTATGTGCCCTGACCAGGGATCAAACCTTCAACCTGACATAGTGGGTCGATGTTCTAACCAATGAGCTACCAGGGCAGGGCCACAGATGATCTTTAAACCTAGTGCTTTTTTTGCTTTAAAGCCTACTTTGCCTGTGATAAATATAAGTACTTAAACATCTAGTTAGTATTTGCCTGGCATATCTTTTTTGTATCCTTTTACTTGTTATATCAAGTTTTTATCACACACTTGTTTTTGGGTTTTGTTGTTTGTTTTTTGGGTTGTTGTTTTTTTCTGTATTTTTCTGAAGCTGGAAACGGGGAGAGACAGTCAGACAGACCCTCGCATGCGTCCGACCGGGATCCACCCAGCATGCCCACCAGGGGGCGACGCTCTGCCCACCAGGGGGCGATGCTCTGCCCCTCCGGGGCATCACTCTGTTGCGACCGGAGCCACTCTAGCGCCTGGGGCAGAGGCCGAGGAGCCATCCCCAGCACCCGGACCATCTTTGCTCCAGTGGAGCCTCGGCTGCAGGAGGGGAAGAGAGAGACAGAGAGGAAGGAGAGGGGGAGGGGTGGAGAAGCAGATGGGCGCTTCTCCTGTGTGTCCTGGCCGGGAATCGAACCCAGGACTTCTGCACGCCAGGCTGACGCTCTACCACTGAGCCAACCGGCCAGGGCCTATTTTTGGGTTTTTTTTATTTATTTAGTGACAGAAGGGGAGGGAGAGACAGACTCCCACATGCGCCTGGACTGAAATCCACCCAGCAAGCCCACTAGGGGGCGATGCTCTGCCCATCTGAGGCATTGCTCCATGGCAACCAAAGCCATTTTTTAATGCCTGAGGTGGAGGCCATAGAGCCATCCTCAGTGCCCAGGGCCAGCTTGCTCCAATCAAGCCATGGCTGCAGGAGGGAAGGAGAAGAGAGAGAGAGAGAGAGAGAAAGAAGCAAGAGGGAGAAGAGTAAAGAAGCAGATGGGCACTTCTCCTGCCCTGGCCAGGAATCGAACCCAGGACTTCCACATGCTGGGCTGACACTCTACCACTGAGCCAACTGGCCAGAGCCTCACACACTTGTTTTAAAATTTGATGAAGAATTTTTGAGGTTTTATTTTTACTCACCATGGTATTAAGCTTTAACTAGATTGTTGCAACTGGTGGTAGTTCATCCTTTTTCATAGTTGTATAATATTTCATTGCATGGCTATGCCACAGTTTAGTTTGTCCACTCTCTTGTCATAGACTTTTTCTTTCCTTTATTGAATTTATTGGGCTGACATTGGTTCATAATATCATAGGCTTTTGAGTTCTCTCTTTTTGCTTTTACAAGCAGAGCTGTCATGAGCATTCTTCTCTCCTGCTGTATGTGGGCAAGAATTTTTCTTTGGAGTGATTCCTGGGTCGTAGGATATGTGAATGTAAACTTTACAAGACAGTGCTAAACTCTATTCCAAAGTGCTCATCTAATGTGTATCCCCAGTAGCAATGTTTAAGAGGGCCTATTGGTCTCCTAATTCCTGACATTTTAAAATTTGTCTTCTTGCTCATTGTACACGTTATATGCATTCTGCTTTCTCTAAGGTTTTTATTTCTGTTCTTCTCCTCTACTGAATTGATCAAGAATCTTTTGTTTCCCTCTCCTCTTTAACTCAGAAGTTACAAGTTCTGTTTCTATTATCTTAGTGATTATGCTTTTTAACCTATACACTTGATCCAACCTCTCTAAAACTAGACAGTAAGCTAAGAATGATCCGACTTCAATCACGTGCTTGGTTTTACAGGTTATTGTTGCTAGTTATTTGAGACCCATCTACTTTTTATAGCCTTAAACGGAATCACGATGTCATTTTAGTTTTACATAATCATTGGTCAGATTTATCCATGTTTCCCAATGTATTCACCTCTGTTTCTAGCCTACTGTTCCTTTTCCTCTAGGGACCGCCTTTTTCCCTGAGACATGTCTTTTAGTCATTCTTTCGGGGAGGTTATGTGAATGACATGCTTTCTCCATTAATACAAAGTTATCTTAATTCGCTCTTACCCTTGAATGATGATTTCTCTAGGTATTGAATTCTAGATTGAACGTTCTTTTACCTTCAGCACTTTTTTTGTTTTATGTCGTGTCTTTTTATTGCCGAGACACTTGCTGTCAGCCCAAATGTCATTCCTTCGTAGGTAATCTGCCTTTTCTCTCTGGTTTTGAGATGTTTGTCTTTGGCGCCCTGCATTCTTACCATGCTTGTGTTTAGGTATGAAGTTGTTTTCATTTACCTGGTTCAAGATTCATTATATAGCCACAGTTTCAGGATTCCTGTTTGTTTTGTTTTGTTTGTTTGTTTGTTTGTTTGTTTGTTTTATCAAATCTGGAAAACTTCCAGTCATTGTCTCTCTTAAGTCCTGGGTCCCTGATGTCTCTCACGGCCCTCCTCCTGATAGTTGGGTGTATAATGCACCTGCCGCTCAGACTTCCCTTCACTTTGTCTGTCTGTGTTGCTTCCTGGGCCATGTGCTGTGAGCCATCTGCAGTGTTTTCTTCGGCCCTGTCTAACCTGCCACGTAACTTGTCTGCTGTGCGTTTCATTTCAAAGACTGTGTGTGTAATTTCTAGAGGCTCCATTTAGCTCTCTCCCGTACCCACCTTTTCTGCATAGAGGGTTAGGCCACTTCCTCGTGGTTTCAAATGTTCTTTCCTGTCTTGAATCACGTTTACCTCACTGGATGGTCTGTCCGATAGTGCTCAGGTCTGAGGTCCCTGAGACTCTGGCATCTGCCACACTGCAGATATGGTGGACTGTACCCATGTCAATGTTGTAGTCTGGTGCTGGGCCTGTACTCCTGGATTCATTTTTCGGCTTTGGGGTTCCTAGACCATACAGGTAGGGTAAATTCCAGCCCCAAGTTTACATGCAGGCTGGGCGGTAGTCCCAAAGTCTCAACAAAGGCTTTTTTTCCTCCCCTTTCAACTCATGCCAAGGCAGTTCACTTTTCTTGTCTCCCTGTGCCACCGGGGAGATGTTTTTCCAATGAATTATTGCTATAATGATTCACCCTTTGGTGGGTTCCCGCCTATGCGCTGATCTCAGTCCCGTCTCCCCGTATTTTAACAGGCCCAAACCACAGTCTCTTTTCCACTCTGATGCCCAGACTTCAGGCTTGCGAGGCCGGCGGACCTGCCAAGACGGCTTGCTCGCTCACCGTGCTCACTGGCATCACCTCCTGCTTCCTGCCCTGGGGGCCTTTCCTTACTGTCCTGGGAGCTTATTTCAATGGCTGTGCATTGCATTTTGACCAGTCTTTAGAGATGATGTAGGATGGGAGGATTTTTAAGTTATTTAGTCTGCCATAGTGCCAGAAACAGAACTCACTTCCACTTTGAATGCATTATTTTTTTTTTTCCTTAGAGTGCTGTGGCCTCTAAGATTTCTGAATAATTTTGCTGCTGAATAATCTTTTATGGGTAAGGCGGCATTGGAATGATCTCAAGCGAGGCGAATGCAGGTCCATGAGACTATATATTACATTTACCTGGGAACCTGAAAAAATAATGACACTTAGTCCCACCCCCGAGATTCGGATTTAACTAGTCTGGGGGACAGTCTGGGTAGTGGTCTTTTTTAAAATCTCCCAACTTTTAAAACTAAGGCTGCACAGAATCCTTTTCAAACAAACTGATGGACGTGATCAAGCCATAACGATCACTGGGCTCTATCCCAGAATGTCTGACTTGCTTTGCTTGGGGAGAGACCCCAGGCATCTTCTTTTTTTTTTTTATTCCCCTGACGATGAGTTACCTGGGCACATCCAGTCGGGAGCGATGTTCAGATAACATTAGCGCTGGAAGCATGAGACGTCACGTACCCCAGCGGGCCATGCTGTCTGCCTAGCGGTCCATCAGACTCCGTTTTAATTATGCAGATTCCTGGAGGTTGGGAGTGGAGAGACTTTAATGGAAGGCCCGTGAGTCTTTTGTTTCCCCAGAGGACTGTGACGGGCAATCCACGTTTAGGAACCACTGGGCAGGCCCCTCTGATCTCACAGAGGAAGACACCATCACTGAGACAGGTGGTGTTTCCTCAAGGTCATGGGGCTGAGAGGAAAGCTGACCCCGGCCTTCCGGTCTAGTGGCCAGCGGATTCGTTGCCCAACACAGAGCCTCCTGTTGGCTTTTACAGGGTCTCGGCCATTTTAAAGAGGCGGGTTTGGATTTGTGTGCAGTGATGTCAGGAGTATGAGGTTTTCTGTTTCGTTTTATGTGTAGAAGGCACGACAGAAGGAAAAGGAAGCAGCCCGCTGCCCTGTGTGTGGTAGCTCAGTGACCTGGAACTGACAAACCACCATCAGTCTCAACTGTCCCATCTGTAACTAGGGGGCTTGGCGGTCTTAAAATACATCCATAAATTCTTTGGTACTCCTCCAAGATGGAGCCTAATTCCCTTCCCCTGAGAGTGGGCTGTACTTAGTAACTGGCTTCCAATGAACAAAATGGAGGAGATGATGGTTGGTGACTTCGGAGGCCAGGTCATAGAAGGTGTTGTGGTGGCCGCCTTACTATCTCTCTTGGATCTTGCTTGGGGGGAAACCAATGCCATACCCTGAAAACACTCAAGTAGCCCGATGGAGAGGCCATGTGGAGAAGAATGGAGGTCTCCTGTTGACAACCTGAACCAATTTGCCAGAATTATGGGTTAGAGACCTTGAAAGTGGGTCTGCAAGCTCCAGCCAGGCCTTCAGATGACAATGACCCCTGCCCACATCTTGACTACTTACTTTGTGACAGACCCTGAGCCAGCACCTTCCAGCTAAGCCACTCTCACACCTGACCCTCAGATACTGTGTGAGATAATAAAAATACTTGCTGTGTGAAGCTACTAAGTTCTGGGGTAATTTGTTACGCAGAATAGATGACGAATACAAAGATGCTACACCATGCACTAAGATAGAGCTGCTTGCCTTACAGGTTTGCAACAGGATTCATAGGCTAACATTTAGAGAGCGCTTTAGGTAGACCCTGGCCAAATGAACTGCGTATGAGATATAAAGTGGAGATTGCATATTATTAATGTTATCAGATTGCAACACATTTCATGTTCAATTACCTCCAACGCTGTTTCCGGAGCACCTCTCTGCTCTTCCTCTTATCCCCGCTGCACACTTAGAAAAGGTCACTGTCAAGATATAAAAGTATATATGTGATTTAAATGTCTTGACTCGGTTACTAACAACCGTGAGCATGTTTTCAAATTGGAGAAGCAAGATTAATTTAAACCTGCTCTTTTCCACACAACGCTCTTTGTTTACTTTCGGGTATTGCTTTCCCCCGCTGCACGGAGCGCCTCGCTGATTAAAGAGTCTGTTCACTTTATCTGTCTCCTGGAGTTACCAGCTTTACTCTTAAGGACAGACATGGTGGACTTGGCACCAAAAAAAAAAAAAAAAGCAAACCATATTTTTACCAGAAAATAATTAGTGAAATGAATTTGTATTCATGGAAATTGCAGCAAGGGTAGGTATGCTCTGTCCGCATAGCTCAGTTGGTTAGAGTATTGTCTGGAAACATGAAAGGTGGTGGGTTTGATCCCCGGTCCGGGCACATACAGGAACAGATCAGTGTTTCTGTCTCTTTTTTTCTCTCTCCCTTCCTCTCTCTAAAATCAATCAATAAATTAACACTAAAATAAAACAAACTAAAATTTCAGCAAGGATAAATTCCATGTCTAAAAGTGCTGGGCCTTTGTATTTCTTTTAAATAAATCAATAAAGAGGTCTTTCTTCAGGAATTGTGACTGTTGAGTGTGCTTTTAAATTCAGGGCTAGTTTGGTTTTTGGGGTTTTTTGCAAGAACTAAAAACGAAGCATGTGTGTGCAGATCCCCAGTTAGTCCTTCTTCTAGGTATTGTATGATATGGGAAAACTGAGATGGTCTCTTTCTAAGATCATAACTGGAGGTATAAATTATCTGGGAAGAGAAGGGTCTGGGGAAAATGTGTGAGGCTGGCAGGAAGTGAAATTCTAATCTTTCAAACACGGCCGAGCTAATACACGACTACCTTTATGCGGAGTGTTTCCTCCTGACAGAGTTTGATATATGTAGGGAAATTAAAAGTTTTTCTTAATTTAAATGATGGAGAAAAGGTTTTGTTTTGTTTTTATTTATTTTCCAAACCCGAGAAGGAAATACAAAAAGCTCCCTAAAGGAGGAAGAAGTTAAAACGTATCGAGCCAGTTTCCTTTTGTATCTTTTCACACTGGCTACAGCCAGATGCCTAGTGTCGAGCTGAAGAGTTTTGCCCCCTTTTGTGCCCTCTGCTTTCCTCTTTCCTCGTCTCCACCTCAGTTGGTATCACACCCAACCAGGGCAAACGCTGCCTCCAAACCCAGCTGAACAAGAACAGGTCAGACTCCTACTTAATATCAGACTCACTGAAGGACCGCAGCCCAGGACCCTTCTAGATGCACTGGGGACAGGGAAAATCTTGCATCTCCAGGAGTTACAAGAGGTGCAGGCAGCAGCTTGGAGCTGGGAGTGAATCTGGCTTCAGCCCCTCCGGGTGGCCGTTTCCTGCAGGGGGTGCTCGATGCCGTCCTGGTGAGCCCCTCCCCGACCAGAGCTCTCCCCTATGAGTGTGGGTACAGAACAGCCGCAAGAGAGAAGCCTCGGTAATTAAACAGAGAAGTTACCATCCTCATTAAAAATATCCTCGAGCTGCTCTCCTGTGCACCTTAACGCTGTTTAACTGCTGCCTGTCATTCTGCCATCATTATTCCTGTACACGTAGGTAAATATTTTATTAAACATCTTCCCTGCCTGGCAGTTGGGAGCCGTTTACCTCCCAGAGCTGGTGGTCGCCCAGCGCTGCCTGGGCGGGTGAGGGGACCTTGGGCTGCCCGAACGCCCGGCGGTGTTAATGGAGTAGCCGCCCTTTCCACCTGGAAACCATTTTCTCCTCGGGCCTCTCGGGCTTAATCTTCCATTTCTTCTTTTTTAATCAGTTACCAACTTCGTCCTGATGAAAGACGCTGGGGCCCCCAGAAGAAAATGGCTGTGCCTTTTAACTCCACCTGGAAGCGGTTGACTTGGTGCCTCTGTCACCTTCCCTTACGCCTCTCCGCGCCCACGTAGGAGCTGGCCCCCATCCCCACCGTGACCTGCCTTTGCCAAACAGAAATCTAAATGTCACAGCTGGAAATACGCAGGGCCCCTCCACCCAGACCCCCTTCGCAGCATCTGCAGGTTACATCTGTGACCTCCCACCGTTTTCATGGTCACGTCCACCGACCGCCTGGCCTCGTGGTCCCATCCGCTGGCTGGCTTCCCTGCAACACGCCCATTACCCTGGATCAACGTTGGGTCTGCTTCTTCAAAATCCTTTGCTTTTTACCACTTGCACACTGCTGGCAGTGGCCAAGGCAGCAGTCGTCACACGACTGTAAGTGTCGTCTCATCCTATCTTTGAGTCTTCAGGAGGCCACCCAGAGATCTCTTTTCTGTGAGAAATTCCAGCGTTGGAGGACTGAGGGTATGACGCCCTCTTCTGGTGGATGGTGGGAACGCCTCCTTGTGCGCATGCATTTTAGTGCCCTCTACTGGCGGAGGGAAAGAGAAGCTGACTTTCAGCGGGGGCGGCAGGGGGGGGGCGGGGGGGGGGCCCAGACGCCAGACTTCAAATCCCTGCTCTCAAATCCCAAGCTCCAAGCCCCACAGATCCAGAGGTTTCCTAGAGTTGAAACCAAGATCCACCACAGTGGCCCTCACTGCAATTTCTACAACTACCAAACAACTAATTCCCAACGGCTGCAAAAAAATTAATGCAAGAAAGTGGAGAGAGGAAGCACTGTAATGTCTGGGGGGGGGGGGGTTAGGTAGGTCGCCATGATATTAACACAGGCAGAGAGACGGGCGGAGGAAAAGAACAAGAGAGGAGATTAGATGTGGGGACAACAGAGGATCGACTGGAGAGCAGATTGCTGACTGAGACACTCATGCTAAAAATAACACGGCACGGGGAGTGCATAAGAAATAAACTGTGGCCCTGGCCGGTTGGCTCAGCAGTAGAGCATGGGCCTGGCGTGTGGAAGTCCTGGGTTCGATTCCCGGCCAGGGCACACAGGAGAGGCGCCCATCTGCTTCTCCACCCTTCCCCTCTCCTTTCTCTCTGTCTCTCGCCTCCCCTCCCACAGCCAAGGCTCCATTGGAGCAAAGTTGGCCCGGGCGCTGAAGATGTCTCCATGGCCTCTGCCTCAGGGCTAGAATGGCTCCATTGCAGCAGAGCAATGCTCCAAATGGGCTGAGCATTGCCCCCTGGTGGGCATGCCAGGTTGATCCCAGTTGGGCGCATGTGGGAGTCTGTCTGTCTGCCGCCCCCCTTCTCACTTCGGGAAAAATACAAAAAAAAAGGGAGGGAGGGAGGGAGGAAGGAAGGGAGGAAGGAAGGAACTGTGGCTGTGCCCATGGGTGGGAGGGACAAGAGGCTCTGTGTATAACACTCAGAATCAGAACACAATAAAAAGGGACCACAATCCAAAAGAAGAAGGGATGAATGTAAGAATAATTTGATGCGAACCAGAAAATTAACTTCATCACCATCCTCTTGCTTTTGCGGAAGGATGATGCTGGAGGCCTCAACAGTGACCGGCCATGCCTCTGGCTTCTGAACTGGCCCCAAGACCCCTCACCCACTCAGCAGACGCCACCCAAGAAAGGAGGGCAAGACCTTGTTTTGTACCTTCTCATCATAGATAATCATGAGCATTCGAAAAAATCAGTTGCCCCGGTGGCTGATGGGGAGGCCCGGCTTGACGGAAGGCTTTCGTGAGGAAGACCCGGGGAGGGTGGGGTGAGCTGGTCACAAGCTTGGTGTGAGCCTACAGCGCAAGGAGGCTGTTGAGAACCCTAATGCAATCTTAGGCTCTATTAATAGAACAGCGGAGTGTGGAAGGAGGGAAGCGATAATCCCAGTGCGTGATGGCGGGTCAGGCCGCATGCAGTTTCGTGCTCGGTCCTGCGGGCTATATTTTAAGAGAGGCACTGGCCAATTTAAGGCTGCTCAGAAGAGCATGAAAAGGATTGGATGCCAGTATTTCGACAGCGTTGAGATTAGTTTGACAGCCCTTTCACTATTGGCACTGTCAGAATGAGTATTGCATTGAAGACAGAGAATCTCAGTCACCAGCACCAGGAATCATGTTTTCCATGTTTACTTAGCGTCCCTGACCTTTTTTTTTTTTTGGGGGGGGGGGCGGTGTCTCTCAATATAACAGGGATAATACTCTCTATCCAATCTACCTGCTAGTGTCGTTTCCGGAGAGAGTCTGTTCATTTGGGCTGGCTTGTGCTGAGCATCTAGCTGCTGGCTTTGTGCCAGGCGCTGGGGCTCAAGAGGAGCTTGACATCTAGGTGGACAGAGAGTCCCATAGCAGGTACTTTGCATACAATGTGACAGATGGTGACAGATACCCGCATTGATTTGAAATGCGATGCAATCCATTTCTTACAGGGGAAGAGGGGCAGGAGAGGAAACCGCTCTTTGTGGAGTGCGTACTCGCAGATGCAGATACAAAGGAACCACGGGCGGGCAGGGAGGAAAGGTTAGAACCAGAAAACTTCAGTCACAAAAGACCGCAGGAGGGTCTGACGGTATCAGATGCCACCGAGGAGCCCAGGAGTAGGATCCATGAAAGCAGAGACCAAGAGCTCATCCTTTGTGATCCAAAACACACATCAGGAGAATGACGGAGGCAGAGACGGACCTCATTTAGGACGCTGGTGGACAGATGCATTTATTGGACACCTACCTACCTAGCACGGTGCTACACACCCTGGGAGTTCAAGAAGCATAAGCCCACTTCGATCGTGCTGGGTGGGTTAAGACCAGCACCTATACGTTCAGTAGGGAACCGTGGGAGATTATTATGTGACTTGTTCAAGTGGGTGAGGTAACAGATGATGGTTCAAGGGGCCAGCTGGTCGACCCAGGACGCTATCCTTATGCTCATGAATGTCAAAAGAAAAAAGGATGGCATTGGTGCCCTTCAAATATGGTCAGCCTGATCCTAGCTTCCCCTTTCCGTTTCTTGAGACGTTTCCTTTCCCAGAAGTGTTCAGAAACACAATACTCGTCTTAACATTGCTCGTGTTTACTCTTGTTTTGTTATTTACCAGTGAAATTAATATTAGGCCTTACCCTGCTCGTATTCTAGATCCAGCATATGTGTGTGTGTGTGTGTCAGTGGGTTTGTGTTTGGTTGATTAGTTATTTATGTATAATGTAAGATGACAAGAGCTATAATACAGAGCAATGATTATGGAGAATGCAGACATACAGCTCAGGAACGAGCTTCTGTTTTTCTTTGTGTGTGGGGGTGGGTGGGGGTGGGTAGGCAGGTTAGTAAGGCATTTGGATTGCTTACAGATGGTTGAAATTCCCCTCTTACCAAACTGGTGACTGAAGCAAAATTGGGGAAATTAAACTAAACGTTGTTCGCCGCACATCCCCTCGGGCTCCTTGACCCAGGGGTCCCCAACCCCGGAGCCGTGGACTGGTACCGGTCCATGGGCCATTTGGTACTGGTCCGCAGAGAAAGAATAAATAACCTACATTATTTCCGTTTTATTTATATTTAAGTCTGAACGATGTTTTATTTTTTAAAAATGACCAGATTCCCTCTGTTACATCCGTCTAAGACTCACTCTTGACGCTTGTCTCCTAAGTTCGACAATTATATTTAAAAATACCACAGTTTTTACGCCAGTCACATAATTTTATTTTGTGCATTTATCCGTCCCACCCTAAAGGCCAGTCCGTGAAAGTATTTTCTGACATTAAATTGGTCCGTGGCCCAAAACAGGTTGGGGACCACTGCCTTGACCTGCGCTGCTCAGTCTCCCAAGTCACCGCCTGACCTGGGCGTGCGTGCCCCCCACACACACACCATGTCCAGGGGGCCTTTGTGTATGTTGGCTTCTTTCATTGGTTACATTTTTGTAAGGGGAATCCACCCTTTAGACTGGCTCTTCCTCCAACTTGCCTTCCACGACTCCCCCAGAACGTCTTTCCCGCATTGTAGGCAGAGCGGTCACTGTGCGTGCGGACCAGACACCACCCCCACCCCCACCCCGCTATAGCTCCCGGCTGCGCTCAACCCCTTTGGCGTACGTAGGGCCCTACATGATATGATCTTGGCCTGCTTTAACAACCTATGCCATGCCACCATCCCTACCATTAAAAATGATAATAATAGGCCCTGGCTGGTTGGCTCAGCGGTAGAGCGTCGGCCTGGCGTGCGGGGAACCCGGGTTCGATTCCCGGCCAGGGCACATAGGAGAAGCGCCCATTTGCTTCTCCACCCCCACCCCCTCCTTCCTCTCTGTCTCTCTCTTCCCCTCCCGCAGCCAAGGCTCCATTGGAGCAAAGATGGCCCGGGCGCTGGGGATGGCTCCTTGGCCTCTGCCCCAGGCGCTAGAGTGGCTCTGGTCGTGGCAGAGCAACGCCCCAGAGGGGCAGAGCATCGCCCCCTGGTGGGCAGAGCGTCGCCCCTGGTGGGCGTGCCGGGTGGATCCCGGTCGGGCGCATGCGGGAGTCTGTCTGACTGTCTCTCCCCGTTTCCAGCTTCAGAAAAATACAAAAAAAAAAAAAAAGATAATAATAATAATAATAATTCCCCTCCTTAGACCCTTGGCATATGCTGCCCTTTTATCCTGGAATTTCTTCTCCACTCTCTGCCCTGCTATCTTTTTAATCTTTCCAAATCTTAGTTCCAATACCCCCCCTCTCCTCAAAAATGCTTTTTCTGACCAACCTCTAAAGTCGCCTCCGCCCATTGCTTTCTAGTTCGCTGCCTGATCTATTTCCTGCTGGGATCTCAGCTGCGGGCCAGGACCCGCCGCAGTTACCCTGACTTCCTGTCTTCCCAGGCGGCAGCGTGGGCTTCCTCACAGCGTGGAAGCGGGCGTCCAAGAAAAAGGAAGCAGAAACACCAAAAACCTAAAGTATTCCCCACCTACCTGTCCCCAAATCGTTTTCTAACATGTTATCTTGTCTTCTTCTTGGTGCTTCTCGTTCCCTGAAATGACTGTGCTAATTTGTTTCCTTGCTAATTGCTCGCTCCCTCCCCCCACCCATGAGGATGTATGATCAACGAGAATTAGAAACCTTGCTGTCTCCTTTCACCACACGTGCATGTGCAGAACAAAGGAAGTACCCAGGAAACACTGGTTGAAAAAAGTAAATTTTAGGCCCTGGCCGGTTGGCTCAGCGGTAGAGCGTCGGCCTAGCGTGCGGAGGACCCGGGTTCGATTCCCGGCCAGGGCACATAGGAGAAGCGCCCATTTGCTTCTCCACCCCTCCGCCGCGCTTTCCTCTCTGTCTCTCTCTTCCCCTCCCGCAGCCGAGGCTCCATTGGAGCAAAGATGGCCCGGGCGCTGGGGATAGCTCTGTGGCCTCTGCCTCAGGCGCTAGAGTGGCTCTGGTCGCAACATGGCGACGCCCAGGATGGGCAGAGCATCGCCCCCTGGGGGGCAGAGCATCGCCCCTGGTAGGCGTGCCGGGTGGATCCCGGTCGGGCGCATGCGGGAGTCTGTCTGTCTCTCCCTGTTTCCAGCTTCAGAAAAGTGAAAAAAAAAAAAGAAAAAAAAGTAAATTTTAAATGTTATCGAAATAAAGAGAAAGAATCAAGATGCACATGAAATGCAACGAAACACACAGACATACACGTGTTCCCCGAAAAACCCGCCCACAGAACTTTTCAGAGGAGAGCTGAGGGCGGAGAGCCCCCTACGCAGGGAGCCAGGCGTGAGGGGACCAGAGTTGCTGCCCCTGCCCTCCACCGCCTCCTGCTGTCAGAACTCCTCTCAGAGTTGGACAGGGAAGGTGGGGACTCAGGCACAGAGACCCAGGACACATAGGGCCCTGCACATGACCAGGATCGGAATGCAAAGCTGGATCTTAAGGGGAAGTAGTTTGTTCCCAGACATCACAAGCCACCGGCGGGACAATGGCAGTAACGATTCCCTGACGTTCTGGGCCTGGCACGGAAGGCATTTGGTTGCTGTCTTTGAACCTAAGCCGGAAGAGGAAGATGACCTTAGTTTAATCCAATCAAATAGGCACTGACTGTGTGAAAAAAACTGGGCTACACGCCGTGGGCAGTGGAGAGGTAAGAGGCCTGGGACATACAGGACCCAGGCCTCTTACCTTACACTGAATATGGCATATTCCTCTGGACGGATCAGGCCAGTGCAGAGATGGCTCCTCAACAGGATGGAGGGGTTAAACGGCAGGGGAAGGAGGCCAGCCGCCCCAAAGTTACAGACCAGGGAGAGCAGCCCCCCCCCCCCAGGAGCTCCATCAGGCTGGGTAGGGTCTGTAGGGCATAGAAGAAAAGCAATTTATTACCAGAGTGCCAGTCAAGGCCCTCGGAACCAAGTCCTGAAGCCACGGCTGCAGTCACGGGCTGCGCGCAAAGGAAAGGTGGTCTTCCGAGTGGGAGGCCGGAGAGCGGCTTTGAGGGGTTATTAGAAGCCGGGGAAGGAGTGCCGAGCGGGCAAAACCACAGGCGGCGCTGCAGGCAGTGGAAGAAAAGTCCAGAAAGGCATCCGGGCCGTGTTGTGATGGAACCAAACAATATGTGACTCTTGGGAGGTGTGTGGATAGGGGGGGGCATGGCGAGTGGAGGGATGGTAGAGGGTAATTATAAAAGCAATACAAAGATGTTTGGTTTGGACCCGAACGTACTAATTCTGAAACGAATGTGGAGGACACCCATGATTATAGCAGCATTGTCCTCAAGAGTCAAAGCTCGCACACCACCCAGAGTCCATGGACAGACGCACGGATCAACAGAATGTGGCATCTACAGACTTCAGAATTTTATTCATCTATGGAAAGGAATGAAGAAATGATACATGCTACACCAAGGATGAAGTTTGAGGACATCATGCTAAGTGAAATAAGCCAGACCCGAAAGGACAGACATTGTATCGTGCCATTTATTTGTGGTACTTAGAGGAGTCCAACTCGTAGGGGCGGAAGGTAGAACGATAGTCGCCAGGGGTGGGGGGGGAGGGGAGAACGGGAGTTATTATTTAATGGATACAGAGTTCTGGCTTGGGATGATTAAAAAAAATTCTGGAAATGAATTAAAAATAAGCTCTGGAAATGGATAATGGTGATGTGAATGGATAACGTAAGATGTACTTAATATCTCTGAATTGTACACTTAAAAATAGGTAGATGGTAAATTTCACATCATGTATATTTTACCACAGTAAAAATATAATAATAATAATAATAATAATAATAACAATATGGAAAAATAAACAAGCCGAGAATAGGCAGGATCGTTCTGAGAAAGGAAAGCGATGAGGAGATGAAGCCTACCAGATAGTAACACAAATGATAAAACCTCAAGAATGAAAACATGGCACTTGGCTACACAGACAGACAATGGGAATGAAACGTCCAGAAACAGGGCTTCATTCGACACTGGCGCACACAGGAAAGTGGCCCCTGGAGAGGCGGGGCAACAGTTCTGGGTGTGACGGAGCCGGCAGGAAGACGGACGTGGGGTCCTTCTCTCGCGACTTGGGGTCAGTCCTTGAACCTCTCTGTGCCTGTCTCACGGGGGAGCTGTGAGCACTGTAGGAGTTAATCCATGCAAAGCACTTGGAATAATTCCTGGCACACACAAAGGACCCAGTACATGACCACCATCCCTATCGCCCTCATCATCATCAAAAGAATGAGGACTTTTTTAAGTGGTTATGGACAAAAATGAAGATATATTATTAAGTGAGGGAAAAGGCAGGTTGCAGAGCAGTGTACACAATATACTGTCCTTTGCTTTAAAATGGGGGGCATTAGAAAAATACACACATGCACATATAAATGTGCATCTATGTGTTAAGTGTATATTCACACACAGAAGAAACATATTTGGTCAGGCTGCTGCATTGCACCAACCCGGGGGCACAATTTCGTTGTAGTCCGTGTCGGTGGCATCCTAGGAGCCCAGTGTAAATACTGTCCCTTGCAGTTGTGCACCACGGTGGCCCTGCTAACCTGTTGCACCTGGTCACATATCTCTGGAAGAACACAAAAGAACCAAATGACACCAGTTGTCCATGGAGAAGAGACAGTGGTGGCTTGGAACAGGTGGGAAAGAGACTTCCAACAATGCAGCCTTTATTTCTTTTCCATCTGGAACTATGTACGGGTGCTAGGAACACTCCTCCCCTCAGAAAATAAACAAACAAAAGTTGTAAAACTAAATGCACACATATAAAACTAATGCATAAAAATGACAATACAGCCTGACCAGGCGGTGGCACAGTGGGTTAAAGCGTCGGACTGGGATGAGGAAGACCCAGGTTCGAGACCCCGAGGTCGCCAGCTTGAGCACGGGCTCATTTGGTTTGAGCAAAGCTCACCAGCTTGAGCCCAAGGTCGCTGGCTTGAGCAAGGGGTTACTCGGTCTGCTGAAGGCCCGCGGTCAAGGCACATATGAGAAAGCAATCAATGAACAACTAAGGTGTTGCAACGCGCAACGAAAAATTAATGATTGATGCTTCTCATCTCTCTCTGTTCCTGTCTGTCTGTCCCTGTCTACCCCTCTCTCTGACTCTCTCTCTCTGTCAAAAAATAATAATAATAACAATACATGTTAGAGAATTTGGTAAATACAGAAAAGTCTGAAGGAGAGAATTATAATTAAGCATGACTTCTCTGGTTGTTTCAGGAGGTCTTTGAAAGGCAGCGTTGTGTATAGGGCAGAAATGGTCAATTATAACCCCAGCCCATATCCTGCCCACCACCTGTTTTGTTAATAAAGTTTTGTTGAAACACAGCCTCACACATTTGGTTATGTGCCCTCCTAATGGTTACCCTCCTGCTACATTTAGTTATTAACTTGATTTTGGTAGGTTATTTGCTGCCATTTCTAGGTCAATCTATAAATTTGTTCAATCTATAAAAGCCCTGGCATGCTTCCACTCAAAGGCACAGTGAAAAAGTAAGATGATTGCTACAAGTTATAATGAACATGTTAGTTTGGATTTAGAAGTTATGAACAAGGAGCAGAGGCACTCACCACAGTGAAACTAATGTTAGGATAAGTGATAACAGACGGGATTTGTTTGCATAAAATAAAAGACAGAGGGATATAATTTTAATTAAAGTAAGAATAACGTGCCAAGACAGAGTAAAAATTACCAAAGTGGAGAAAATGGAAAAGATATTCTCATAAATCAGCTGAGCCTTATTAGAAGTGCCGTGTTAAAATAATTCCCTATGTTATGACATAGGATGAGAAAAAAAACACACCTCTCATGCGGATCTCACCAGACATTTAGTTTTTCAATGTCCAGGGGGACATTCAAAAGCCATGTGGAAAACAGGACAATTATCCTTTGGGCAGGACTGTCCTAGGCATTGTAGGAGTCTAGCAGTCCTTGGCTCCCCACTAAATGCTGATAATGACCCCATTTATAACGACAATCAAAACATCTCCTTCAAATTTTCCAAACACCCCTGAAGGGCAGTACCACCCCCTTGAGAACCACAGCTACATGTGAAAGCAATTTGAAAAGTTAAAAGCCCTTTCCAAATACACAGTATGATTAATCTACAAAAACTGCAGTGGGTTTCAGTGGGTACTATAGCTCTGCACTGTTTAAATGGAGTCTATGGCATTCTAAGAGGTGTTTTCTTTCTAATAAAACCTATTTCCATTTCTGGAAGCAGGGCAAGTGACTCAATATACTTACTAAAAACAAGAAAAAATTCTGGATTAAGAGCAATTTCCTAAGAGTATCGGTAAATAAGCAGGAAAGAGTTCTCAGTCTGGGGACCCAGGGAAGCAGGGCTCAGCGAGGAGGGGAGAGCACAGCACTCAAAGGGCACTTGTTGACCCTGGATGGAGAGCTTGAACTTTGGTATTCATGGCCTCATAAGACCAGTGACAAAGGAGCTAAAGCCTAGTCTGCCCCAGGTGGGGAGTCTAATAAGAGACCTTTCAGCCGAAAGATGGGATATCTCTACAGGTGAGTCTGAAGTGTAACGGTGAATTCAGAAACACCTCCCAAAGACTGCAAGGAAAATCTGACTCTAACTTCGCCCTGGAGAGGGTAAGATGTGTGTGTGTGTGTGTGTGTGTGTGTGTGTGTGTGTGTGTGTGTATGAGTATGTGCATGCACATGCCAGGAATCACCACAAAGCATTCAAACCGCATGTTGTCTATGATATAATTTATAGCAAAAAAATTCACACTCTTCGGGTGGTCTGGGCATCCCAAATGGAGAATGTAACTGGAGTCACATCCTGGGAAACAGTAATGCCTCCAGCACCTGGCAGAAGCCAACGTGAATGGTCTATAGAGGAAGCCAAATTTATCCCAGACCTCAAAGTAGTCCCACATACAAAATGTCAAGAAAAATGATCAGGTTAAACTTAAATTATAGAGAAGGGCTGGAGAGATAGACAGAGAGAGAGAGAGAGAGAAGAGAAAGAAAACAAGAAAGAAAAAGAAAGAGAAAGAAGAAAAAGAAAAGAAAGAAAGAAAAAAGGAAGGAAGGAAGGAAGGAAGGAAGGAAGGAAGGAAGGAAGGAAGGAAGGAAGGAAGGAAGGAAGGAAGAAAGAAAGAAAAAGAAAGAAAGAAAGAAAGAGAAGCCAAGAAAGAGCACAGTGGAATAAGGTACTAGGAACTTGGAGCAAGGAGCAGCAGACAGCTGGAATAAACCTGCAGGAACTTCAGATGAAGTTAGTACGATGAAGACTATAAAACAACCATGTTTAATATGTTTTTTTCTTCAATCACAGTTTACATTCGACACTATTTGGTATTGGTTTCAGGTGCACAGGCCAGCGGCCAGACAGTCGTGTACTTTACAAAGTGCTCCCCCTGTTATTTGAACTACCCACCTGGCACCAGACATAGTTATTACACTAATAAAATCCATGCATGAAAACATATACAAGGAAATACACTATAAAATATGATCAAGCAATCTGAAAACGAACCAAAAACTTCTAGGGGAAAGAACAAAATCAATAGACAGTTTTAGAATAATCACATGTGAAGAAAATGTGTAAACTGGAAAACTGACCAGAAAAACATTTTCATACTGCGACACAGAGAGAAATAAAGAAAATAAGAATGAGGAGGGGAGAAAAAAAGATGTGGAGGATAGATCAAGAATTTTAACAAACATCTAATTAAAGTCCCAAAAGGCCATGTAGAAAGGATGGGGCACAGGCAATATCTGAAGAGATAAAGGCTAACAATTTAACAATTTTCTGGACTGATAAAATTCGTCAACCCACAGAATCAAGAAATCCTAGGACCCCAATCAGGATATATATACATATAGCCATCTCAGTGAAACTGCAGAACACCACAGACACAGAGAATATTCTAATGCAGTGAGGAAGACAAGAAAGATTATTTTTCAAGGCATGACTAACAACCTAATACTCGTTAGCGGCATTAGAAATCAAAAGACAATGTATGATATCGTTAGTGGGCTGAGAGAAAATAATAGTCATTTTCAATTCTATCTCCATAATGGAAGGCAAAAAGTCATTTTCAGACATACAAAAAACTGAGAGAATTGGGTATCAACAAACTTTTATTGAAGGCAGAAGAAAAGTGAGTTCCAATGGAAGGTGTGAGGGATAAGAGGGAATAAAGCACACAAAAAGTAAAAAATAGGCCCTAGCCAGTTGACTCAGTGAATAGAGCATCATCCTCATGAATGGATGTCCCAGGTTCGATTCCCAGGCAGGGCACAAGGGAGAAGCAACCATCTGTTTCTCTCTCCCTCCCTCTCCCCCTTCTCTCCTTCTTCCCCTCCTGCAGCCAGTGGCTCAGTTGGTCCCAGAGTCAGCCTCAGGTGCTAAAAATAGCTTGGTTGATTTGAGCATCGGCCCCAGACAGGGGTTGCTGGGTGGATCCTGGTCAGGGTGCATGTGGGAGTTTATCTCACTATCTCTCCTCCTCTCACTTAAAAAAATAAATAAGGTAATTTAAAAATTAAAAAATGGTGAAATATTGAGTGTATAAAGTAATAATAATGATGGAGTTACCGGTTTTCGAAAGAAAAAGCGACAGAATTAAAATGCACAACAATGATAGCATATCAATCAGGAAGGTACAAATGGAAGTGGTGATTTGTATTTTTCAGATGAGTCACGTTATTGAGTAGCTTCGATTTTACAGCTCACAAAAATTAGGGGATATTTTATAGCTTCATATTCATTTTGAAATATCCCCTAAATTTTGTGAACAGTATATTTAATACCATTTACAGAAAATACTGCATACAGACTAGGAACAGAATTCTTAAACCAGTGGAATTAAAAAAAGTGGAAATGGGAAAACAGCAGATCAATCTAAAAAGGGGCAAGAAAAGATAAAAATACAAATGAAACTTATCAGAAAAAGAGAAAATAAAAAACATGGCTAAAAACCTGAAAATGTTAATAATTATGTCAAATATAAAGAAGTTAAATGCCCTGCCTAAAATATAAAGCAAGCTTGTCAGAATGGTTATAAAAAGAAAATCTAACCATATGTTGCTCATAAGAAACGTCTTAAGAAGAGTAGATAGTGAGTTAGGCAGTGAAAGAATGGGGAAAATGTACTAAGAAAAGGTGTAGGCCCTGGCCGGTTAGCTCAGTGGTAGAGTGTCGGCCTGGCGTGCAGAAGTCCCAGGTTTGATTCCCGGCCAGGGCACACAGGAGAAGCGCCCATCTGCTTCTCCACGCCTCCCCCTCTCCTTCCTCTCTGTCTCTTTCTTCCCCTCCCGCAGTCAAGGCTCCATTGGAGCAAAGTTGGCCCAGGCGCTGAGGATGGCTCTGTGGCCTCTGCCTCAGGCGCTAGAGTGGCTCTGGTCGCAACAGAGCAACGCCCCAGATGGGCAGAGTATCGCCCCCTGGTGGGCGTGCCGGGTGGATCCCGGTCGGGCACATGCGGGAGTCTGTCTGACTGCCTCCCCGTTTCCAGCTTCAGAAAAATACAAAAAAAAAAAAAAAAAAAAAAAAAAATGTGTAGAGGGTTTAGATATCTTAATATTAAGTAAAATAGACATAAGGCAAAAAGTGTGGCTAGAGCCTGACCAGTGGTGGTGCAGTGGATAGAGTGTCAACCTGGGAGGCTGAGTACCCAGGTTCGAAACCCCAAGGTCGCCAGCTTGAGTGCGGGATCATCAAAATGATCCTGTGGTCGCTGGCTTCAGTCCGAGATCTCTGGCTCAGCTGGAGTCCCCCTGTCAAGGCACATATGAGAAAACAATCAATGAACAACTAAAGTGCTGCAACTATGAGTTGATGCTTTTTATCTCTCTCCCTTCCTGTCTCGTCTTTCTCTCTTTCTCCCTCTCTTGCTTAAAAAAAAAAGTATTGCTAGAGAGAAAGAGGGCCAATTCAAGCTGTTAAGCAATTCCATAGAATAGGAAAATACGTTGATATTAAATTTATACACTCAATAACTTAACAAACATATTATGCAAAAATGGACAATTACCAAAAGAAATAAAGAAATCAACAATCATAATGAGACACCTAACCCACCTCTTCCAGTAACTGGTAAAATAGTTTTTTAAAAAAAATCATCGATAAGGATGCAGAACATTTGAACAACGCATTTAATACAATTGACCTAGGAGACATTATGTCAGTTCAGGAGACAGAAGCCAAGGTAGGGTTAGACGTGCAGAGGGTTACTGGGGAAACTGCCTGCCAAGGATAAGAAGAAGGAAGTAGGAGGAGACGGGGAGAGCCTTTTGCCCACAATGCAGGTCTGAAAGGAACCAGAGAAGGAAGGAGAAATGGGTAGGAAGAGTCTCAGATTACAGTGCAGTTCTGCAAATGGTTTGGCCAGATGGACGAGGTGGCTCTGGGCCAGAGTTGCCCATTAGAGGACTCGCATCCCACAGGAATGGACCCGCACGGAGAGCCTCGGCAAGTGCAGCTATTGGCTGGGAGCCGCTCTTCCAGTCATTGGCTGGGAGCCGCCCCGGGGAAGAGCGGTCTCGGCACAAATGCGTTGGTGGAGCCGGAGGAACAGCAGCCGAGCTCTCTTGTCCACTATGCTCCCCAGAGCAGCAGAGCTGAGTTACGCGTGTTTGTACCTACCGTAGACGGATTTAGCAGGAGAGCTGAGCGTCCCGTTTTCCCTGAAACCACAGACATACCCCCAAACTGCAATAACACACTATTTTTCTCAACATGCAGAGCATTTGCAAAATTTGACTATTTACTGGGTCATAAAGCAAATCTCAATACATTTCTTAAGGGTTAAAATCAGACAGACTACATTCCCTGATAATAACAAAAAGTTACTAGAATCTCTACCCAACCCCCCAAATACTTGGAAATCTAGATGAGGAGTCTATTGAGAGATCAAATAATCAGAGAATCAAAGAAGAAAATATAGTGGAGATGAGAAAATATTAAGAATTGCCCTAGCCTGTGGTAGCACAACGGATAGTACATCCCCCTAGAACGCTGAGGTCACCAGTTGGAAATCCTGGGCTTGCCCGGTCAGGCACAAATGAGAAACAACCAATGTACAACTAAAGTAACACCGCTATCAGTTGATACTTCTTGCCCCACCCCTTCCTCTCTCAGTAAAATCAATAAATGAAATCTTTAAAAGAAAGGAAGAAAGAAAGAAAGAAAATATTAAGAACTGAACTATAATAAAAATGCATAGCAAACATTTTGAGATAGAGTTAAATAACACCAAGAAACATACAGCTTTAAAAGTCATGTTAAAAAAAAAAAAAGAAAAACTGAATGTTAATGAGCTAAGCATCTATTTTACCAAAGCTAGAAACAGATTAGCAAAATAAACTCAAGAAAGGTAGGAAAGAAAATAGTGAAGGTAAGAGCAGGAATTAATGAAACAGAAAATAAACACAATATAGAGAAGATGAGCAAAGCCCAACGATAGTCCTCTGAAAAAACTAGTAAAAGGGACAAACCTCTTGTAAGACTGACCTAGAAATAGAGAGAAAGCAAAAACAGCATCAGAAATGCAACAGTCACATAAACATGGAGACGACAGACACGGAAACAAAAGGATAAGAAGACACTGTTGAAAACACGTAGGTTACCAAGGCAGACACTTTCTCAGGAAAATCTCACCGACTCGAGAAATAGAAACCCTGAACAATCCTATAATCATGAAAGAGACTGAATGTGTAAACCAAAAACTTCCCACATATTAAACTCGGGGCCCTGATGGCATCACCAGTGAGTTTCAGACATTCAAAGACTAACTAATCATGATCTTACCTAAGCTATTTCAGAGAATTAAAAAGAGAGCTCCCATTCCTTCAACTCATTTTGTGAATCTAGCATTAACTTGATAGCCAACTATGACAGTATAAGAAAGAAAAATTTCAGGCAAATCTCTCATAAATGTAGATTCAAAAATCACAGAAATATTAGCAATCTAAGTCAGCAGTATATGAAAAGAATAACACATCATGAGCAAAGCAACGTAACCATAGACTGTAAATGTGAAAGCATTTGATTAAATTCAACATCTATTTTTTAAAAAACTCTGAGAAAACTTGGATGGAAGGAAATTTCTTAACACGATAAAGGCTGGTTTCTTAACATGACAAAAACATTGTAGTGGAGATCCTAACCAATACAATAAGGCAAGAAAAAGAAATTAATAATATAAATTATAAAGGAAGAAACTATTAATATTTGCAGACAACATGGCTATGTGTGGTAGAAAATCCAAAGGCATGTGCACACACTCGTAGAGTTAATAAGTCAATTTAATAAAATTTCTAGACACAAAGTAAATACTGAAAAAATCAATTGAATTTTTATAATTTAGCTGCAAGCAAGTTGAAATGAATTCTTTAAAAGATGTTTATAGTAGTACTAAAAAATAAATAAATAAACCTAAGAATGAATCTTTATTAGGTATATAAAAGTTCTACTCAGAAACTATAAAACATTATTAATAATATTAAAGAAGATCTACATATATGAAGAGTTATATATAAATTTCATGGCTTGAAAACTCAAGTTAGTAAAGATGTCAATTTTTTTCAAAGTGACCTATAGAATCAATTTAACCCAATCAAAATTAGGGGTTACCAGGAGGAGGGAGTAGGGGGAAGGGGAGTAAAGAGGGACAAATATACTGTAACAGAAATGATTTGGCTTTGGGTGATGGGCACACAACGCAATCAACAGTTCAAAAAAATCCCAGTAGGATTTTTAAGTTTCATTTTCAATTTTTGTTGCTAAACATATAGAAGTACAATTGATTTTTGTACATTGAACTTGTATTCTGTAACCTTTCTGAACTCATATTAGTTCTAGTCACTTTTTTGTCAATTCCTTAATATTTCTTTTTTTTTTTTTTTTTTTGTATTTTTCTGAAGCTGGAAACGGGAGAGACAGTCAGACAGACTCCCGCATGCGCCCAACCGGGATCCACCCGGCACGCCCACCAGGGGCGATGCTCTGCCCCTCTGGGGCGTCGCTCTGCCGGGACCAGAGCCACTCTAGCACCTGGGGCAGAGGCCAAGGAGCCATCCCCAGCGCCCGGGCCATCTTTGCTCCAATGGAGCCTTGGCTGCGGGAGGGGAAGAGAGAGACAGAGAGGAAGGAGGGGGGGTGGAGAAGCAAATGGGCACTTCTCCTATGTGCCCTGGCCGGGAATCGAACCCGGGTCCACCGCACGCCAGGCCGACGCTCTACCGCTGAGCCAACCGGCCAGGGCCTAATATTTCTACATAAATAATCATGTTATAAAGGATAAAGAAAATTTTGGTTCTTATTTTTCAATCTGTACACCTTTTATTTTTCTCTTCTTTATTCTGTTGCCTCCATTAAAGTGTTAAACAGATAACACTGGTAAGAGCTGACATACTTGCCTGGTGTCCAGTTTTAGGAAGAAGGCATTCAACATCTCACCATTAAGTATAATATAGATTTTTTTTTAATTAAAAAAATTTTTGTTTTGGCCCTGGCCAGTTGGCTCAGTGGTAGAGCATCAGCCTGGTGTGTGGAAGTCCCGGGTTTGATTCCCAGACAGGGCACACAGGAGAGGCGCCCATCTGCTTCTCCACCCCTCCCCTACTCCTACCTCTCTATCTCTCACTTCTCCTCCTGCAGCCAAGGCTCCATTGGAGCAAAGTTGGCCTGGGCACTGAGGATGGCTCCATGGCCTCCGCCTCAGATGCTAGCATGGGTCTGGTTGCAACACCCCAGATGGGCAGAGCATCGCCCCCTAGTGGGCATGCCAGGTGGATCCCAGTTGGGCACATGTGGGAGTCTGTCTCTCTTCCTCCCTGCTTCCCACTTCAGAAAAATACAAAACAAAAACAAACAACAAAAAAAAAACCCTTTGTTTTTGCAATGACAGTTGGCATTCAGTATTATATCAGTTTCCAATGTAGAGCAGAGTGGTTGTTAGCCGTTTATATAATTTGTGAAGTGATCCCCCACAAAGTTTAGTACCCTGATACCACAGACGGTTATTATGGTATTATTGACTGCATTTCCTATGCTGTACTTTACATCCCCATGAGGATGTAAAATTTTTTGAAGACAACTTTTATCAAGTTAAAGGAGTTCTTTTTTAGTCCTAGTTTGCTGAGAGTTTTTTAAATCACAAATGGATGTTGGTTTTGTAAAACAATTTTCCTACTTAGGTTAAACTAACTTAACATTCTCGTATAAACCCCACTTGATCATGATGTATTTTATTCTCTTTACACTTCACTGGATTCTTTTTGCTAAGTCTTTGTTAAGGATTTTTTGTTTCTATGTTCACAAGGAATATTGGTCTGTAGTTTTCTTTTTTTTTTGTAATGTTTTTGTCTAGTTTGAGTAGCATGGTAATGCTGGCCTCGTAAAATTCACTAGGAGGGATTCCTTCATCTTCTATTTTCTGAAAGAGGTTATGTATAATCAGTATTATTTATTACCTGGGTGTTTGTTAGAATTATTAGTGATATTTCCAGGCCTGGTGTTTTCTTTATGAGAAGATTTTATTTATTTATTTATTTATTGCTTTTATTTAATTTATTTATTTATTTTCGAGACAGAGGTAAGAGAGAGAGAGAGTAAGAGCGAAGGGGGAAGGAGAGAAGCAGGAAGCATCAACTCCCACACATGCCTTGACCAGGCAAGCCCAGGGCCTTGAACCAGCGACCTCAGCATCCCAGGTCAACATTCTAGCCACTGCGCCACCACAAGTCAAGCTATTTATTGCTTTTAGAGAGAGAAAGGGGGAGAGAGAGAAACATCAATCTGTTCTTGTACGTGCCCTGACCGGGGATTGAACCCACAACCTTTGCACATTGGGATGATGCTCTAACCAACTGAGTGGTCCATCCAGGGCTGTATGGGAAGATTTTAAGTATACCTTTCTTTAATAGATTTAGAGCTATTCAGGTCAGCTACTTCTTGATTGTGCTTGGCTATTAGTGCTCTTTAAAGAATTTGTGTATTTCATTTAATTACTTGATTTTTTTTGTCAGAAAGTTGGCATAATATTTCTTTATTATCCTTTAATATCTCTAGGATCCAAACTGATCATCTTTTACTCCTGATACACTTTTACTGCTGATATTGATAACTTATGTCTTCTTTCTCTTTTTTCTTCATGAGTCTGGCTAGTTCACCAATTTTCTTAATCTTCTCAAAGAACCAGCTTTTGGTCTGATTGATTTGTTTCTCTGTTGTTCTTTCATGTTGTATATCAGCAATTTCTGATTTTATCTTTATCATTTCCTTTCTTCAGCTTACATTAGATTTTATTTGCTCTTTTTAAAAAAAAAAATTCTTTAGGTGGAAGCTTAGGTAATGCCTTTGAGACCTTTCTTCCTTGCTAACATAAACAGTTGATGCTGTATACTTCCCTCTAAGCACTGCCTTAGCGGTTTCCCACAATATTTCATAGGTTGTATTTTCATTTCATTCACTTCAATATATGATATATCCTAATTTCCATTCTGATTTCCTCTTTGACCCATGGGTTTCTTCCTTCCTTCCTTTCTTTCTTTCATTCAATATTTTATTTACTGATTTTAAAGAAAGGAGAGAGAGAAAGGGAGAGAGAAAGAGCAGGAAGTATAAACACCTTCCTCATATGTGCCTTGACGGGGCAAGCCTGGGGTTTTGAACTGGCAACCTCAGCATTCCACATGACACTATCCTCTGTGTCACCACAGGCCAACCCATGGATTCTTTAGAAGAATATTGTTTAATCATCAAATACATAGAGATATCCCAGATATCTCCCTGTTGTTGAGTTCTAGAACTACAGTTCCATTGTAGGAAAATAACCATACAGTGTATGACTTCAGTGTTTTTAAAATTTGTTGAGACTTGCTTTATGGCCCACAATACAGTCTACCTCTGGTGACTGCTTTATATGTACTTGAAAAAAATGTATATTCTGCTGTTTTTGGATGGGGTGTTTTATAATGTCATTTAAATCAAGTTGATGGACTTCTGTATCATTAGTGATTTAGTCTACTTGTCTTTCATTTCTAATAAAGAAATGTCGCATTGTCCAAACAATTCATAGATTTGTCTGTTCATTAAACTCCATTAGTTTTTTCTATCAGTTTTTTTAATCAAGTATTTTTAAGTTATTTTATCAGTTGCACACACATTTAGGATTATTATGTCCTCTTGATTTTGTTATGCCCTTTATCATTATAAAATGTCCATATTAACCTCTGATATTAATTCATATTCCGAAGTTTACTTGATCTGATATTGTTTTCATAGTATTTCTTCATCTTGTTTACTCTTAAGCTGTCTATGTCTTTATAGGTAAGAGGATTTCTTGTAGACAGCATAGATCTTCCTTTTTCCCCCAAATCTGAAAATCTCTGCTTTCAGTTGGAGTGTTCACCATTTATACTTAAATTAATTATCAATATGGTGGGGTTCAAATCTTCTATCTTGTTATTTGTCTTCTATTTCTACCATCTTTTCTTTGTTCTTTTGATTCTTCTGTCTTATTTTGAAGTGTGTGAGTATCTTTTAATGATTCCATTTTAATTTAGCCACACCTCTTAATTAATTTTTTTAGTGATTGATCTGGAATTTTTAATATACCTCTTCAACTTAACACAGCCTGTCTTCAAATAATATTAATTCATTTCACATTTAACATAAGAACTTTACAACAGTGTACTTCCATATTCCTCTTCCCATCCTGTGCAGTTTTTGTCATATCAGGTACTTCTACATATACTATAAACCCCACAATACATTATTATTATTATTATTATTATTATTATTATTATTTTGCTTTAAACAATTATCTTTTCAAGGGATTAAAAAATAAGGGGAGGCCTTGGCTGATTGACTTAGCGGTAGAGCATCGGCCTGGCATGTGGAAGTCCTGAGTTCAATTTCTGGTCAGAGCACACAGGAGAAGTGACCATCTGCTTCTCCACCCCTCCTCCTTCCCCTTTTCTCTCTCTCCCTCTCTCTCTTTCTCCCCCTCCCACAGCCATGGCTCAGTTCAAGCAAGTTGGCCCCAGGTGCTGAGGATGGCTCCATGGCTTTGTCTCTGGTACTAACATAGCTCAGTTGATGTGCAATGGAGCAGTGGCCCCAGATGGGCAGAGCATCACCTGGTGGGGGCTTGCTGAGTGGATCCAAGTTAAGGTGCATGTGGGAGTCTGTCTCTGCTTCCCTGCCTCTTACTTAGTAAGAAAAAATAAAATAAAATAAAATAAAATAAAATAAAATAAAGGGAACAAGTCTGTTATATTTTGCTATACATTTATCATTTCTGGCACTCTTTATATTTTAATATAGATCCTAATTTTCACCTGGCATCATTATTCTTCTGCCTGAGGACTTGTTATAGTTCTTGTAGCACAGGTTTGCTTGTGAGAATTTCTCTCAACTTTGGTATCGGTGATAAAAGTCTGTTTATTTTTCATTTAGTGTTTTTTTTATTAGTAAGTATTTATTTAAGTCATCTCTTTAATGTTTCTTCATTTATTTAAGTCTCTGTTCCTCCGAAAGACATTTCTGTTGGCAATGGAATTCTAGGTTGGCAGGTCTATTTTTTTCTATCAGTAAGTTAGAAATATTGCCCCACTGACTTTTGGCACACAGAGTTTCAGAAGAGGAGTCCCAAATCTGCAGTGTGGGCTGGCAGGCCAGAGATACAGGAGGCAAAAGTTGTGCTGTTCCAGTCCAAAGGTCAGTAGCCTGAAGACACAGGAGAGCGATAATGCAAATAAAGTTCAAAGACAGTCTGCCAGAGAATTCTCTCTTGCTCACAGATGCAGTTTTTTTATTCTATTCAAGCCTTTCGCTGATGGAATAAGACCCACTGACATTACAGAGGGTAATCTACTTTACCCAGAGTTCATCAATTTAAATGTTAACCTCATCCAAAAATACCATCCAATTTGACGTATGAAATTAACTTTCGCAGTGTATTACAGGCATTATCACTTTGGCTGGTGGGAACGTGAACTATTTCCAGCCTTGTATGAGCTCCCAGAATTGTTTGGCCTATTGCTTTCCAGAATTATTTTTCCAGCACTGTGGAATTCCACCACATACGTGTACGAATCAGTTTCTACCCACAGATGGGTGAAGACCCCTCTGTGAATCCCTGGGCCTCTCCTCTCTCTCTCTCCCGCTCTGGAGCCTCCTCCTCATGCCTTGGCTTCCCTGAACTTGGGTATCTGTCCCCTCAATTCGGTGACATTTCTGGGCTCTCTCTGGGTTTCCCATTCTTGAGCTTCAGCTGAAAACCGTCCCTCGTCGGTAACCTGGAGCAACCACAGGGCTTAACTCATTTGTTTGCTTTCTCTCGGATGTCACATTCCTATGCTGCCCGTTGTCCAATGTCTGAAAATAGACTTTTCATATATTTTGTCTGAATTTCTACTTGTTTATGGTGGGAGATCAATCCTATATAGTTAATCCTTTATGGCATATATTAAACTTTTTTTATTTGCCAAAACAGCATTTCATGCATTTCAACCTACTCTTTCCTGACCAGATTAGTAGGTACGTAGATTTGTGTGTGTGTGTGTCCAATAATACACCTTTTGTGATCAATTCACTGAGCTCTGCATTTATGATGTGTGCACTTTTCTGTGTATATAAATTACAATAAAACATAATTTAAGGCCCTGTCTGGTTAGCTCAGTGGTAGAGTGTCAGTCCAGTGTGTGGATGTCCCAGATTTGATTCCCAGTCAGGGCACACAGGAGAAGTGACCATCTGCTTCTCCACCCCTCCCCCTTCTCTCTCTCTCTCTCTTCCCCTCCTGTAGCCATGGTTTGAATGAGCAAGTTGGCCCCAGGCGCTGAGGTTGGCTTCATGGCCTTCAGGCATTAAAATAGGTCAGTTGCTGAGCAACAGAGCAGCAGCCCCAGACTGGGGGTTGCCAGATGGATCCCAGTCAGGGTGCATGCAGGAGTCTATCTCTCTGCCTTCCTGCCTCTCGCTTGATAAGTAATAATAATAATAATAATTAGTAGTAGTAATAATAATAATAATAGTAATAATTTAAAAATGAAAAGCAGAATGAATTTGTATGCAAGTATGAATGGTATAGAATAACTAAGACATTCTAGAAAGAAAAAATAAACGGAAAGACTTGCCCTAACAGATATCAGATATCAAAACTTATCATAAAGCTCTTGTAGATAAGAGATAATGATGGAACTGAGAGTCAAAAATAAAAACAAAAACCTAGAAAAAAAACAACAACAGAGAAACCCCTTCCCGAAAAGACCCACACAATTGTGAACACAGTGTTTGACAGAGATGTCACCTTAGAACATCTAGAAAACACTGACATTTTTAATAAGTGATGCTGGGATGATTGGTTATCTATGACTCATCTACCTTTGTCCCCTATCTCACACCATACACGAAGATCAAGTCCAGATGAAATGACCTGATGTGAAAGGCAAAATTATAAAGTTAGAGGGTAACGGGATAATATATACATGTCATATATAAAGGTCTTTGGGGCAGAAAGGATTTCTTTTTTTTTTCTTTAATTTTTATTTATTGATTTCAATGAAAGAGGAAGGGGGGGGGGGGAGAGACAGAAACATTGAGCTGCTCCTGAAGGTGCCCCGACTGGAGATGGACCCAGCAGTCTCTGCACCTCGAGGCGATGCTCCAACCAACCGAGCCATCCAGCCAGGGCAGGAAGGGTTTCTTTAGTGGGACCCACAACAAAAGACAAAACATAAAGGAAAAGATTGTTAAGTTACTCTTTATTATAAGAACTTCTATAAATCAAGACACCGCTAAGAAGGTAAAAAGACAAGCCAAAATTTAACATATGTAACTGTTGAAGGACAAATATTCAGGACATATAAGTAACTATTAGGATCCTTCTGGTTAATGGAGCTCTGTCTTTCCCCGTATGCAGGAGACAGGCCCTCAGGAGATCCTGGCTGCGGACAGGACTCAGGAGAAAACCTCTCGGGGAAGGCACTTCGAAGCCTGACTCCAAGGGCCATAGGAGACCCTGGCTGGTTAGCTCAGTCACTTAAGAGCGTCCTCCTAAAACGACAAGGTTGCAGGTTCAATCCCCAGTCAGGGCTCACACGAGAAGCAGCCAATGAATGTACGACTGAGTGGAACAACAGATGAATGCTTCCCTTCATCTCCCCTCCCTCTCCCTTCTTCTCTCTCTCTCTCTCTCTCTCTCTTTCTCTCTGTAAAAGTCAACAAATTTAATCCCTGGCGGATAGCTTGGTTAGTTGCTGGTCTGATTTCCCAGTCAGAGCACTCCATGTTCCTGTCCCCCCCCCCCCACCCCGTCTCTCTCAAAAAAAATTTTTTTTTAAAAAGGGTCAGTAGGGGAAGGCAAGCGAGAAATCTAGAAGCAGGCAGGGCCCTCACACAGAAGGAAAAGGCGCTGGGATTGCCTTGTGCTTTCGTTAGGTTACGTCACCGAGCCCTGTCTTTCCCCCGAGGTTGTATCATTCCTGCAGACGGGGAGGACATGGAGCTATGAGCACCTTCCCCAGGATCACTCGCCCAGTCAGGGCCAAGGTCCAGGCCCAGGCCCAGAACCGTCCGCCCCAGCATCTGGACTCTCTGTCCCTCTTCCCCACCTCTCTCCTCGCTGTGGTGCAGCAGAGCTAAGATAGAGAGAAAGGTGGCGCTAAGGACAGAACCTCATGGTCACATGGTGGACCCTTGAGTTCTGAGGTGATGCCTCTGTGAGGTCCAGGTCGCCTCTGTGAGGTCCAGGTGAGCGCATATGCTTGATCTGATCATTCTCCTTCGCATTGCTTATGACGTAGAGGTCAGAGAGTAAAACCAAAATGAAAGACAAGCTGATGGGGTCAGGGCGATTTTCATTCCCCAGCCTTGCACTTGGGCTCACCTCTGCTTCGGGCCTAGCGTAGATGACGTGGGCGCTTTGCGCAGATGGCCCTGGGGGCACTTCCGAGGGGAAACTTACGCTGCCCTGGGGACCGGGCGCACCCACGGAGAGGTCTGCCCTTCACCCTTGCTCAGCCTCTCTCTGTGCTGCCCGGCCTGGCTCTCACCCTCTCCTACTAAGTCTCCCCCGGGAGCTCTTCTTTAAATAAATTTCTTGCACATGAATTCTTATCTTAAGATCTGCTTCCTGGGAACGTGATCCAAGACATTTAGCGGAAGGAACATGGGAGAGGAGACTGCAGTAATTGTGGGTGCCAGCCCTGGCCGGATGGCTCGGCTGTTCAGAGTCCTGATACCCAAAGGTGGCAGGTGGCAGGTTCGATCCCCGGTCAGGACACCTACAGGAACAGATTAATGTTCCTGTCTCTCTCTCTCTCTCTCTCTTTCAAATCAACCAATAAGTTAAAAAAAAATAATTATTATTATTATAGTTGGTGCCAGCAAGGGCCACGTGACGAGTTTCCTGTAGCTTTGCCACATTTAGGAAAAGAAAAAAATAATTGAATTCTAGATAAACAGGATGCCCAGTTATTTTGAATCTCAGATGAACAACAAGTAAGTTTTTAGAGTAGGTAAGCCCTAGGCAATGTCTGGAGGTATATGTATACTAAAAAATTATTCATTGCTTATCTAAAATTTAAATTTAACTGGGAAGTCTGTATTTTATGTGGCAATCCTCAGAAAGGGCCCTAGGTATTTTTACCCTTGTGGGTCCCTTCATTGAAGACAATTTAAGAAAAAAAAATAAGATTTACAATTAGATGAGTATAAAGAGGAAGAAAATTCAGGCTGGATGTGTTATTATATATATTCATTATTATTATTATACTCAGTTTTCTTCTACTTTAAAAGAAATTAAAAAAAAAAAAAAACACGTCCTTGGGCCATTAAATGTACTATGGGCCCCAGGCACCAGATCCTCTCTGCTTAGTGGGTAAGTCAGCCTGTTTCCAGCTTAGGAAGAGCCTTGAAACTCATGATTAGATGTGATTGAACTTTCTTCAACCATCGTTCAACTAAGAGCTCTGTGATTAGACTGTTTCAGAAAGTTATCTCCAGTTGAGAGTGTGGGGAAGAGGCCAAAGAGTAGAACTTTCGGACCAAGGGAAGATGATCGAGGTGGGACATTTGTAGGGCCTGCACAAGGGCAGCTGGCAAGCTCAGTAATTTAAGGGTCTACCTGTTGTAATGCTCACCAGCACTCCATCATGTGAAGGTATGGCCTGAGCTTAGGTCGGGGGTGCAATGAACTCACATGTAGGGGTCAGAGCCACTGTTGGGCACACCTCCTCGTGACAGCGGGCAGGGCACCATTATTCAAAAAACTATGACCTGGGCCCCCATCAGGTGAAACTCTGAGGGATACTCCAACCCAGAGGTTCAAGGCTCACTGCCTGTTTTTTTAAATAAAGTTTTATTAAACACAGTCATGCCCATGTTCCTATCCATGCTGTGTATGGCTGATTTAGTGCAAAGTCGTGCAGCTGCAACAGAAACCAAATGTCCCACAGACCCTAAAATACTTACTACTATCTGGCCCTTTATGGAAAAAGTTTGCCAACCTCTGGTCCAGGCTATGGGGGAGAGTCACAAGATGGCATTTTATGAGCAACTAATGTTTCTGGGTTATGTGAAACTTAAGATAAAGCCCCAGCCCTCAGTCTTTGCCGGCCACACTTACTGTGGGCTGTGTGTCCCCACCCACCCCCGGGCCCACCAATTGAAACAAAAACTGCCCACATCATGTCCCAACAGGTGGAAAATGGCTTATCTTTTTGGTTATTGGGGAAACGCAACAGAAAAACCTGCCCAGATGGTGTGCCTAAATCCGAATGAGCAACCCACCCCACAGAGCCCAGGCAGGTTCTCGGTGGGATCCGCGCAGGGCGAGGGAGAGGGGGAGGAGGCGCAGGGGGAGGAGGGAGACTTGGGGAGAAGGGCGGGGATGCTCTTCAGAAATTCCTGCCTGGCCTTTCGCCATCATTTTAATAATCTGCGGCGCTCAATGGGTACTTCACCTGATCTAATTAAAAATCAGAATGCTATTTTAACTGAGAAAAATAGCACTTTCAACTGTTTTAGAAAGAGGAAGAGAATAAACATTATCAAGACCATCTCTTAGAAGATTAGGACAAAAAAAAAAAAATCCAGGAGGAGACGCTTCAAAGCTGTTTTTGTTTTCCCTGACTTTGAAATGCGTCGACTCTGGTCCTGGTAATTTTATCTTTTTTGAAATATAGCAAATAAGGTCTATTTATTACTCCTGGGGCAATTCCATACATAAATTTAAAAAAAAAAAGAAAAGAAAAACAAAACAAAAAACACAAAGCACTTTAAACGAATCCTCCTGTGAGTCTCAAATCCATCATTTCTCCTCCTGTGGCGAGAGCTTAACGCCACAGATCAATGCAATTCGAAAATTTTGGAGGTGATTGTGTTTTTCCTACCTTGCTATTTGATGAGCTTTCAGATGGCCATCTAAAGAACAGCTTACAAGCTGTCTCTCCTGGATCTTGGGGAGGCTTCAGATGAGCTGACATGTTGAGAGATTGTTAGCAGAGATATAAATATACTCTACCTCGTTTCTTTAAGTCAGCTTGTAGAGTGAGTGTGAACACACTACTTAGTAAATTGATGAAAATCTTTTTAAACCTGAGAAGGATATTTCCACTTCTCATCTTCACAGTTAATAGGAGAGTTGCTTTAGAGACTCTTGTTTGGGGGCAAGAAAAGGGGTTTTCTAGGCACAAACTATGCCATAAGAAGCCCATGGAGCCTGACCTGTGGTGGCGCAGTGGATAAAGCATTGAGTTGGAACACTGAGGTTACCAGTTCGAAACCCTGGGCTTGCCTGGTCAAGGCGCATACGGGGAGTTGATGTTTCCTGCTCCTCCCCACTTCTCTCTCTCTCTCTCTCTCTCTCTGTCCTCTCTAAAATGCATGATAATAAAAGAAAAAAAAAAAAACCTTAGAAGCCATGGAAAGGTGGGCTGATTCCTCTTCAGATGTATTTTTTTAACGTGTTTGGTTTTTGGAATGGGATGAGCTATTCCAGCATCCCTAATTAGAGTTTCTTCCGGCAGTCAGATAGAAAGTAAGTTATTCTGCGGCCACAAAAATCACCTACTCTTGGCAGCGCGTGCATTTTAAAATTATTTTGTATACAACTCATTGTTTCTTTAACAAATCATCTCTATGGGCCAGATCCTGTGCCAAACTTAATACAGAGATTAAAGATGTAGTTCTTGCCAGTAAATTGCTCGCAGGCCAGCTGGGAAGACAGCGTGGATGGAAAATCGGCTCCATGGAGAGTAACCTCTTGGGGCAATCTGATCGTAAATTCCTAACTGGCCAGGCCATGGTGGGTAGTCACACTCCAGACATATAACTTCTTCAGTAAATGTTCGTTTTTGCCTTAGGCAAGCCTGTCCTGTTCATTGTTTCTGTACATCTAGGTCAACACACCTTTGAAATGTTTCTTTTTTTTTTTTCGAAATAACCATCCTCAAGAGAGCACATAATCTTGTTAACTGTCCTGTCATTCAGTTCCCACCTTGCATTCCCCTCCTCCGTGCACGTCATCTTCCTCCCATCCCCTCCTTAATTCCTTTTTTTTTTTTCTTTCTTTTTTTTCTTTTTTTGTATTTTTCTGAAGCTGGAAATGGGGAGAGACAGTCAGACAGACTCCCGCATGCGCCCGACCGGGATCCACCCGGCACGCCCACCAGGGGGCGATGCTCTGCCCCTCTGGGGCGTTGCTCTGCCGCGACCAGAGCCACTCTAGCGCCTGGGGCAGAGGCCAAGGAGCCATCCCCAGCGCCCGGGGCCATCTTTGCTCCAATGGAGCCTTGGCTGCGGGAGGGGAAGAGAGAGACAGAGAGGAAGGAGGGGGGGCATAGAGAAGCAAATGGGCGCTTCTCCTATGTGCCCTGGCCGGGAATCGAACCCAGGTCCCCCGCACGCCAGGCCGACGCTCTACCGCTGAGCCAACCGGCCAGGGCCCTTAATTCCAAATAAGCTGCACACTGCCATCCTCAGAAGCACCTCTCCTGTTTGTTGAGATCTTCCCTCCAGGTGTATCCTCTGTGTGGCTTAAATCTTTATAAAAATTCCCAACAGGTTCAGACATTCTTCCCTCGACCATGGACACGGAAGAATAAATAATTAGAATGGAATGCAGCAAGTCAGCCCATCGACCCTCTCCCTGAAGTCACCTCTTGTGACCGAAGGTGTATGTCAGTGAGGTTGGTTGGTTGTCTGATTGACTGATAGATAGCCAAGCCTCGCTCCTCAAAGGGACGTTATCAATATGGCTAATCAAATGGCACGGGGAGAGAGCAAACAGACAGATTAGGTAGAAGTTAGCTAAATCTCCTATTTCTGCCAAAGAGGATAAATTTCTATCGCAACCCTTCCATGAACAGCAGATACAGCATGCTGATAGAGCTGCAAGTTTCCTTCTCCAGGCACAGATGGTAGATAGTTTCTCTTTCCTCTACCACCACCACTTTTTTTTTTTTAAGTATCTCAGAGATCCAGTAAACAGAGAAAGACATTATTGTTCCTTAACAGTTGGGGGTGGGGAGAAGGAATAGGACAGATGCTGACAGTCCCCAAAGCCTACAAGTGAAATACACACATGCAGAGTTTAGACATGACCCAGTCTCTATGATCCTGAACTGCATCAATTAGGATGCTCTGGGCTGCAAGTAACTGACTCTACAATGACGCAGCTTAAAAAAGAGGGGTTTATTTTCATTATATAACAATAAAACCAGAGGCATTGGTTTCAAGCGAGGGGAAAGGGTGGTATGCAACATACCTAACAATTGCTGCGACACAGGCACTGACAGATCAGAAGCCTGCCTGACCAGCTCAAGCCACTGCTTCTGCTAGGTCAGTACATCTGGCTGAATTCTCTCCCAGGGTCCCGAATGGCTCTACAGTTCAGTGATGTTAGAGCTGTGTCTGCTTCAAGAGGTCCTCTTGGCCTTCCCTTTGTGCCATACCTCCAAAAGTCACTTCCTCTTGTAACAGTGGGGTCTAAAAGCAGGCAGGCAGGCAGGCAGGCAGGCAAGAAGGAAGGGAGGAAGGAAGGTTTCTCTTAGTGCATTGTTCTTTTTACCAAGGTAAATCTGCCTCTGAAGACCCCGTCAGACTTCCTCCTAAACACCATTGGCTAGAGACTGGTTCACACATCCACACTTACACCAATCAGCACAGGACAATGGGAGTAGAGTGGTTAGCTTGGACCAATCATTGTTCATCTTCTGGGGCTGGGGCGGGTCTAACTTGCCAAACCAAGTTGCCATCTGCACTGAAACCAAATTAGGGTTATATTAGCATGGCAGAAAGCAATGGGTGGGGGTAGGGGCATCATGAGGAACAGCTTCTGAACAGGCAAACAGCAATGTCTGCCACATTGACATTTTTGTGAGAAGCTACTTTTCATTTTTCCGATAGGATCCCCATAGGGCAGGGCAGGGTCCTCAGGGAATCTGGCCACCCCACCAATGCTGCTCCTGTTCTCTCAGAGATGGAGGCATCACCAGTCTGTGCAGGTGGCCCTAAAGATCTTCCGGGTCATTACTCAGGACCATGCCTCCATCCAAATCGAGTGCTTGAAAGAACTGATCTCAATAACTGTGGGAGAGGCACGATGGTTCACTGCTATCCTCAGGAGGTCACATTTGTGTCCTAGATTTCTGAAGCTTGCTTTATGGCCCTGAAGCCACAAAGCCTTGGTTACCCCTTCCACTTTTTCCTTTTCCACGTGTGAGGTGTTTTAGGAAATCGGCAGGAGCCCGTGGACCTACAGAGCAGGCACACTGTGCTCAGGGTTTCCAAAACAGAAGGCCTAGTTAGTTCAAACCTTGTTTCAAAAAGAAACATCCCGGGGAGAGGGTGGGCGGAATGCCTGGGCCAGCCTTCTGTCGAAGGGAGGAGGCCCTCACTCACAAAGGCGCCGAGAGAAGAAATCCTACACGAGGTTTGGAACATGGGAAAGCCTCTGGCCTTACAATTGCTCGCTCGGGGACACAGCCCCATCAAGGTCAGGGCTTCGCACAGAGATGCCTTGGGTTCCAAGTCACACACCCACGGCCTATGTCAGCCACCTCACACATACAACCAATCCGGTGGTTGTGTAGACCAACGATTTTCAACCTCTTTCATTTCATGGCACACATATACTAATTCCTAAAAATCTGCTGGCACACCAAAAAATATATATTTTACCAATCCGACAAAAAAATATGTATAATTTTTGTTCATTCACACCAGATGGGTATTGTGCTAGCTGTTCTCTCTCTCTCTCTCTCTCTCTCTCTGTCTCTCTTTTTTATTTGGATAATCTAAGGGAAGAAGAGGTCAGAGTCCCTGACTAAATAATCAGGTATGGCATGTTCTACAGATTTTTGTGGTGGACAGGTTGAAAAGCACTGGTGCAGACGGATTACAAATATGGCCCTAATTCTCTCTGTCTGTCCCTGCACCGTTGAGAATGTGACTTCGCAGCCCCTCCCCTCTAGAAGTGAAGTCGGTTTTTCCAGTCCTTGAATCCAGGCTGACCTCCTGACTTCCTTGGCTGATAGAACATGGTACAAGTGACACCAAGCCAGTTCTGAGTCCGGCACTCACGGCCTTTCCCACTTCTTGTTCTGTGGGAGCTCTGCCGCCACCGAGAAGCCAAGCCTGGGCTCACCTGCTGGGTGGTGGGAGACTCGTGACTGTCACCCCCACTGCTGCAGCCAGAAGCCAGCCAATCACCTACACCTGAGTGAAGCCACCCCTCAATCAGCCAGTCTCTGGCCAAACCATCAACCAACAAGAGAGAGGCAAGAGCACGCCAAGCTTCAAGCAGCCTCGTCTAAACTAGACCCGAAGAATCAGTTTTTCCATAGACCTGTGAGAAATAACTAATGGTTGTCATAAGTCCTTAAATTTAGGAGTGGTCGGTATAACATGACAATAGCTGACTGAAACCCTTAGCCATTATAGAGGTGACTTCAGCCCCTTCCCAACCCATCTTCACTGAGAGGGGAAGTGTCCTAGATACCAGGAAGCTGGGCACATCATCTCCTCTGCTTTAGCACAGCAGTGGTGATGGCTCCTGCTAAAAGTCTTGCAGGTGACGTTAGGGTTTCTTATGCCTTTAAGAAACCCAGGAGCGCTTAAGAAAACCGTGCCTCCAACCTGGATTAACTTCTTAGTGCCAGCGAACACCATTCTGTTAAATCTACTCACGGCTAATGGATTAGGGTCGAAGGCTGAATGTGAAGAGATTAATGCTGAGCTCAGGGTAAATTGCTATTAGGGGAACCAGTCTCACTCTTCTAGGATTCTGGGATCTATCTTGGTGTCATGACTCTAGACACCTCTTTGCATCTGACTTTTCAAGCCATCTCAGAAATCTTGAACCAAGTCCAAACCCACCCAAGTCTACGGCACCGCCTCCCCCATGGGCGAGCTGGTAACACTCTCCACTCTGCCACGCAGACAGCAACCCAAACACTCCGGTAGATTCATCAGCCCGGGGGCTTCGGCAGCCACTCCGGGCACATTCTTATTTTACCCTTCCTAGCCGACCGTATGCCCCGATCTGGGCCTTTGCCCAGGCTGGAGGGTGGTGGCCCCCATGTCGTACAGCTTAGAACAAACATGAAGATCAAGAAGAACTTGGTCAGAAAACGACACAATCCCTCTTTGGAACTGAGCTCCCCAGAGGAGCAGGAGGTAATAAATCAGCTTTTGAGAAGCAGAGCTTTTGAACGTGATTTGGTCCAAACCAACACTTTTTCATCATTAACTATTCCCCCAAATTATAGCCTGGAGAGCCAGAAATCCACTTACATAAAAGCTCAGGTAGGGAAAGTGTCGAGATAAAAACGACCGGTCCAGGCTATGGAACTTCCGAGGCTTTTCTCCGCCTCCCCTCCCTCCGCCTTCCCCCCCCCCCCGCGCTCAGCAGCAACTGATGTTTGCACAATGTTCTTGTTCACGTCCAGAACCAAGTTCAAGGAGTTCCTTTCTTCCGTCTTCTGCATTCATTTCCTACCTCCTCTCTTTCCCTCTCCCTGGAGTCCTGTGTAACAATCTGCAGGGGAGCACTGAATAACCATGGTCTATGCTGCTGTGAGGGTTTTGAAAGATTTTTTTTTCCCTTTGTGAAAGGGGCCCTTGAAAATGTTCTTCTCTTTCCCAGGGAGGTGACTGGGGACTGCCTGGGTTTCCTGGAGGAGGTGGCCATTCTGCCCAACTCAGTGTGAAGCAGAGAGTCAGTGAGTCCTGACTCCCGGGTGATGGGGACCCTGTTCTGCTCACTGTACAACCTGGAGCTCTGTATCGAGTGGGAAGCCTGGAGCTACCACCGAAGGATGGGACAGAGGATCACCTCCTCCAAAATTCAGGGAACAAATTATCGAGGCCTCTGATTCAGGGAGTATGGAGCACTTAAACTGACCACCATTTCTTACGCCCAGTTTGACATGAGAATTGGACATTGACAGTTAAGTTTTTCTTTCTTTCTCTGTCTTTCTTTTTCTCTTCCTTCCTTCTTTCCTTCCTTCCTTCCTTCCTTCCTTCCTTCCTTCCTTTCTTTCTTCCTTCCTTCCTTCCTTCCTTTCTTCCTTCCTTCCTTCCTTCCTTCCTTCCTTCCTTCCTTCCTTCCTTCATTTCTTTCTTTCTTTTTTTCTGTCTGTCTGTCTCTCTCCCTCCCTCCCTTCCTTCTTTCCTTCCTTCCTTCCTTCCTTTCTTTCTTTCCTTTTTTCTGTCTGTCTGTCTGTCTCTCTCTCCCTCCCTCCCTCCCTCCCTCCCTCCCTCCCTTCTTTCCTTCCTTCCTTCCTTCCTTCCTTCCTTCCTTCCTTCCTTCCTTCCTTCCTTTCTTTCTTTCCTTTTTTCTGTCTGTCTCTCTCTCTCTCTCCCTCCCTCCCTCCCTCCCTTCCTTCCTTCCTTCCTTTTTAAGTGTGAGAAGTTTGTGAGCTGGAGCATCCTTATTTTTCTGTGATAAAGCAGCCAGACTTCAAGGGTAGCAGCCGGAGCCCGAGGACCACGTGCCGCTCCAGCTAACATGGAATTGAACGAGAAAACCCCGAGCAGGAGACACAGAACCTCGTGCACTTCGGCTGTGACGCCAGGGCAGCTGGGCGGCGGTCTCGTGAGGCAGCTGCTGGCAGGAAGATGAACAGAAAATTCAGTCCTGAGTTTAAAATCTGGCTCCGCTCCTCTCGCTGCCTGTGCGGTTCTGGGAAGGTGACCTAATCTCTCTGCATCCCCATCACTTTCTTGGAAAAGAGGGTTAATTATAAGTCCAGGGTGGCAATTAAATTTTAGATGTCACGATGTGTTAAGCAAAATTAATTTTAGGCACATACACCAGTTGCTGGGATTGTGTTTGACACTCGGATCAGCCTGAGCAGACTGGGTTATGTGTGTTGACAAAGACTCCAAACTATCAGGAGCTGGCAGGGTGTGGTTCTGCTCACATGGCCGGTCCGTTGTGGGGTGGCTACAGCTCTGTCACGCTGGCCCTTTGCTTTGGGATCTGGGCTGCCAGAGCGGCTTCTGCCTGGGGCGTTGCTAGACCCGTGCAGAGAGAAGAGACTATAGTGGACTAACACATTGGCTCTCAAAGCTTCTGCCTGGGATGGGCGCAGGTCACTTCTGCTATGTTTCCATTGGCCAGAGCCCATCACAAGGCCAACGCTGCCCACAGTCAAGTGGGAATACATAACCCTCCCACTGCGACGGAGAGGGAATGTATGAACAATGTAACTGATCGTTGCGGCACATAACAGAAGGTCCCAAACACCAGAGGCAGTCCTGGAAGCCGTTTCTCTCTCAAAAAAATAAGCTCCGAAACAAGCAGACATTCTTGGGTTACTATGGGAGCTCTCCCCGCCACTGGGGACCCACGCCTTCTATGTTTCTATTCTACAACGCTCAGGCGGCTCGTTATTTTCAAATAATAGTAGAGCAATGTGTGTTCTTTTAGGAGTGGGAGGAGCAGGAGGCTCCCCACATTTCATTCCATTCCCTCCACAGAGAAGTGGAGTGGGACTTCTTCCCTAGGCAGGTGGGAAACAGAATGAATAGGGACTTGATCCAACCCGAATCAGGGAACAGAAAAAGAGGAAACAAGAACATAAAAAATAATAATAATAATCCACAAAAAACGGAAGCAAGGAAAGCACGCACACGCGAACCTTGACACAGAACGGATCCGCCGTGAAGAGGACGTGGAGGGGCCGCCATGCTCAGAAGAGACCTGTGACACCAGCGAGCTCGCACCTCGGTGTTCACGCGGCACGATGTGACAGTCACCTCACCTCCCTGCTTCCCCAGGTCCCCGGTGGATTCATTTGTTGTTTTGTCGGTCTTTCTCAGGTGTTTTTCACAGGTGGGGATGTGAGTGATACATTTGGGATTTTCGCACCTCTCTACCTAATCTTTCGTGCTTCTCCTATGTCTTTTTTTTTTAAATGTTTTTAAAATTGATTTTAGAGAGAAAGGAAGGGAGAGAGAGAGGGAAAAAAAGAGAAACATCGATTTGTTGCTACACTGATTCATGCATTCATTGGTTGATTCTTGTATGTGCCCTGACCGGGGATCGAACCCGTAACCTTGTTGTATCAGGAAGACAGGCAGATGCTCTAGTCAACTGAGCTACCTGGCCAGGACTCTCCTGTGTCTTCTTCAGTGAGCTTATTAATTTTTATCTGAATGGATGCCTGCTCCCATTTCCCTTGGCCCAAATTCTGTTGGTTCTGAGTGATCATCCCAGGAGGACCCAAGGACCCAGCCCTCCCTGGCCTCTGGGCCTTCCTGTGTAGTCAGCAGCCCAGGCCCCTGATCTCTGAGGGCCAGTCTCTCTGCAAGGACCCTGGGCGGTTGCTTCTAAGACCCCCTCGGCCACCTGACGCTGAACTCCCCCTCTCCCCCAGGTCTTAGGAGAAAGTCCTCTTCCATTTCCCCCAAAGCCCAGAGACCCACCCGCCCAGGACACCCTGGCTCAGGGATGCAGATCAGCCAGCGTTGGGCATGACAGGGTGACTGCCTAGTTCAGCTGCCATCTCCACAAGAGACATGGTTCGACAGACAAGTGTTTTGTCCCTTCAACTTGCACACAGAGGCAGAGCCCGAATGTCACGTGGCTCCTACAAGGAGATGAATCAGTGACTATTCTCGCTTCTTGAGGCTGCTTGCTGAGAAAGCCACGGCTGGGCAGGCCCCTCCTTACACTAGCAATGGCCCTGTGTCTCAGCAGTCGGGCCGTGGGTGTCCCTTTCCCTTTTTTTGGAAAGTATGATCGGTAAGAGGATGACCCCACAGCCTCCATCTGAGCCCGGAGGGCAGGCCTGCCTGGGGTGGGTCCTCGCATGGCCCTCCAGTGGCAGCTCAGGGTGGATCCAGTGTCTCAGGTGACCGGGGTGGAGACGGAAATGCCTTTTCAAATGACCTCACCCGGCAGCCCTTGTTCCCACCGCTCTGCCCAGGCCCGACTGGCACGCACACGGTCAGCGAGGAAGAGGGGCTTTCTTAGGCCCTGCATGGTGAGCCGTGCTGCTTCTTTTCAAAAGGATTATGCAGGCAGCTCTGTCCTGGGCCACTGACATTTTAGAGACATGTTCAATGAAGTAGAAAAACTGAAAGTATCTACTAGACATGGTGTCACTCCAATTCTGCGTGGCCTGTGGGTCATACTTGAAATTCCAGCACCGAACATCAAGGTGAAATGCGCCCTAGAAGGCCAGCACTAACGCAGTTAAACATCATTATGTAACCACAGGTTCAAATCTCAGAATACTCCCCTTCCCACCATATTCCATCGTTAGAACACATTTCTGCTAGGACTAGTCCCCGGATGTTACGCCTTAATCAGAACCCAAAGTCTCCACTTGCTAGAATTGTCACAGGCAGGAGGGCTCCACATGCTTCTTGCTGACCCTTCTGTCAGACAAAGGGTTGATTGTTTCTGGGTCCCCTGCTTCTCGGCCTTCTCTCAGAAATAAAACCAGGATTCCTTTTCCAAGAAATGAAGCCGGAAAGAAGCTGTAGGAGGATCCATGCACCAGAGCACAGGGACCCACTGCAAAGATGGAGGGGTGGGGGTGGAGCTGAAGTTCATGGGCTGTGTACGAGTTAGCTATGCTGCGTAACAAAGCACCACATATTAAGTGGTTTAAAAACAACACACTGTTACCTCACCATGCCCGTGGGTCAGGAGTCCCAGGCACGGACGGCTTACCTGGCTGGGGCCTCTGCTCGGGGTCTCACAAGGCAGCAGTCAAGGTGTTACCACCAAACCGTGTCCTCACCTGAAAGCTCAACTGGGAAATAGTTGGCTCTCCAACTCACGCTGGTTATTGGAAGGAATCCTGCCCTTGTGGCTATATGAATGAGGGCCCCAGCTTTTTATTGGCTGTCAGCTGGAGGTGGCCTTCAGGTCCTGGAGGCCACCCACAGTTCCCTGTCACTTTACCCTCTCCTTAGATGGCTCACAGCAGGGTGCTTGCTTCCTTCTGTAAGGCCATTGGGGAAAGCTCTCTTGGTTCATTGGCTGAGAGAGTTTTATATAAGGTAGCATAATCATGGGTATGACATCCATCACCTTAGCATCTTCTATGGATTAGAAGCAAGTCACAGGCTCTGCCAGCACTCAAGGGGACACAATTATTCAAGAACGTGACTCAGCCTGACCTGTGGTGGCGCAGTGGGATAAAGCGTCAATCTGGAACACTGAGGTCGCCAGTTCAAAACCCTGGACTTGCCTGGTCAAGGCATATATGGGAAGTTGATGCTTCCTGTTCCTCCTCCTTCTCTCTCTCTCTCTCCTCTTTGAAAATTGAATAAATAAAGTCTTTAAAAAAAAAAAAAGAACATGACTCACTGGAGGTTACCTTCGGTTGTGTACACCACCGGCCACAAACTGCTGCCTGGGCGTGTATCTTACCTTCTCCACTGATGAGTTAGGTGACCTTGAGCAAGTTGCTCAGCCTTATTTACAAACTAAGTATTCTTAGTTGTAAAAATAAACCCCACGGGATTCCCGGGAAGATCAAATAAAACATTCCATCTCAAGTGTTTCACAGAGTGCCTGCCACACAGTAAACACTCAAATGTTAGCTGTGATGATGGTGGGGGGATTAATATTAATATTATAGGCACTGAGATTCTTAGGTCTATTTTGGATATTAAGAAGACATGTAACTCAGACCACAGCTACCTCTACCCCTGGTGATAAAACCCTCTGCTTTGGAAATCTCAAAGAGATCAGCTTCAACCTCTTCTGGGAGCTGGGGCATCATGGGATGCCAGGCAACAGTGCCAGTCTCCCTTCAGTGGACATCCGTGAGGTGGTGAGCATGCCCAGGAGATTCACAGGTGCTTCAGGGAGAGGTTCTGCTCATCGTTTGTGAACCTTGAGACAGTCAAGTTCAAAGGTTGATGAGCCTTGCTGGACCCTATAGGACAGACCAAGTTGAGCATCTCTCCCAGGTTGGCTATGACTGGTGCCTCACATACAGAAAGACCTCTTGTGTCCTTATCATGTCTGCATGTATAACTCTATTAGCTAGCCACACACAACAAGAGCCATTGTATATTATCACCAGAACTCCATACATCCCATGAGAAGAATTTTAAAATAGCAAGTAGAGGACACACTCAACCCTACATCATTGCAACAACCATCAAGCACACAAGCCAGCGACGATCCTAGTCATAATAACTCTCACCGATAATAACAATAACCCACAATGAAATTTTCAAGTTTGGTGATAATACTCTGATCTGGACATGGGCTCACAGAGGGCGGGCTGCCCTGCCTGGTCCCTTCCTGAGTAGAGCAATGCATTATGGGAGCTCAGTTCTGGGACTGCCTTCACGCGGAGCCTCATTTGCATAGCCTTGTTCTTGAGAATGTGCAGGGGCCTGACTCAATCTTAGCCTCTCAATCCGGGGGTGTCCCTATGCCAGGAACACCCAACTGGACGCTCAGTACCTCTTAACATTTTCTTGTGCAAATCTTGGAAACTTTGAGTTATTTATTTCTCAGGGAGGTTCAAGTATTTTTCTTAATGTTCCTGTGTTTTGAAAGAACAGCTGCACCAGTTTTGGAACTTGAGGGGGTGGCTGTTTTGAGACTCATACCACTTGAAAGAAACCCATCTTGGCATTTATTTATTTATTTATTTGTCTATTTATTTCTTTATTTTCCATCCTGTTTTATTTCAAAGAAGGAAACGAACTTTTGATAATAATATCCGAGAGGACTGGATGAGATGGTCATCAGTTCTGGAAGCTGTGGGCGGCTGTCCTGTGTGAAGGGGCAAGGGTCTACGGCCTAGTTAGCTTTAAACATGGGTGGGGGGGTATCCTCTAGAGCATTTTCTTTAGACCCCTCCATTCCCTGTTTGTGGATGTGGCGTCCCGCACCAAGTAAGCCACGACATGCAGCTGAGGGCGGACGCTCGGGGCTCTGATGAGAAGCGCATCTCTCCTTCCTTGTTCTTCTGTTTAACAGATGCTGTGGGCGCTTCCCATGCTGCCAGCCGCGTGCTCGCCTTTGGGGATGGCACTACGAAGCCATGGTGGAAGCAGACTTGGCTCCTGCTCGACCAGCTCACTATCACAGGAGAGAGACAGGCCACTGCCGACATGGGGCCACCAGAGGTGAACTTGGAGTCGCACAGAGCACTGGAAGAGTGCAGAGAAGGGAGGGACACACAAGCCAGCTCAGAAGAGGGAGGAAAGAAGGCTTTGGGCCCTGGCCGGATGGCTCAGTGGGTAAAACGTCAGCCCAGTGCAACAGAGTTCGCAGGTTTGAACCCTCCAGTCAGGGCACATAGGGGAAGCAACCAATGAGAACACAACTAAATGGAACAACTAAGTGCAACGAGCTGATGTTTCTTTCTCTCTGTTTCAAATCTATGGGAAAAAATTTTTTTTAATTAATTAATTTAAAAAAGAAGGCTTTAGGCCCTGGCCGGTTGGCTCAGCGGTAGAGCGTCGGCCTGGCGTGCAGGGGACCCGGGTTCGATTCCCAGCCAGGAAACATAGGAGAAGCGCCCATTTGCTTCTCCACCCCCCACCCCCCTCCTTCCTCTCTGTCTCTCTCTTCCCCTCCCGCAGCCAAGGCTCCATTGGAGCAAAGATGGCCCGGGCGCTGGGGATGGCTCCTTGGCCTCTGCCCCAGGCACTAGAGTGGCTCTGGTCGCCGCAGAGCGACGCCCCGGAGGGGCAGAGCATCGCCCCCTGGTGGGCAGAGCATCGCCCCTGGTGGGCGTGCCGGGTGGATCCCGGTGGGGCGCATGCGGGAGTCTGTCTGACTGTCTCTCCCCGTTTCCAGCTTCAGAAAATCACACACACACAAAAAAGAAGGCTTTCAAGAGCAAGTAAGTTCAAGGAGGACGATAAGGGAGGAGGGATGGAGTCCCAGGCAGGATTCCTGGCAGAGGAAACAGAGAGTGAGAAGTCTCTCAGCACGAGAGGGGCAGTGTGGTGGGAGCAGAGGGGGCTCCGAGTGTCAGGAAGACAGCGCCAGGAGCCAGGAGCCGGGAGGGGACCATCTGCAGAAGCCGACAGGGGCCACGCACAGCCCTTCCCTGGCACGCTGCTCCCGCGGCAGCCCCGAAAGCCACGGGACAATTAGGCCATCGGCAGCTGTAACGAGCCTGGATCGAGGGCTAAGGTTACAGTTAAATTTTAAGGCAGAAAGTTCCCTTATTTTTACATGGGTAAGCTTTTTTCTAAAGCCTTTATTTTTTACTATACATGCTGTTTTAACAGATTCAAACAATATAAAACTAGGTGAACTAAAAGGAGAATGGGCCCCCCTCCGCAGGCCCAACCTTCCTCCAACCCCATTCTTCGCTAGAAAGCCCTGTTAATGATCGTCTTTCCTTACCAGCCTTTCTCTGTGCATATCGACATGTGTGTGCACATCATTGCTGTGATGAAATAAACAGCAGAGAGTTGGCAAGTACTCACAGTGTTCCCGAGCCCTGTTCTAAGCCCTTTGCGCGCATTGTCGCTTCAGCCTGAGAGCCGCGCAGAGAGGCTGTTATCCCCCATCTCGGAGATAAGGAAACGGAGACACAGCACGATGCGGTAGCCTGCCCACGGTTGTACACGAGGGAAGTGTCAGAACTAGGACACAAACCAGGCAGTGTTCCTCTAACGTCTGTGCATCCAGGGGGGCCCAGGGGCTGCACTCACCCCCTCTCGTGAGCGTAAATCATGTACACAGGCAGCTGTCACTCCTGCGAGACAGTTCCTCCAGGGCGCCGAATGAACAGCTTCGGCTTCTGAGCGGCAGCTGGGAAGCCGAGGGAGCCCTCCGGGACCTGCAGGCGCTCTCTGCTCTCCGGGGCTGGGAGACCCTGCGCCACCATTCTTCGTGCTCCCCTCCACATAGATAGGGCTGGGGGAGCTCCATTCTGGGGCTGAGGCCTCCCTGCAGGACCGCCTCCACAGCGACATGGACTCCGGACCAAGGGAGCAAGCGGGAACAGCAGGGCCTGGGCAGACCTCCCCGGTCTCCCTGCTCCTCAGGCGGCTAGTGCTCGGGGCGTGTAAGTGCCTGCTCAGCTCCCAGGCGTTCCCCATGCACCCGGCACACAGAGCCTGCACAGCGGTTCCTTCTGCACGGGGCGGGCCGGATGCTTTCAGTACGACAAACAAGAGAGAGTGTGTACAGCGAAGACTGGGGAGCCGAAGGAGCTCTCCGGGGACAGCAAGAATGCTCCGGAATCAGTGGGCCAGCGAGTTCTGTTGTTCTACGCCAGCTGGCGGGGTGATCTATCCAGGTGCTCTGGCCTGCCTACAGGGTCACTGCAGTTTGTTCTGGACACATCACCTGCGCCCCTTTTGCCTGAGCAAGGGAGTGAGCAGGATCAATAGGTCATCACTGTGCACACCTGGCCTTTCTGCCCCGTGGCCTTAGGCACCTGCTTACCTCTTCAGGACTGCCAAAACAACCCGCACACAGTCTACAAAGAGCCTGCTTCTACATGAGCCCACGTCTTCAAGACTGGAACAGACAGCTGTTTTGTTAAATTATATAAGCAAACACAGGAAGTCAAAAAAATTGAAAAGATAGAATAAAATCTCTTAAATGAAGGAACAAGAAAAAAAAACCCAGGGGGAAGAAACCAAGGAAATTAAAATAATTTATAAGTGATAATGGAAATGAAAAACCCATCAGAAGGCATCACCCACAGATTAGTTAACACAAAAGAATGGATCAGTGATTGGAAGACAGACTAGTGGAAATCAACCAATCAGAACAGCAGGAAGAAAAAAGAATTTTAAAAAACAGCGAGAGCCTGACCAGGCAGTGGCATAGTGGATAGAGCTTCGACCTGGGACACTGAGGCTTGAGCACCAGCTCATCCAGCTTGAGTGCAGGCTCACCAGTGTGAGCACAGGGTCACCGGCATGAGTGTGGGATCATCAACATAATATCATGGTCACGGGCTTGAAGCCCAAGGTCGCTGGCTTGAGCAAGGGGTCACTGGCTCGGCTTACCCCCCCCCCCCCCGCCCCCGTCAACACACGTATGAAAAACAATCAATGAACAACTAAAGTGCCAAAACTATGAGCTGATACTTCTCATCTCTCTCCCTTTCTCACTCTCTCTCTCCCTCCCCCTCACACACACACAAAAACAACAACAAAAGAAAAACAACAGTAGTTTAAGGGACCCCTGGGATAACATCAAGTGCTCGTACATTTGCATTACAGGGATCCCAGGAGGAGAAGACAGAGAGAAAGCAGCACTCTTCCTGTAATTCAGATAATCAGTTGGTGTCCTCAGAAAAGTTTTTCTTCAGAAAAGTGGGGCAAAACTAGCCCCTGCCTCCCTACCTGCTGCTCTGGTCCCGCCCGCCCGAGAGAGCTGAAAAGCAAACCTAAGAGAATCCAACTGAGTCTGAGTAACTTAATCACACCCGGAACGAAGGGCAAGAATATTTGTAGGAACTGAAAAACGGGTAGTAATTTTTCATTACATTCTGGGTATTACGATTGATGCAGCATAGAGATTCTGGGTTTTTAAACATCTTTTCCAACAGCGTGCTGCATTTTAGTTTGGAAGGCAGTTAAATTTTTGATGAGGGACCTTGCCCTTATTGAGGCTTGGTTGGAGTCTTTGTTGAGGTGGGTCTAGTTCAGTTTTGCCCTTAGTCTTCGGTCCTAGCGGTCGCTCCTGGGACACGGCTCTTATTCTTCAGACACGCTTTCTCCATTGAACACCCATGTTTCTCCGCTGGGTCAGAACTCCAAGTTCTCTCCAGTATTCGGCAAACTCCATTCAACTCTTAGCCCCTCAACAGCTGTTCTTGGTCACACAATTTTATATATAATGGCCAAAACTTGGAACAACTCAAGTATCAACCTGTAGAGAATAAACAAACCCTGTCTACAAATGACCAATCAACTACTACTAAGCAAGTCTGCTCAGGATGCCACAGAGTGGGTGACGTAAACATCTATTGATTGCTCGCAGTTCCGGAGACTGGGAAGTTCAAGATCAAGGTACTGGCAGAGTAGGTTTTGTTCCGAGGCCTCTTCTCCTGGCTCAGAGGTGGCTGCCATGTTGCTGTGCTCACAAGACCTTTTCTCAGCTCTAGAGAGAGAGCGAGCTGACTGGTATCTCTTGTATAAGGACAGCAATCCTATCAGATCGGGGCCCCACCCTTATGGCCTCATTTAACCTCAATTCCTTAAAGGTCCTATTTTCAAATACAGCCATAACCGGGGGTTAAAGTTGCAACACAGAATTTGGGGGCCTGGGGGGGCGGGACGGACACAAACATTCAATGTATAATAGCAACCAAAAGGAAACTATGATAACAACATGACTGAGTAATAAAATTAAAAGAAAACTATAATTCCAAAAATATGAAATTGAAGAAGAAACAAAATGACTCTGATGTTAGAATCAGAATAGTGGTTGCCTCTGAGTGGGTGGGAGGGACTGATGGATCAGGGGCATGAAGGCAGTTTTTAGAGCGATGAGAATGTTGTTGTTTTTTTTATCTTGATCAGAGCCATGGTGACAGGTGAATACATCTGCTGAAACGCATGGAGCTGTATGCTCAGGGTTGGTATGTTTATTGCGTGTCAATTCCAGCTGCACAGAGTGCATTTTTCTGTATCAGCTCATATGGATTTACCTTTTGAGCAGCTATGCTGCCGTCCGTTGTACGCATGTATCATAATTTATTAAACTATTTCTCCATTGATAGGCATTTATATTTCTTCCAAGTTTTTGCTGTTATAAGCAATGCTTGAAGGATAGATTTCTAGGAGGAATTGGTGCAGCTTCTTCTCTATAAAGATGAAGAATTCAAAGCCCGGAAGGGAGAAGCAACTTCTCCAAAGCCTATTGCAACGACACACTGTGCATAAGTGATGGTGGTAGAACCTGTCACTGAAGAGGTTTGTGTGGTGACACAGAAATACTGATGGACGGAGGGGGGGAGACAATGATGCTGGGCTTCCAACCAGAATAAAAGGAACCATTTAGATGAGTTCTACTTCCTTCCTTGTCTAATTTCCATTCATCTTATGAGTAGTAATGCCTTTGGGTAGCCTTAATTTAACATGAGGTTACTTCCTAGGACCCCATGATACCCTGGAGTTAAATAATAACTCACTGTGTGCCAGCACTTTAATACACATCGTCACATTCAACCCTCACAACTCCATAAGGTACAGCAGTGATGAATTCCATACCCATTTTGTAGATGGCAAAACTGAGACTTACATAGTTGAAGTAACTTGCCCAAAGTTACACAGCTAAAAAGTGCTATAAACAGGTTTCAAACCAGACCTCACTTTTAACCATTATACCGCACTTCCTCTCGAAAATAAATTATTTTTATTTATTCATTTTAGAGAAGATAGAGAGACAGAGAGAGAGAAGCGGGGGAGGAGCAAGAAGCATCAACTCCCATATGTGCCTTGATCAGGCAAGCCCAGGGTTTTGAACCGGTGACCTCAGCGTTCCAGATCAATGCTTGATCCACTGCGCCACCACAGGTCAGGCTCCTCTCGAAAATAGTACTTCTCCCTGGCGTTGTTGTGAAGTTTACACGAAACCGTGGCAATGTTGATTTCCGGCCTCTCACTCACCTGAAGGTGGTTACTGCACCTTTGTTTCTGTGTTCCTAACATCTGGCTCCTAGTGGAGTTCAAAGGGCTTAGCACTGAGCCTGACACAGGGTGAGCACTCCGTGAGCACTAATTATCATCATTATTGGAACTCAATAAGCATTTGTTGAGTCAGTAAACATTTGCATGAGTGACTAATTATCCAAAGTATTCTTTTAGCAAATAAACAATGAACATGGGGACAACAGGTTGCAGTCCTCCTCTCCTGCCAAGCCTCTCATTTGGAGGCAGCTGAACCATGAAGAAGTCGCCAGCCCTCTTCTGTTCCCGTGTCTCCTCCCCCCACGGGACACGGAAACAGGAGGGCGTCCCACTGGCGTTGGAGCTACAGCCCCGCTCGGCGCAGGCGCAGAGTCAGCAGACTCCCCGCATATTCGTGTGTGAAGGGGAGAATGAGCTGATGTGGGGGGCTGGGGCTGTGTGTGTGTTTGTGGGCATCCTGCCTACTCTGCTGCCTCATCCTCATGGAGGTGGGGGGGCTGCAGCATGGAGGTGACAGATACAGTTCCGGGATGAGTCCACTCAGGCCCACGAGCCAGGGTGCTGTTTCTCCTGACCCAGGTGGCCTCCGGTACCCTCTCAGCAGTCAGGGCCTCTGGCGATTTCTTAGCGGACCCTGCCATTCACTCTAGCCTTGCCCCGAAGCCTTGTCTGAGCCTGATTCTCATTTGTATAACCCACTCCTGCTTCCCTCTGCCTAGCACCTTGACCGACTTCTGTCCTTGGCCAGAAGACCGCACGCCATTCCCAGTCCAGCTGCCCTGCACAGGGGAGACCCCATCGCAGACGGGGCTTTGACCCTCCCAGCTCCTCTGTCTCACCGGCTGACCCGCCCACTTCACAGCAGGGGCGGGAAGGAGAGGGCCCAGTGACCCACGGGTGCTCCCGACGCACTTGCTAAGATCACGCTTTTCTTTTTCCTGTCTCCTGCCTCGCCTAGTTGCCACCGCAGTCTTCATTTATGCCTCTACAGGTCCTTCCTCTCATTTTGCTGTTCAGTTTTCAGAGCCTTGCACATTGAAGGCAGTTTTGATTTATGTTTTATGGTAACCCTTAAACTCTTAAGTGAAACCGGTTTGAAATGTCTGTCATGCTGTTATTACAGAAATAATATAACAAGGAATACATTTTCATATAAGACTTTATGTTGAAAAGACAAACCGTTCTCAAGTTTAAATATACTAGCATGATTTGAAAATATCCAGACAAAGAAATGGAAAAATGTTTTTAAATTTTAAAGGTTAAAAAATAAAATATCAGTGTCCATGCAGTGAGTGTGCCAAGAGCCCACAGCCAAGGAAATATGCAAAGATTGGGGGGGGGGGGGAGAAATGGAAAAACAATGAGCCAATAGATAAAGGACATAGAGGACCGAACCAGGATCCAACCAACAGGAATTTCTGGAGAAGAAGAAGAAGAAGAAGAAGAAGAAGAAGAAGAAGAAGACGACAAGCCTAACCAATGGTGGCACCGTGGGTAGAGCATTGATTTGGGACACTGAGGACCCAGGTTTAAAACCCCAAGTTTGCTGGCTTGAGTGTGAGATCATCAAAATGATCCAATGGCACTGCTTGAGCCCAAAGGTCACTGGCTTGGGCAAGGGGTCACTGGCTTGAGCAAGGGGTCACTGGTTTGGCTGGAGTCCCCCAGTCAAGGCATGCATGAGAAGCAATCAATGAGCACTTAAAGTGATAACTATAAACTGGAGCTACTTTTTTTAAAATTAATTTATTTATTTATTAAATTTTATTCATTTTAGAGAGGAGAGAGAGAGAGAAGGGGGGGAGGAGCAGGAAACATCAACTCCCATTTGTGCCTTGACCGGCAAGCCCAGGTTTTTGAACCGGCGACCTCAGCATTTCCAGGTCGACGCTTTATCCACTGCGCCACCACAGGTCAGGCTAAACTGGAGCTTATCTCTCTCTTTTTCCCTCTCTCTCTCTCTCTCTCTCTTGTGCATGTATGCACCAAGAAAAAAAAAAGAGGACAGAAAATAATAGAGGAGAGAAAGTGATCAAAGAAATAACACAAGGAAAGTTCTCCAAGGTAGAGGATACAAGACCAGAGAAATGAATGAAACGAGGTCTGGACGTGGGAATGAAGGGAAGGAGAGCACCCTAAAAGCTTCCCCGGATGGCCAGGGTCCTCATAAAACAATGAGAATGAGCGTGAATCAGGGTTTTCCATAGGAAAATCGATTTGGAGGACAAGAGAGCAATGCCCTCAAAGTTTTCACAAAATTTTATTTGCAGCCCAGGATTCATGGCCCAGCCCAATGATCAGTCAAGTATAAAGGCTAAATAAACAAATTTCCAAATATAAAAGATTAAAAAATGTCACCCACCACAACAGGTCTTTACAGGATGTCACTCAATGGTATACCTGGCAAAATAGGGAAGGGCAGTCAACAGCAAGCCAATCTCGGAGACCGGGCTTGAAGTCAGGAAATCATTAAAAGGATGTTCTGGAATGATTACTGTCCAGATTGAAGCAGGACAGAAGGTTCTACAACATAGATCTTGGGGAGGAGACAAAAGTCAATAGAACACCAATTGGGATGGAAAGTTAGGGGGAAATTGAGATTAAGGTGAAGTCAAATAGTGCTGGGGAAAAAAGGGAAAAGCCATTTGAAATTCCAGATCAAAGGAAATGATGACAAGGAAGCAACTCACAGAAGCAGATGTGCGGCTACTGGCCGGAGAAGGGACCATATGTGTGTAAGTGTGTGTCCCGGTAACGCAAACGACTGTGTATTGATCGCAGAATCTGCCTTCGAGCAAAGCGTGGAAGACTTCATTACGGTCAGGAAACAGAACAAGGATGCATCTATGAGACAGAGTGGAAGTCCAAGTGCTGTGACAACAGCTAGGCGGGAGGAGGGACAGAGAGAGGAGGGAGGAGGACTGCAGAACATTTCCGGAGCACTGGGGGGGGGAGCCCCGGGAGATAACACAGTGGGCCAACAAGAAGAGGGCGCCTGCATCGCTTAAAGTGGCCATCGTCGCCGAAACAGCGACATGATGCTGCTGGGAGAGACAAAGGGAGACAGAGGTGATGTGTGAGCTAGGCCCTCTCCAGTGTGGCGGGAAGTCAAGGCGTATGTCGTCGTGAACATGGAAAGTAAAGAAACAGCATGTGTTTACTTAGGGATCTGCAGGTAAGATTCAGGAGAAACAGCTAAGAAGGTGAGAGGTGGTTGCTCTGGGGATTAGGCTGGAAGAACAGGCCACTCTCTCACTTTAACTACAAAAAAGTATTTTAAATAAAAGCACAGCTTACTTTCTGTGTTCTATTTTGGAAAGTATGTAAGTGTGCAAGACTAAGTTGGAGGTTTCTCGAATGTAGGTAGCAGTTGAGATGAGGCGGAAGAAGGAGGTGGGGCCACTAGCTGGCGGCAGGTTCACCCTGCGCAGCCCTCCGCTGCCTGCGGCGCTGGACACCCGGGTTGGCGACGTGCAGTTCAAGGGGACCAGGAGCTCCCACACTGACTTGGCAGGATCCGGTGGGTTTGGTTCCTCCATATCTACTGTTGCATTCCATCTTCCCAACAATCCAGTGCAGTGGGAAGGGAGGGTCAGGGACTGTATGTCCTCAGACAGACAGAAACCAGGTGAGTAACTCCCACAGTGGTGAGATGCCAGGAGAGGTTCATGCACACAGCTCATCGGAGATCTGGGCGCAGCGGAGTCGGTGAGTGGGGAGGGGCAGGTACTCCCGGCAGCAGGACAGAGCAAGGCATCTGCAGAAATGACGCTTCTGGTGGTTTTATTCCCGGGTGTCCAACAAAGCCAGTGGGCTTTAAGGTCAGATTCAAGTGCAGGTGGTCCTTAGATGACCCTCTCACCACACCCACTTTTTTAAATCATGCTTTTACTATAAAAACAACATAATGATGACTTTAAAGCCATGTGTTTCAATCACACACAATCCTCCCCATGCCCGTGCACAATAATTACCCTTTTCTGTAAGCGTTTCTAGTCTTTGTCCACATTACATAATTCTGCATAGTTCCGGTTCTCGTAAGTGGTGGTGTTTGTTTCTCCACAGTCTGCATAATTACCCATTTTAATGGTCGCATATTATGCAGGATCATTTTTAATTAACAACAGCACCCTGAGTTAACAGTTCATCATTATGCCAAGAATTTCTTTTAATCTCCATTTTACTTCTGTACAAGGCTGTTCTACTTACAAAACAATTTTTTATCAGCCTCACAGTTTAACAGTGCGTAATGGGGGCAGGTGTTATTATCCCCACTTGACAGATGCGGAAACTGAAGCCCAGAGAGACAGGCGCCTTGCCCAAGCTCATGCCAATAGCAAGGACGGGGCTGGGAGGCTCCTCTCCTCTGGGCCTCTTCTCTCCGAGCCTAGTGCTCTTCCCCCCACGTGGCCCCGATGTGGGACATCGCTGGTCACTGAATCAGGGATCTTTGCCGGAAGGAATTACTACCACTTCCTTTTAGAGGTGAGGAAGCCAGGGCCCAGACAAGGAAAGTAATTTGCTTAAGGTCACACAGCAGAGCCAGAAGTCCAGCTCGGGCAGGCTGACTCCAACGCTAGACCTCATTCCAATAATCTACATGGTTGTTTCTGCCTTTGGCAACTGCGAGTAACACTGCTAGGAGCCTTGGTGTACAAAGATCGGTTCAAATCTGTTTTCAATTCCTTTGGGTCTATACCTAGACTTGTGTGAGTTTTATAAACTTACACCCTCTGTTTCCAGTTTTTCAGGGAGTAGGGACATGCAAGCGAGCACTACTGAAGAGTGGGTGGGTGGGAGGAAATATCTGCAGTTCACAAGAGGTGTGTATCCCTAATATATAAAGAACTCTAGCCTGACCTGTGGTGGCGCAGTGGATAAAGCGTCGACCTGGAAATGCTGAGGTCGCCGGTTGGAAACCCTGGGCTTGCCTGGTCAAGGCACATATGGGAGTTGATGCTTCCTGCTCCTCCCCCCTGTCTCTCTCTCTCTTTCTCTCTCTCTCCTCTCTAAAATGAATAAATAAATAAAAATTAAAAAGAAAAGCTACATATTTTATTTTTTTAAAAAAAGAACTCTAGCAACTCAATAATAAAAAGACAACTTAGTTTTTAAAATGAAGAAAAGTTCCCAGCCCGTGGTGGTGCAATGGGTAGCACGTCGGCCTGGAGCTCTGAGGTCGCCAGTTCCGATCCCTGGGCTTGCTCGGTCAACATACGATAAGCAAGCAACGAACAGCTAAAGTGAAGCAGCTGTGAGTTGGCACTTCTTGCCTCCCTCCCCCATAAAAGCAATCAATAAATTATTTTTTTTCCATAGGCAAAGGATCTGAATAGACATTTCTCCAAGGAAGATATACAAATGGCCAATCAGCACATGAAGATGCCCTGTATCACCAGTCACCAGGGAAATGTGAAACAAAGCCACAGTCAGATCCCACTCCACACCCAGTAAGCTGGCTAGACTCAGAAAAGTCAACCCCATCCTAAACTTTGTCTTCATCATTCTCTTGTTTTATTAAAATTGCTTTTATCACATATGTGTAATCATAAACAATATAGTGTTTAGACTTTTGTCTTTTTTGAATTTTCTGCAAACAGAATTCTATTAGATAAATTTACTAATCATAATTTGCTTATTTTTTCAATTATGTTTTTTTAGATATGTGCATGTTGGTGTCTGTTGTAGTCATTCTTTCATTTTTAGTGCTGAATAGTACTCCAAAGCATGAATATCACAAATTTTTTAAGAAGTCAAACAATAACAAGTGTTGTCAATGATGTAGAGAAATCAGACCCTCATACACTGTTGGTGGGAATGTGAAATGGTTTAGTCACACTGGAAAATAGTTGGAATCTCTTCAAAGTGATTAAACATAGAGTTATCATATGACCCAGCAATTCCTCTATTAGGTAGATACCCAAAATAATTGAAAACAGGCGTTTAATAAAAAATGTGCACAGGAATGTTCACAGTAGCCAAAAGGGGAAAACGGTCCAAATGCCCATCAACTGATAAAGGAGACAGAAAACGTGGTCTATTCATACAATGGAATGTTATTCAACTATAAACAGGAATGAAGTATTATAGCCTTCTTCATAACTGTCTAGATTTGGAAGCAACCAAAGCACCCTTCAGTAAGCGAATAGATACATAAACTGTGGTACATCCAGACAATGGAGTATCACTCAACCATAAAAGGGAATGAACTCTCAAGCCGTGAAAAGATGTGAGTGATTAAATGAAAGAAGCCAATCTAACAAGGCTACACACTGTATGACTCCACCTGCATGACTTCTGGAAAACACAAGGCCGTGAAGACAGTACAAGGATGAGTGGTTGCCAGGGGTTGGTGGGTGAGAGGGTGGGGGAGGTGGGGGGTGGGGGGTGGGGGGAGGAATGAGTAAGTGCAGTGCAGAGGACTTAGGGGGTGAAACGACTCATAGACTCCGTAAAGGTAGATGCATTATACAGTCGTCAAAACCCACAGAATGTCAACACCAGAAGTGAACCCTAATGTAAACTATGGACTTTGGGTGATAATGGTGTGTCAGCGTGGGTTCATCTGTTGTAATGATTGTACCACCCTGGTGCCAGATGTTTATAGTGGGGGAGGCTGTGGCTGTTAGGAGGATGGGCCAGGAGGTGTATGGAAACTCTCTCTAGTTTCTGTTCAGTTATGCTATGAACCCAAAATTGTCCTAAAAAATAATTTTTTAAAAATGAAGTATGGACACATTATAATGTGGCTGAACCTCGAAACTGCTATGCGCATGGAAAGAAGCCGCCACAGAATATCACACAGTGTATGACTATATTTATATAAAATGTCCAGACGAGGTAAATTTACACAGGCCAGAAGCAGATCAGTAGTTGTTTAGGGCTGGGGGATACAGACTAGGGGTGGGATGTGGGGATTAACAGCTAACAGGGGTGAGGTTTCTTTCTGAGGTCATGAAAATGTTCTACAATGACCGTGGCGATAGTCACCCATATCTGCGAATACATTAAAACCTCCGCTCTAAATGAGTGCATGTATGCTGTGTCAATTAGATCTCAGTAAACTGCTTTAAAAAATAAAAGCAGCAGATAGGATTGCAGGCTTCCAGAAGCCTCTGCTAACCGCCTGCCTCTGTGACTAAGAGGCTGCCCCCCAAGCTAAGCCTTTCCTTAAAGGAAAACTTTCGACTCTCGATGTGACTTGAGTGATGAGGGGTGAGGACAAGGTTCCTACCTGGAAGTCTCAACAGCATCACCACAGCTCAGCTCAATTGCCTAATGTGTGTTGTCACCTCAGGTGGGCACATACTCTGCATCTGTGGCAGAGACCATTCCAGATGGACGCAGCTGACCCATTGCTGCGGAACCAGCAAAATGCCAGGAGGGGATCATAAACCAGGACAGAGTCCAGAAGCCTTTGGAGCTTGTTATTTGACCTTTAAACTTAAAGGTCTGTAACTTTATAAAACAAGAAAGAAAAGCATTTTAAGTTCAAGGCTGGAAAAAACATTGGAAGTCATCCAGATAGTGGCTTCTAGACTTTTAAGACTTCGCGCCCATATATCATTCCCAAATCTCCGGGGAACCCGACAGCTTTGCCAACTTTTAATTTTGCTAAATTATGACAAATTTTAAAAACAGTATTGTTTATTAAAAAAAAGAAAGAAAGAACAGCTAAACAGATTGCATGTCAGAATAAGGAGAAGCAATTGGAATGGAATAAATGTAGCTTTATGAGAAATACGCTCCATTTCTCCTACCCCCTCCTGCTGCATGCCTCCCAGCCCAGTAGTGAAAACTTGCCAAATCCTACTGAAACTTCAGCCTGGAACAGGGATGGCTTTGGGGCCCAGGCCTTGCGCACCTCTCCCCATTCAGTACTTGAATCATCTTGAAACCATCACTGAGGCCCTAGCCAGTTGGCTCAGTGGTAGAGTGTCGGCCCGGAGTGTGGATGTCCCAGGTTCAATTCCTGGTCAGGGCACACAGGAGAAGCGACCATCTGCGTCTCCACCCCTCTCTCCCTTGTCCTTGTCTCTCTCTTCCTGTCCTGCAGCCATGGCTCAGTTGATTCCAGCACATCGGTCCTGGGTGCTGAGGATGGCTCCATGGAGCCTCTGCCTCGAGTGTTAAAAAGAGCTCAGATGTGAGCATGGCCCCAGATGGGTAGAGCATCAGCCCCAGACAGAGGTTGCTTCTTCCCAGTTGGGGTGCAGGTGGGAGTCTGTCTCTCTATCTCCCCTTCTCTCACTTGGGAAAAGAAAGACAAAGAAAAAAGAAATCATCTCTGGAGATCATCTTCTCATATGACAGTATTTTAGTGTCAGACAGACTTGAATTCGAATCCGGTGTCTGTGCCTCTGTGACTTCCTGGCTCCACATAGGCGTCTGCATGTTTCTTACCTTCTCTAAACCTCAATTCCCTTATCTTTAAAATAGTCCTTACCTCACAGATTTTTATTTTGTAAAAATCATCACAAAATAAAAGGAAAAAAATATGACAGTTCTTGGCTCACAGTAGGCACTACATTGTTACTGCCACGCCCTCTGGTGTTGAAAAATGGTCTCCGAGACAATGAATTCCATTTTTCCTAGCACCTTAGCTGATAGATGCTTCTTCCCTAGGGCTAGCTAAATCTTCCTTCCTGTATATCCAGCCATTGATCTTATATGTGTATTCTAGAGTCACACGGGACAAACCTCATTCTTCTGTCATGCTACTATTCTCCAGATGAGGACCCTGTCTCTGTCAATGATGCCTCAAAGAAGTCCTCACCATCTTGCTTGTATTGGCCAGCTATGGCGAGAATAATGCTGTATAAGCGAACTTTCCAAAAACTCAAAGGCAAAAACAAAAAGCTTGATGACATACTACTATAAGCCAGGTTGGGCAAGGCTTGCTGCAGGCTTCAGGGTGGGTCTAGGTCTGCTTTAAATCTCTCTCCTCTTCCTTGGACTCCCCAAGACTTGTTATTTTAATGACAACATCAGAAAAGAATAAGAAATGAGAATATTTATTTGTGTAAGCATATTTCTAACCTTCTTAGCTTTCACATAGCGTTGGCCAAAGCAAGTCCCAATGTCAAGCCCAAAGTCAAGAGACAATGGCAAGAATATAGATGTAGAATCCAGAGGAGTGAAGAATTGAATCCAATCATTCAGTCCTTCCATTGCTCCCTTTCCCTTTGTCCTATTTCCACTGGCCTTGACCTAGCTCCATTGAACACACTCTTCAAAGGCCTCATTGGGCTCGGGGGAGCAGGAGGATGGGGAGGTAAAACAAGACCTTGCATGATCTGGCCCCTGTCTACCTCTCCATCTTCATCTCCTACCACTCTCCTCCTTGCTCTCTACATATTAACAGTACTGAGTTTCTTCCATTTTCTTGAAGGCACTAATCTCTTTTGCCACCCCAGGGCCTTTGCATGTGCTGTTCCTTATGCTTTGCATGCAAAACTCTTCTTCCCCTAATAACTTCCCCTGCCCCAAAATGGGTTTCTTCTTAGATCTAAAATAAAAATGATAGGTCATGTCCTCAAAGAGATTTCTTTCTGACCATCAAATCCAACGATATCTACTCCTCTTGTTCTCTAGTGAAAGGGTCTCATTTATTTTCCTCCTGGCACTCTACCTTGATTGTTATCATTTATTTGTTTATTTCCTTTACTTTTTCTTCTAGATTCTGTTAGATTCCAAGCTCCGTAAGTCAAAGACCACACCTGGCTTGCCCATTGCTATATCTCCACCATCCACCATGGGTCCCGACGCAGTAGATGCTTAACTGATATTTATTGAGTGATGGAAGGTAGGCATGACTACAAAGGAATAAGTGGATGAATGGATCCCATCAGGTCTCGTTCTCTTTCCCTCCATTCAATGACAAAAGGTGAAGGAGGAAAGGACACACGGAGCTCCTCTTTTCACAAAGCCACTGGTCCCTCTTCCTCAGACAAGGTCGCAGTTAACAACTGGTAGCAATGACAGTGGCATGATTTGGAGAAGGCTCTTAGTCTTTTCTTAGGTCCATGGCCTTTGCCACTGTTGCTTGACAATTTATTTTTTATTTTTTATGAGGATTTGCTTCCATGACACATTTTGCTTAGATTCTTACTCAGGAATTCACTCTCTCTGAACACATGCTCACGGTCCAGGTAGCTGAGCAGATGTGCGCCAGGTGGCTCGGGGTCAGAAACACGCCACCAGTAATTCACCGGGGGGATCATTGACAAGGGTCAGCACAGGGGAGCTGCAGATAAATGGAGGTTCGTAACACACGCCGCTGCCTTTGAGGCTGAGATGTTTGGTTTCCGATGGCAGTATTGTTCTGCCTGCTAGAAGTGCCGGCCATTTCAGTGCCCTCTTCAAAACCCTCCTTTCTCCTCCCGCACAGCCTTTCACTCGGACTTTGCCCTTCTATCACCCCCACAAACTGCTGAACCAACGAGAAGCGTCAGTCTTTTCTGTCTGTGGCCTTCTGAAAACATCTGTACCTGTCTAATAAAGCCATCAATAGCCCAGAGCAGTGGTTCTCAACCTTTCTAATGCCATGACCCCGCAGTATAGTTCCTCATGTTGCAGTGACCCCAAACCAAGAAATAATTTTGGTGGCTACTTCATAGCTGTAATTTTGCTACAGTTATGATTCGGAATGTAAATACCTGATAAGCATTATGTATTTTCCGATGGCTCTAGGCGACCCCGCCGGGTTCGCGACCCACAGGTTGAGAACCGCTGGCCTAGAGAAACAAGGACATCGTGAACCAGAAAGCCGAGTTTCTGAGCCCCATCTCTCTGCCCCTTATCAGCAGGATAATACAGGCAGGTGACTTGTCTCTCCGAACCTCTATGTCCCCACCTGACAAAGGCACATGGCCAAAGTGACTTGCTGAGCAGTGATGAGGATTGCTTGAGTCAAGAGAACTTTAAAGTGCTTCCTAACTTGTGAAAGACAATTCAGACATGATATTATTTACCTTCCTCAGTCAAGTAGGGCTATGTTGCAGAGCACAAAGGGTTAAAGATTCAGAAACCAAAAACTCTTTCTACAACAGAAGAGAAAAATAATGCCCACTTCTGGATGCACTTGAAGGACAGATTGCTTAGGATGAGACTGCAATTGGCTCTCCAAGAGGGAGAAAATGATGGCCATCTTCATCAGTATTACTGCCGGCTAAGTCTACATGTGGCTCGATCAGGTAATTGAGGTCCCAAATGTAGTTTCTATCCAGTTACGAAGATTAATAGGAATGGCTTCTGGGAATTAACTCTTTGTAGCTTCCTAATGCGCGATGAATGCACTGAGGATGCAGCATTCATGTTTTAGACCTGAGCATTTGGAAGGTAAAGATCTCTGGTCTGGTTTGGCTGGCCCAGATGTTAAAAAGGTCAAGGTCATAGGATTCCTGTATAGTTGTCAGTTCTGGTTTGTCAGGAGGAAGTCCAACTATCTGAACCCTTACACAGCCACTTCCAAGAGGTTTCTGTAGGTCAAACAGACTGCAAGGAGAAAGAGCAGCGATGGCTGGGGGCCATCCACCTTAGATGTTATAGAAACAACAACCAACAACATACACACATGCAATTAAAACACACAACAGGACCGTTTTGCTGTTGTTAGGGTTGTGGCATTTATATTGTTAATTCAATAAATATTTACTGAATCTGTATCATGTGCTCAGTACCATAATAATAGAAAAAGAGAGAAGAAAAACTTATATGTATCTCAATAGATACAGACAAATCATTTGAAAAAATATCCAACACCCTTTTATAGTAAAAACACTCAACAAACTAGGAGAAGAAACCTTCCTCAACTTTTATGAGAGCATCTGTGAGAAACCCTCTGCTATTTCACACTTTATGGTGAATGACTAAATGCTTCCTTCCTAAGATCAGGGAGTAGACAAGGAAGTCTGCTCTTGCCATTTCTATTAAATATTGTACTAGATGTTCTTTTTTTTTTTTTGTATTTTTCTGAAGCTGGAAACGGGGAGAAACAGACAGACTCCCACATGCGCCCGACCAGGATCCACCCGGCACGCCCACCAGGGGCGAGGCTCTGCCCACCAGGGGGCGATGCTCTACCCCTCCGGGGGGTCGCTCTGCTGCGACCAGAGTCACTCTAGCGCCTGGGGAAGAGGCCAAGGAGCCATCCCCAGCGCCCGGGCCATCTTTGCTCCAATGGAGCCTTGGCTGCGGGAGGGGAAGAGAGAGACAGAGAGGAAGGAGAGGGGGAGGGGTGGAGAAGCAAATGGGCGCTTCTCCTATGTGCCCTGGCCAGGAATCGAACCCGGGTCCCCCGCACGCCAGGCCGACGCTCTACCGCTGAGCCAACCGGCCAGGGCCTGTACTAGATGTTCTAATCAGGATTCTTGCACAAGGAGGTGGGGAGGAAAGAAATCTAGATTGGAAAGAAAAAAGTAAAACTATCTCTATTTACAGAGGACATGGTCATACACATATAGAATACATTAAAGAATTCACACACAGCAAAAAAAAGTATTAAAGCAAATAAAGGAGCTATAGGATCAATACACAAAAATCAGTTCTATTTCTATACATTAGCCACAAACATTCCAAAATAGAAATTAAGAACAACTCCATTCACAATAGCATCAAAAAATGAATAAAATATTGGGAATAAATTTAACTAAAAAAGTGCAAGACTTGTACACTGAAAACTGCAAAATGTTGTTGAAAGAAATTAAAGAAAATTAAATAAATGGAAAGACATCTTGGGTTCATGATTAGAAGACTCAATATAGTCCAAACTGATCTCTAGCTTTAATGCAAATTCTATCAAAATTTCAACTGTCTTCCTTTCAGAAATGAATAAGCTTACCTTACAATTTATATGTAATTGTAAGGCACTCTGAATAGCCTAGACCAGGGGTCTCAAACTCGGGCCCGCGGGCCGCATGCGGCCTGCCCACCAATTTTGTGCGGCCCGCAGACTGGCCCGCAGACTAATCCATGAAGTTTGATTAGACTGCGGGCCGCACAAAATTGGTGGGCGGACCGCATGCGGCCCGCGGGCCCGAGTTTGAGACCCCTGGCCTAGACGACTTGAAAAGAAGAAAGTTGGAGGTCTCACAGTTCTCAAGTTCAAAACTTACTACAAAGCTACAATAATCCAAATTGTGGTACTGACTTAAGATAAATACATAGATCAATGAAATAGAATAAAGAATCTAGAAATAAATCCACCTACATATGATCAAATGATTTTTGATAAGGGTGCCAAGACCATTTAATGATAAAATGAGTAACGGTCTTTTCCACAAATGTTGCTGGGACAATTGGGTATGCATGCACAAAAGAATGAAGTTGGACCCCTGTGACATATCATAAACAAAAAGTAATTCCAGCCTAACTGGCGGTGGCACAGTAGATGGAGCGTCGATCTGGGATGCTGAGGTCCCAGGTTTGAAACCTCGAGGTTGCTGGCTTGAGCATGGGCTAATCCAGCTTGAGCACGGACTCACCAGCTTGAGCGCAGAGTTGCCAGCTTGAGTGTGGGATCCTAGACATGGTCTCTGGCTTGAGTGCAGAGGTCACAGGCTTGAAGCCCAAGGTCACTGGCTTGAGCCCAAGATCACTGGTTTGAGCAAGGGATCACTGGCTCGGCTGGAGCCCACCTGTCAAGGCACATATGAGAAGCAATCAATGAACAACTAAAGTGCCGCAACTATGAGCTGATGCTTCATCTCTCTCCTTTCCTGTCTGTCTCTCTTTCTTGCTAAAATAATAATAATAATAATAATAATAATAATAATTCTAAATGAATCAAAGGCCTAAATGTAAAATCTAAAACTGTTGAACCCTTAGAAGAAAACAAAGGTGTAAATCTTTGTGACCTTGAGTTAGGCAATAGTTTCTTAAATGTAATACCAACAGCACAAGCAGTAAAAGAAAACATGATAAATTAAACTTCATCAGAATTTTTTAAACTTTGTATATCAAAGGACACTATCAAGACAGTGAAAAGACAACCACAGAATAAAAGAGAATGTTAGTAAATCATATATCTGATAAGAGTCCGGTATCCAGAGTACATAAATCATCCTTACAACTCAACAACAAAAAGATGAACAACCCAGTTTAAAGATAAACAAGAGACTTGAATAGACATTTCTCAAAAAACATATTCAAATGGCCAATAGGGATATTAAGAGATGTTCAACGTCATTAGTCATTAGGGAAATGAAAATCAAACCTACAATGAGATGCCGCTTCACACACACTAGGATGGATATTAATCAAAAAGACAATAAGAGTGTTGATGAGGACGTGGAGAAACTGGAACCCTCATCATTTGTTAAGGGGAATGTAAAATGGTGCAGCCACTGTGGAAAATAGTTTGGCAGTTTCTCAAAAAGTTAAAACTAGAATTACCATATGTCCCAGCAATTCTACTCCTTGGTCTATACCCAAAAGAATTGAAAACAAATGTTCAAACAAAAATTCCTACACAAATGCACACAGCAGCACTATTCATAATAGACAAAAGGTAGAAACAACCCCCATGCGTGAATGAATGGATGATCAAAATGTGGTATATTTATACAGTGGAATATTACTCCATCATAAAAAGCCATGAGGTACTGATGTATACTGCAACTTGGATGAAACTTGAAAATTATTAAGTGAAAGAGGCAAGACAGAAAAAGCTACATACGGTGACTCCATTTATAATGAAATGTCCAGGATAGGTAAATCCATGGAGACAGAAAATGTAATATATATAGACTGGTGTTCGCCAGGGACTGGGAAAAGGGGAAATGGGAGGTGACCATTCAATGAGCATGGGATTTCTCTGGAGGGTAATGATTAAGTTCTGGGATTAGGTAGTGGTGATGGCCGCATAGCGCTTGATACTAAAAATCACTGAGTTGTACATGTGAAATTGGTGTAGTTTATGCTGTGTGAATTTTATCTCAATTTCTCCTCTTTCTAATTTAAAAACAAAAAGTAAATGGCAGGTCACGACATGTGCTGGTGAAATCAGCGTTGCCGACAGTAAAAGGAATCCTCCTCTTCACTGTACATCACGAGGGCCCTGTTGTCAACCCTGCTGTGACTGATTCACACATGGCTCTCTTCACAAGATGGAAAGTTCTATGAGGGCGGAGACAGAGGCTGGATCCCAGAGGCTATTACAATGCCAAGGAAATACTGAAAACTAGGGGCCTCGACACTTAGAGTAGCCACAGAGAGCGAGGAGCAACAATCGAGCGAGGGAGGAAACAGAACAACCTTTATTCTTGTCCACATCCAGTGGTCCCTCTTAGTGAAGCAATATGAGCAGGAAAAAGAGAGAGAGAAAACTCTTTCCAAATAAGTGACAGCCCAGAAAAGCAATCTGAATTTCCTGTTTCTCCTCCCTTCCTCCAAACTAAGGCATCAGGGCTGAAAAAGAACTCCCTACTCAGGTGCAATGAATGCCGGGGTTACCGAACTCACGTTGATTATCGAAATGGGAAGACCCATCCACTCAGAGCCCTGGGGGCCCATAAAAGCAAAATCAACCATTTCCACGGAGGAATCAGGCGGCATTCCGGAGTTTAGGATGACAGAGCTAGGAATGCTCATTTCAGGTACAAAAAAAAAAAAAAAAGCCAAAACTATATTTCATCACCTGACATTGTCACCCGTCTCTCCTCCAGGCGTGGCTAAGCTCCCCTCTCAGATTCTCAGACACTTAACTCACCTTTTCCCCCACACCCCAGTGAAAACACATCCTGGGGTGCGGACTAGAGCTACGGCCACATCGAAATCTCCCCGTTCCTCGTGCAGCCTGTGAGCTTTCAGTTTCTGTACCTGGTCCGGTCTCGCAGCCTTTTGCAGTTCTCCTCGGGTCCTTGCCGGAGCGGTCCCTGCTTCCAGCATCACTGTTCCAAGGGCCCCTCTTCCTCTGACACTCAGCAGAGGATCCCTGTGCAGAGGGAAGTCCTGCAGGGTCCCAGGCTGAGTGAGACCACTCTTTGTCCATGCTCACAGCCTTCTGTGGCCAATGTCACAGCACCACCCATTTCCTGCCTTTTCCCTCACCAGACGGTGAGCGCCTTGGAAGGAAGAGAGCTCTGAGTGATTGCCTTTATTTAAATCTATAACTGAGTGAACCCGTGTTTCCTCCTCTGGAAAATAATGGGGTTGGACAAGATCGTTGATGTGGTCTGAATACCGCCCACAGACCTATTTGGTCCACACATGATCATATTTGAGCAATACATTTTGAATCGGGAGCGTTTATATTAAAACCTGGACTTCTGTCTTCTGAAAACTCAGGCAATTTGGCAGCCTCGGGCCCACAGTCGTGGGTGGAACAAGTGTTCCCTCTCTAATTCTGGCTTCTGTGGGCAATGAACTTGAGCCTCCTGCTCTAGAGTCTTCTGAGGCCCCAAGTCTGAGGCTCTACTGATCGATGACTCCGATTTCTTTTTCTCCTCCTCTATCTGGTCAACATCAGCACCATTTTTGTTTCTGTTTTTTGTTTTGATGAGGACCAGTGAACTGAGATATTCGACTTACCTTGTTTTGTTTTTAAACTTTTATTACATGTTAAGTCAGTCACTGCAAGCCTGCCCGGTTATTTCCAAAACAATTAATCACCAGCTACAAAGTAATCATCCTTAGAAATGATTTCTGCCAGCCCTGTTAGAAGCACTGTCACTTTTAGGTTACACAGAGCACCCTTCTGCTTCTCAGCACTCAACTGGGAACAGCAAACTCCAATTCCAAAAGCACATTTCAAAGGCAATCCAACTGAATACGGGCTTCTTAAAAGCACATCAAATGCCTGAGCAAATCCTACCTATATATAACCATTTGAGTAATTTCAAATACATTTTCATGGCATAATTACGCAAAGACTTAGGCCATAAAACATGCCGCTGCAAACTTAAGCAAAATCACCACAGATTATTAGTTGTAAGAAAAGTGCCCAGTTGTGAGGTAGACCTGTCATCAGCTTCTCAATGGACACCCATCTGGTCATTTCCCTCCAACTGGTTGGCCCCAATCAATCGGCACTCCAGTCCCTGGAAAACCACCCGGCCCAAAGGGAAAACTCAATTAGCACCTTGCTGGGCCTGAGCAGACTGGCTCCTGATGTTGGAGCTTTTAGCGTGAAAGCAGAAGTCATTATGCTCCTGAATATAAGCAAAAAAGGACCAGTATTTTCCTCTATAAACTTGCTATTCTGCCTGTATTCCCTACTAACAGAGCTTAGAACAGGGGTTCTCATCCCTGGCTGACCATGAGAAACACCCAGAGGATTTTTTTTTTTTTTTTTTTCTTTTTTCATTTTTCTGAAGCTGGAAACAGGGAGAGACAGTCAGACAGACTCCCGCATGCGCCCGACCGGGATCCACCTGGCACGCCCACCAGGGGCGACACTCTGCCCACCAGGGGGCGATGCTCTGCCCATCCTGGGCGTCGCCATGTTGCGACCAGAGCCACTCTAGCGCCTGAGGCAGAGGCCACGGAGCCATCCCCAGCGCCCGGGCCATCCTCGCTCCAATGGAGCCTTGGCTGCGGGAGGGGAAGAGAGAGACAGAGAGGAAAGCGCGGCGGAGGGGTGGAGAAGCAAATGGGCGCTTCTCCTGTGTGCCCTGGCCGGGAATCGAACCCGGGTCCTCCGCACGCTAGGCCGACGCTCTACCGCTGAGCCAACCGGCCAGGGCCCAGAGGATTTTTTTTTTTTATGCCAAAGTGCAGACACCACTGCAAACCAACGCGGTCGGACGTTCAGAGAGGACGCCGGCTGGTGTCGGAATGTTTTGAGTGCTCTGTGATTCCAGTGCACCGCTGGGGCTGAGAGACCCCGTTCACTGAGATGCAGCGGCTCCCAGAGCGTGGTCCCTGGATCAACAGCATCAGCCTCACCTGGGAACCTGGTAGCGATGCAGAGTCTCGCCTGACCTGACGCGGCGGATAGAGAGCGTCGACCTGGAACGCTGAGGTCGCGAACGCTGAGGCTGCTGGTTCGAAACCCTGGGCTTGTCCAGTCGAGGCACGTATGAGAAGCAACTACTACTATGAGTTAATGCTTCCCGCTCCTCCCCCCACCTTTCTCTCTATCCTCTCGAAAATCAATTTAAACAAAAAACTGCAGATTCTCACGTTCCCACCAATTGCATGAGAAATTCTGTGGGCGGGGCCCAGTAATCTCTACTTCAACAAGCATTCCGGGTGACTCCCAATATGTGCTAAGGTTTGAGAACCACTTAGGAGCTCCGTGACCTGAGGCAAGTGCTTTCCTAGCCAAGGCTCGGTTTTCCCATCTATAAAATGGGAATTCAAGGGGACGATATACCAGGTACACTCCATCTGTTATCTGACACAACATCAGCACTCCATTAAACGTTGGCAACTATTCGGTACTCCATTAAATGTTGGCAGTTCTTAGCTAGGAGCACGGCCAGAGAGTTACTCCCCATCTGCCTTCCCCCATCACGTCACCGCCCTACATCCTGGACCAAGTCTATCCATCCTACACTTTCATAGTTCTTCCCTTCTCCTCCCTTCCTCCCACCACTGCCTGGGTACCCAAGTCCCATCCATCCCACTGGACTCAAGTACAGATCCTGCCCAAGGGCTGAGAAAGGAATGGAGTGACAAAGGGAAAAGACAGAAGGGAGCAGGTGGGGGGGGCTCCCTAGGACAGGAGCCCACAAGGTCACTGGATTCAGAGACACTTCTGAGCAAGAGGGTGAGTCACCACTCTTGACTGTGCCAATATTTTTTCTCCCGGGATTTCATGCTGGGTGACAAGGTTGGCCCTGTGACGCTGAGAAATTCCCTGAGACGGCAGACCTGCTGTCCCCGTGGAAGAGTGAGCCTCGGAGCTTGCTGTGTTATTTATTGGAGCTCCGGGTATCCTGACGACCTAACGAAAATGTGTCCTGACCCATCCTCAGGGCTGCTCCCCAGGAAGTGAGAATGCCACGTCCAAGACCTTGGCCAAGGAGCCTCCGCTCTCTAACGAGGCTCGGGCTGTTTATCCGTGAAGCCGTGTTTTCAGCTGCGTCCTCACGTGTTTTCCCCGAAGACCATGACTGCCCTTCGAGAGAAAGAGCCCCTCGTTTGTCCCACTTGGGTGTTCCCACACCAGCTCCCAGAGGCCAGTCCGTGGATGGAAGAGGAAGGAAAAGGGGACTGGGGCCCAGGGGCTCGACGACGCATCGAATGCGCTTCATCGTCGCCATGCTTGTCCCGGCTCCAGGGCCCTCCTTACGGTTCCAGGCTCACCGGGCACACTCCTGCCCTCGGCCCTGACCACTGTCTGTCAGAGTGTTTCGGATGAAATGCATGGTACAGTGCAGTGCGAGAGTGTCGCTTTGGGGTCGGACAGCCCCGAGGCCAAGTGCTCATCCCACTCTTTCTTAGCTGTGACCGTGGGAGGTTAGGGAACCTTTCTGAGCCTTGGTTTCCTCCCTTGTAAAGCGGGTATGATCAGTGAGTAGCCACTGCGCCACTTCACCCGCAGGTGTTGTAAAGTACCAAAAACTACAGAATTAATATTAATATTTTAAGAGGCTTGAAGAACATTTTATTAATTTGGGTTAAGGTGTGCAGAGAAATTGTGAGAATAGTCTCTGTACTCTGTGATTGGCATAACCAGGATGGCCCTTGGCATTGTATTGTAAATGCAAAGGGGAGGAAAACATAGATTCCCTGACATCCCACCGCACCTGTGGGGAAACGGGTGAATGGCTAGCCAGGTACAGGAAGAGAAAAGCCAAAATAAACCTTTTCTTATAGCAATAAGCCATTTGCGCGCATTTGTCCCCACGGAAACTACCTCTCTTATGTAAATGCATGTGGTTAATACGTGTGACTCTGGACAGAGAGATGGCAGATACACAGTAGAAAATATAGGAATGCCTTTTAATATATAAAAAGACATCTTTCTACCATTGTGTTGACTTGTAAATTTTGTTTTCTCCAAAATGATGTATGGCTTGCAAATTGAACACACTCCTATCATGTTAGGACATATGACTATGACCAATAGTGGTAAAGGGCTCCTAATTACAATTTTTGCTTCTGTACTTCCCACTTACAAAACTATAAAAACTAAGTAGAACAAAAGGGCCGGCGCGCTCTCCCTCAGATTTCTGTCGAGTTGCCGCCACTAGGCCAAGCTAGACAATAAAGCTTTGGTGTGTAATCGACCTTGTTCGTGTCTTCAATGTTTCGGGTCCCTCCAGATTAGGCTTAACAATCAGGACCAGCTACTGAATTTGCAGGGCTCAGCATATAATGGAAATAGGGGACCCCTTGTTAAAAAATGACTAAGAATTTCAAGGTAGCATTAGACTGTGTACCGGGCTCCTTCTGAGCACAGGGTCGTGAGTGGCCCTGGGTCTGGGTATCACTATGAATAGTATCTAATTTCAGGGTTGTTATAAAGACCAAATAGAATAAAGTATGTGGAAGTACCTTACACACACTTCCTGGCACACAGTAGCTACTTGTTGGGCGGATAAAATGTATTATGCTCACTTTGTTAAAGATGCCGTTGCCCAGGTGATATTAATGTGTGTTGGGGATTGTTGTAACCTGGGGCTTGGTTTTGGGATTAAGCCTTTCCCACCCTTTTTGATGTGGGGCGGTACAATCCAATCATGCCTCAGAGAAGTGACTTTGTATTAGAGACTTCCCTGTTTTGTATATTGGATTAAGGGTTTGGATTTCTACACTATAAAATGGGGACGAAGTGGGAGCTTGGGCTTTTGGTTCCTGAGGTTAGCATGAGAGAGCAGAGAGCAGAGCAGAGAGCAGAAGGAGGCCACGTGGAGGAGGCCAGGAGAAGCAGCCAAGATGGCGGAGTACTGAGTGAGATGCCAGTCTGTGTAGAGTTTGTATCTGGGATAAGGAAGGAGATGGGGAACTGAGGAGAATAAGGCTGGTGAGCTAGAAACCTTTGATTCTAGGAAACTCGGATAAGTCAGTGGCTTTGTGAGCACTGAGTGTGACTGGGTTTTGGAGCCCAGTGTGTATTTTTACTTGCCCACCGGGTGCGAGCTAGAATTAAAGGTTATGGCCCACCAGTTTTTGGCTCCATGGTTTCTTTACCGACTGTCCGAATCCAATGCGAACCTGCATGGGCCGGGCTGCTGTGATGGTGGCCCTGGCCCTGGCTTCTGGCTTTACATTTGGCGTAGTCTGTGGCAGGATTCGATACAGATCGGCAAGGAGCCTTTGAGTGGTGGAGTAGAGGACTGGCTAGTGTTAGGGTTCCCCATGGCTATCCTTTTGGGGATTGTAGGCTGGTTGAATTTTACAGCCATGTGTGAGGAAACCGAGAGCTCTGTGGAAGAGGCTGCCCGGGACCTGCAAACCGAGCAGTGGAAGGAGATGGAGCAAACGCAGGAGAAACCGATGCTGACCCTGGAGCTGGAGGAAATGCTGGAGGAGGAGGCCAACCAGGTGTTCGAGATTCGCCTGGAAATGGAGCAAACGCTGGAGGAGGATTCAGAGGTTCGTGAGTTGCAGCTTGCCCTGGATGTTGCAGAGAGCCAGCAGTGGCAGGAGGCCGGGCCTGAGGCTGAGGCTGAGGCTGAGGCTGAGGCTGAAGCTGAGGCCGGGTCCGGAGCTGCAAGGTCTGCGGAGCAGAAGGCGGCGGCAGCCCGGGGCTCGAGCCCAGCAGTGGGAGCTGGTGTTTCCAGTTCCTCTTTGGAAGTTGAGGAGAATCGAGCTGGAGTTGTGATCTACAGTCTCCAGAAGATGGAAGCCCAGCTGGAAGGAGCACCTACTGCGGCCCCGGTAGGTCTGCGATTTTGGGACACAGGGCTGGACATGCTATCCGGAGCAGAGATGGAAATGCTGACTGCCATTGCCACGTGCCCCTCTTTGGGACAGTGTAAGACCTGCCAGGACGGCAGGAATGAGGGGGGTGGCTGATGACCCACGTGCGTGGACTGATTTTCTGGACTACGACCGGAGTGGGCATTGGCTCCTTTGTTGGATGGACTTACGGATTACGGATTTTGGACAATGTGAAATACCCTGATGGCGGTGGGGGGTGGCTTTGCTGGAAGCACTCCCCTGCCCCGGGAAGCTTTTCCCGTGGCTAGAAAGAAGGCCGAGGACATTTTGCGCTTTGGGCAAAGTGCTCAGAGACTTGTGAAGTGTACCTTTGTGATTTTTGAAACTGTATGATTTGTGCTGTTGTAATTTGCATAATGTTCTAATTCCCTTACATAGGAATGCCGGTGGTATAGATTGTGGGTAGTAAAGTGAGCATAGGGGTGGATTGTTGGGCGGATAAAATGTATTATGCTCACTTTGTTAAAGATGCCGTTGCCCAGGTGATATTAATGTGTGTTGGGGATTGTTGTAACCTGGGGCTTGGTTTTGGGATTAAGCCTTTCCCACCCTTTTTGATGTGGGGCGGTACAATCCAATCATGCCTCAGAGAAGTGACTTTGTATTAGAGACTTCCCTGTTTTGTATATTGGATTAAGAGTTTGGATTTCTACACTACAAAATGGGGATGAAGTGGGAGCTTGGGCTTTTGGTTCCTGAGGTTAGCATGAGAGAGCAGAGAGCAGAGCAGAGAGCAGAAGGAGGCCACGTGGAGGAGGCCAGGAGAAGCAGCCAAGATGGCGGAGTACTGAGTGAGATGCCAGTCTGTGTAGAGTTTGTATTTGGGATAAGGAAGGAGATGGGGAACTGAGGAGAATAAGGCTGGTGAGCTAGAAACCTTTGATTCTAGGAAACTCGGATAAGTCAGTGGCTTTGTGAGCACTGAGTGTGACTGGGTTTTGGAGCCCAGTGTGTATTTTTACTTGCCCGCCGGGTGCGAGCTAGAATTAAAGGTTATGGCCCACCAGTTTTTGGCTCCATGGTTTCTTTACCGACTGTCCGAATCCAATGCGAACCTGCATGGACCAGAAGGCTGCTGTGATGGTGGCCCTGGCCACGGCTTCTGGCTTTACACTACTAAAATAAAATACAAGTTTTCCTCCTTGCACCTTCCCTTCCTCTGCACCTATCTGTTACTTCTCAGAAGTGTTCTTGGCCGCCTGGCTCCAGTCCTCACCCCTGAGCGTGGTCCTGCTGGGCTCTCCCCCACCCACCACTGGGCACTGGCCTTGCCCCCGGCCGCTGCTGGCTGATACCTCTTCGGGGAAGTGGGGGAGATGGTCCCCTGCCAAGGTCCCTCTGTTGCCTGGGTGGCTCAAAGGGAAGGTTCCGGAAGGAGCAGGTGGGGCAGCAGAAGCCAGTAAAGGCCCCAGCCCGTGCCCGTGCAGCTGGCACTAAAGCTGTCCCCCTTGGATGAGTGAGGACCATGGTGGCAGGGCCCCGCTGCAATCGGAGAGGCTGTGGACCTCCCACAGTATGAATAAGCCCCAGGCCGGGCTCATAGCTTGCTCCTCCCACCTCTCCGAGGAGACAGACAGGAGGGACAAATATTTTTGGAACAGGAGAGCATCCCTTTCTAGCACTTTTACTGTGTTGGCTCACCACACCGACTCCGAAATGAACAGACCCGGCAGACCCGACTGGCCCTCTGGAAGTGGGGGTGGGGGAGGGGGCGAGTGGGGTGGGCAGGAGGGAGAAAACCCGCTCTGCCTCTCAGGCACCACCCTGAATCCTGAGGCTGTGCCCAACCTCCTACCCAGCGTGGCCCAAGCGGAGGCCCGCAGCCTAGGGCTTTGCCCACTTCAGGGCCCTGCAGGGCGGGACAGGACGCCAGGCTTCTTGCGCCGTGCACATCAGAGTACCAGAACTACCAGAACGGGAGGGTGGCGGGCGGGGGCGGGTGAGTGGGAAGGGCGTGGGGCAGAGCGGAGCCCAGCAGTTCCTGCTTTAAGGAAGTCCCAGCTATAAAAACCCATAGATTTTCACACAAGAGAAGACAGGCAGGGTTACACTTTCCAGCAGCCTCGCCCCTATGTCTACTGTTAGGTCTTTTTTTTTAAAGTCACTTATCCTAGTAAATATTGTAATTCCATTTACGAAACACCCATTTGTGTTTAGTCTTTCAGAGGAAGTGGTGTCCTCCCACACGCGTCTGTGCCCGTGCACACACACACACGCACGTGTGTGTAACTCACAATGCCGGAGGCCTTGCCGGTCGGGGTGCCATGTGGCCTCGCCGAGGGACCGGGAGGTCTGCTGCAAGTCGTGGGACGGCACTCACTAGCTTTGTGACCCCTTTTCCTCTTTAATACGTGGAGGAGTCATGACAATGAGCGATAATGAATATGAATGAGGTGCCTGACATGAGGTGATACTTAATAACAGCAAATTTGCAAGGTTGTTGGAATGGTCACAGGAAGTCGCGAATGCGCCTGGCATCTGGGAGGGAGCTGCCCAAAATAACATGCCCACAAAAGGACTCGGAGAACTTTGAGTCAGATATCCACGTGGCCTTCCCACGATCCCACAGTGAGCAACCGAAACACAGGTTCACTTCTTTCCCTGCCTTCCTCCACCCCTGCCCCCGCCCCTCCCCCCCCTTCTCTCTTTCTTGGCTTGTTGCCCCTTTTGATGAGGAAAGGCTGAGGTATGGCAGGCAGCGTGAAGGGTAACTTCATGGGACAACTTGACTGGGCTCAGGGAGGCCCAGATAACTGGGAAAACATTTCCGGTGTGCCATGAAGGTGTTTCTAGGAGAGATTAGCATTTGAATCATTCAGCGGAGTAAGGCTTGCACTCACCAGGTGCAGGTGGGCTTGATCCGATCTATTATGGCCTGAACGGAACAACAAGGCCGAGGAAGGGGGAATCTGCTCTCTTCTCTTGAGCTGGGACACCCGTCTCCTGCCCTCAGACATGGGCAATCCTGGTTCTCGGGACTGCAGACTCAGGCTGAGTTACCCCGCCGACTTGCCTGTCTCTAGCTTGCAGACGGCAGGTACTATCTCACGTGTGCCAATTCCTATAATAAATGTCCTCTTTTATATGTCTATATATATCCTATTGGCTCTGTTTCTCTGGAGAGCCCTGATGAACGCAGGCAGTTCCTAAGATAAAGCGGTGTCTCCGTGGAGTGTTTTACGTGATGTGGACACAGTGGGGCACCAGGAGACTGCCCACACCTCACGGACGTCCTGCTCAAACTCTGACATCTCTCCAAAACATTGCATTCACAGGGTGACACTTAAAAGGATTAAGGAAAATGACATTCGCCTCTATCCTTAAGTATAAATTCCATACTCTACGTGGTGATAATTGGTATAACCACTTCAGAAGACTGTTTCACGGTATTTTCTAAAACTGAACATAACTGACCATACCCCTGCCATTCCATGGAAAATGAGGGTATATGGCCACCAGAAAGCTCGTGCAAGGACCTTGTCTCAGTCTGTCCAGGCTGCTCGAACAGAAAAGTCATAGACTTGGTGGCTTATAAGCAACAGAAATTTATTTCTCACAGTTCCAGAAGCTGGAAAGTCCAAGGTCGAGGTGCCAACAGGTTGGGTGTCTGGTGAGAACCCACTTCCTGTTTCAAAGACAACCATCCTTTTTACTGTGCACTTATTTGGTCAAAGGGGCAGAAAAATCTCTCTGGGGCCTCTCTTACTTACCTTTTTAAAAAAAAAAAAAAAAAAGATTTTATTTATTGATTTTTGGAGAGAGAGAGAGAGAAAGGCCAGGGTGCAGGGGAGGTGTGGGAAGCATCAACTAGAAGTTGCTTCTCACATGTGCCTTGACGAGGCAAGCCAGAGCCTCCAACTGGCGACCTCAGCACTCCAGGCCCAGGCGTCATCCACTGAGCCACCGCCGTACAGGCTGGGGCCTCTTTTCTAAGGGCATTAATTTCATTGGTGAGGGTTCCACCCTCATGACCCAATCATTCCCAAAGTCCCCACCTCCAAATACCATCACATTGGGGATGAGGTTTCAATATCAAATTGGGGGCAGGGCACACATATTCAGTCTATATAGTAAATAATCATAACAATGTATTGATAATAGCTCCAAAATGAAAATAACTCAAGTGCTCATCAGCAAGAGAATGGGTAAATAAATTGTGCATATTCATATAATGGGACGCTTCGTAAGGATAAAAATAAACCACTGCTGCAAGCAAAACCATGGGTGAATTCAAACATGATGTTCAATGAAAAAAGCCAGACACAAAATATACACTTCATTATTCCACTTATAGGAAACTCAAGAACAGGCAAAGCCAGCCAACGGTGAGAGAAGTCATGACGGTGGGTACTGTCTTCCAAGGCACACGAGGGAAACTTCTGGGCGTTGCAGATATCCTGATCTGGGTGGTGGGTACAGAGGGGTAGACATATGAAAAAACCATCAAGTTGTTTACATAGAATCAGTGTACTTTAGATATATTTTCTTCTATGCGTATATATATCTCAATTAAAATGAAAAATAATTGCAGGGGTCGCTCAGGTTAGGACACAGTTCTGTTCCTACGACAGTGACGTAACCTGAATTTTGGTGTAAGTCGAAACACACGCTAGCCTAAGTCACTTACCTATTTTAACACAGTTGTAAAATCCTCATCTAGAACATAGAAACACCACTAAGCCAGAAGTGTCGTAGGTAAGCGTACTGGCGGACACCAACCTCGCTCCTATGTCGCACTCAACCAGACTGGCTGGCCCACCGTAGTCCACAAGTACAACTCTGACGGCATCTCCGTTCTTTTAAAGTTTTTATGGGAGTGAGCATTGTAAACCCGAAACACCGTAGGTCGAGTCTGTCGTAACCCAAGGACCTCCTGTGTATTACTTTGCCAGAGCCTGCTGTCAGTGTGAGCTACGCGTGAATAAATCCAGTCGCTGTCTCAGGGAAAGTACACATATTGCACCGCATGATTTTTTGTGCTAATGGCCTTAATTTTGAACATGTCCACATTTTGAAATGCACCACAGTTGACATTTTCTTATGGTTTCATAAAGCAAAGCCTAGCAAAAGGGCAAAGGTGGTCTGGCCCTCTCCGAACCTCTGTCTCCCCCCCCCCCACCCCAGAAGTGGAAACAGCAGGGGTGCTCCAAGGACTCCAGCATACAGCCTACAGACGCGGAGGGTAAAGACGGAGAGGGCAGGAGGGGGCGTGCCCGCTCAGACCCTGAGCTCCGTCTGCCGCCTGCCCGGAAGGGGGCTGCGGCCGCCCAGTCCTGCAGCCCACGCGCACGGCTTCTGTCCACAGCGTTCAGGCTGCCCCAGGCACACAGCTGGGCCAAGGTGGCTCTGTCGTTGTGAGAACACAGCCTTGGAAAGGAGGCCTGGGCGGCTGGAAAAGGCCAGGAAAATGCCCGAAGAGGGCAGTCAGGGCCAGCTTCCTGGGCGTGTGTCCCGAGCAGTCACACTCAGTAGGAACCCACAATCGGTTAGTCCTCTGCTGTTATTGTCTTGGATTTTTTTTTTTTAATTTTTTTAATTTATTTTTTTAATTTTAATGGGGTGACATTAATAAATCAGGGTAGAGAAAACATCTCCATGTTATTTTGACATTTAATTATGTTGCATAATTTTTTTAATTTTTTAAAACATTTATTGTATTGCCTGACCTGTGGTGGCGCAGTGGATAAAGTGTTGACCTGGAAATGCTGAGGTCGCCGGTTCGAAACCCTGGGCCTGGTCAAGGCACATATGGGAGTTGATGCTTCCAGCTCCTCCCCACCTTCTCTCTCTGTCTCTCTCTCCTCTCTTTCTCCCTCTCTGTATCTCTCTCTCCCTTTCTATCTCCTCTCTAAAATGAATAAATAAAATTTAAAAATTTAAAAAAAAATCTTTTAAAAAAACAAAAACCAAACATTTATTGTATTGATTGTTAGAGAAAGAGAGAGAGCAGGGGAGAGATAGGCACATCTGTTCCTGTATGCGCCCTGATCAGGGATCAAACCAGCAACCTCTGCGCTTTGGGAGAATGCTCTAACCAACCGAGCTATCCAGACAGGGTTTGAAATTCTTTTTTTTTTTTAAGTGAGAGAAGGGGATATAGTGAGACAGACTCTCGTATGCACCCCAACTAGGATCCACCCGGCAACCCCTGTCTGGGGCTGTTGCTTGAATTATCAAAGCTATTTTTAGTGCCTGAGGCCAACACACTCAGACCAACTGAGCCACTGGCTATGGGAGGAGAAGAGGGAAAGAAGGGGGAGAGGGAGGGGAAAAGAAGAAGACAGTCACTTCTCCCGTGTGCCATTACCAGAAATTGAACCCAGGACATCAACATGCCAGGCCAACACTCTACCACTGAGCCAACCAGTCAGGACCCTAAAATTCTTTTTTTTTTTTTTTTTTTTTTTTTTTTTTTTTTTGCATTTTTCCGAAGCTGGAAACTGGGAGGCAGTCAGACAGACTCCCGCATGCGCCCGCCCGGGATCCACCCGGCATGCCCACCAGGGGGCAATGCTCTGCCCCTCTGGGGCGTCACTCTTGCGTCCAGAGCCATCCTAGCAGGGAGATAAAATTCTTAATAATTGTTGAACAAATGGCCCCACATTTTCATTTTCCTCTACAAATCTGACCGCTGGTCCTGGAAGCAGTCGTCTGGTGTTAGCCCAGTGAGCAGAGTCAAGGGTTCTGGTGCCAGTTGGCCCCTTGCTGGCTGGGACACCTTGGGCAAGCTCCTCGAACCTCTGTGCCTCAGTTCCCGTCTGTAACATGGGAGGAACGGCAATACCCCTGGAGAAGGTGTTTGGAAAATGAAGCCCGTCTTTAGCACCCAGCCTGCACATTTCAAATGCTCGATGAAATGTCGCGATTAACATTAAGACAATATGGAGGCAGTCATCTTGCCTGGCCCTGCCTCAGAAATGCCTGCAGTAAAGGCAGGAGCCAAAGAAAGAAGCTTTAGGATTAATTCTTCCAAAATAGCAAAGGCTCTCTCCCTGGTGTTAGGGTTCACACCAGCTGCATTAATACGCCCCAGGAGAAATGTGTCCTCATCAAGTCACCAAAGCCTGGTTTGTTTGTTTGTTTGTTTGTTTTCCGAAGTTGGAAAAGGGGAGGCAGTCAGACAGACTCCCGCATGCGCCCGACCGGGATCCACCCGGCATGCCCACCAGGGGGCGATGCTCTGCCCATCTGGGGCATTGCTCTGTTGCAACCAGAACCATTCTAGTGCCTGAGGCGGAGGCCACAGAGCCATCCTCAACGCCTGGGCCAATTTTGCTCCAGTGGAGCCTCGGCTGCGGGAGGGGAAGAGAGAGTCAGAGAGGAAGGAGAGGGGGAGGGGTGGAGAAGCAGATGGGCACTTCTCCTGTGTGCCCTGGCCGGGAATCGAACCTGGGATTCCTGCTCGCCAGGCCGACGCTCTACCAATGAGCCAACTGGCCAGGGCCCAAAGGCTGGTTTTAACCCACAGAGAAAACAGAAAATGTTCTGAAATCCTGACAAAGCCCCAGGTACACGATATTCACTCCATCTTTGATTTGTGGGTTCACTGAAGCACGGCCAACAGGTGGTTATCTCGGGTCCTATATGTCGCTTCTGTAAATAGACTTCTGTTTATTTGTGTGTGTTTTTTTAAATTAACTGACTTGGGAAAATCTGAAAGAAACTCAAGGAGCGGCAAGAATACTTTTTCTCTATATCCCTTCCCGTGAAACTGACAGGCCTGAGGACTTCAAGGACCCGGGCAGGTCACACACATGACTTGACCTTCTGCAGCCTGAGTTTCTGCCCGTGTATACAGGAAGTCCACTGTGGGGACTAGGACTGCAGGTGCCGGAGTCAGACTCCAGGGGTGTCTTCACACCATCATTGATCAGCTGCGTGGCCTGGGACCAATCACTGGGCCTCTCTGGGCCTCCTCATCCGTAAGTGGGGGACATAATGGTACCTACCTCCCTGGGTTCTTACAAGGATGAAGCAAGATAATATCATATATGTCGAGTATATAGAATGGTGCCTGGCCCATAGTAAGTGCTCAGTAAATGTTAGTTGTAGATCCTGAGCCTAAAGCACCCAATCATGCGGAATCACAGGAGTAGCCATAGTAGCAGCTGTGGTTATGGTCATTTTAGACTGCCTCGGGACCTTCGGTCTTGGAACTGCAGGTCCCTTCTGTGGAAGCCTCCAGAAAGTCTAAGACCCATGCAGAACAGCAGTGATCACTCAAGGCCTAGGGGTGACCTCAGCCTAACTGAACTCTTTCCAACCATCTCAGGGCAGCCACCGTAGAGCTCAGGCATGCCCATGTCAGAGTGGGAAAAGCTGATCTCAGAGGTCAGTGAGTCCACTTTCCCCATTTACAGATGAGAAACCAAGGTGCAGAGGAGGTAAATGACCTGCCCAAGGTCATCTAGAAAAAAAAAAAATAGGGGCTGAGCTGGGAAGACAGCTCAGGGTTCACGATTTTTCACAGTCCTGCCCTGCTCCGTCCCTCCTACGGCTCAGGCTGCCAAACTCCTGGCTCCTCACGAAGCCCGCCCCACCTCCGCATCTCCCCAGCGAGTTTTCTATCAGGTTACGGGCTCATCTAATTCTTGGCCACATCCTGCTGAAGACCCATTTTTCTTACTGAATCAGGCCGCCATTAGGTCCTGAAAGCCTCATAAGTCTTCTCTGGATGAGCAGATCCCTTAATCTCTTATTCTACAGTCCTATTTATATATATTTATCCATATGGCTACATAAATAGGGCTCTGAGATGTATACGTGGCAGGTTATTGCTGTAGCATAGTTGTTCTCCCCAAGAGGAAAACAAACATGATATATAGCCAGGGCTCTTTCCCATGCAGAAAGCTCCCGTCTGATTTATGAAGAGTTAGGCTGCAGCCACATGCTCCGAAGGTAGAGAATCTATTGCAAAGTTATCTAAGAACAGGACACTCTCCTCTCCAGGTGCCAAAGGCCATCGAGGGTGTGGCAGGAGCTCAAAGAACCTTCGAGCAGTTGCTCAGAGGCACTCGCCGTGACCCATTCCATTAACTGGGATTCCTTTGGTTGCAAGTTTAAGCGGAAAAGGGGAGTTTGTTATAAGGATACAGTGTGTCTCCACCGTAACGAGAGGACTGTGGCTGGACCGCCAGCACCTCTCAGTGCCGCCCCCAAACCCGCACATCTCTCTCCAGCCCCTTCTCTTCCCCTCCCGCTCACATCTCTGCTTCTCTTCTCTCTGTGTCTTGGCTCTATTTTTCTCTACCCCTTCCAGAGCAACATCCTCCATATGGAAGGAAACATGGCAGCCAACAGCTTCCAAGTTTCCCTCTTCCGGCTTCCACTGACTGACTTGGTCCCAAGTACAAAATACCATGAGATGGAACTTACGTCGTCTGCGTGGTCCAAGAGTCACGAGCAAAGGTCACGAGAGACCAGGCTTCATATGGATGGACTGGGAATAGAAACTTGTTCTGTGCGTTTGTTTCATTTACTGTGTAGACTCAGAAAAGAGCACCGAACCTCTCTGGGCTCCAGCATCCACAAGTGTAAACTTGGGCTAATGATGTATGCTCCATCCAGCAAGGCAGAGATTTGTGACTGTCTTAATCCCTGACATGTCCCCAGTGCCTAATCAATGCCATACACATGGTTATGTTCAATAAATATCTGTTTGAATAGATACATGAAGGATCATTCCTTGTAAGATTGTAGGGGGGAATAACTGAAGTAATAGTAAGGGCTCACATTTAGAGAGCCCTTGCGTACAAGGAACGGCTCTAAGCATTGAACATATAAAGAGTAAGGTTAGAATAGTGCCTGGTGTGTGTGTGAGCGTGCACATAAGAGCAAACCAGGGTCCCAGAAGTCAAACAGCTTGCCCAAGGTCACACAGCTGGCGACTGGCAAAAGCATAGAACAAATCTGGGGCTTTCCTTAACCACTGTGCTTCCCTCCCCTCCCCTGACACTTTCTGGTCCAGCAGTTTCCACCCACGGTGGAGAGAGTGGAGATGTGTGAACAAGCCCCAGGCGTGGAGCGTGCGTCCACACAGGGATCAAGCATCGTCAAGGCTTTCCAAGCTGAATAGGCGCGTCAATCGCCCACACCTGTCTGGCCATTTCAAAATGTATCCCACGTCAAGGCATGTAATGAAATATAATACAAATTCACTGTAAATTATTACCAAACTCATAGTGGCCTAGGATCACGGGATGTTTTCTCAATGATCCAGTAACGGCTAGGACATCTGTTTTTACGGGAGAGGTTGTGAAATTTTAATTTTGGGTAAAATCACTCAGATTAGGGACCTGAGGTGGGCTTACCTCCTCATGTCACAGGTGAGGGGAGTCAGGGTGTGGGGATGGGGTGGGGGGGCGAGGCCACATATCAAAGAGATGGGGGCCGCTGCCTCCTTCCATTCTGACCACACCAGTGACACTGGGAGCCACAGGGAGCCACGCTCTGCTGCGGAGGGGGATGTAATTCTTAACGAGAGCAGTCTGGCATTTTCTGGTGAAGTTGGGGGTATGTATACCCGCTCGATCACCCAGCAACTGCACTTTTAGGGTTATGCCCCAGAGAAGCAACAGACATGTGAATAAGGAGCCATACTGAAGATAGCTCACGGGAGCTTTATAAAACGAAGAGAGGAGAGCCCGGCCGGGGAGCTCAGCTGGTTAGAGTTGTCCTGATTGCGGGTTTGATGCTCATTCAGGGGACATACAGGACTCAACCAATGATAGCGTAAGTGGAACAACAAATCAATCTCTCTCTGTCTCTCTCTTCCCTTCTCTCTCTCTCTCTCTCTCTGTCTCCCCCTTTTCCTTTCTCTCTCAAATCAATAAATAATTTTTTTTTTTTTAAAAAAAGAACAGGCTGAAGCAGTCAATGACTTTCGATCCAGCAGTTACAGCTGTCCATAGGAACCCACCTCATGATGGAATATATGATCACCCTCATCTTGTAACGAGACCATAGCCTCATCCCCGCTCTAGGCCTCAGTTTCTCCATCTGTAAAATGGGAGCCTGTGATTAGACCAGTGGTTTTCAAGTTGTGTTTGGCAAAGTCCCAGAGACGCTTCGTGGGCTCTCCAAAACTGTTTGATTCCAATGTCATCTTTCAAAAATATTTTAAATTCATTTAAAACGGCAGAAATCAGCATGGGCACTCCAACGGGCTCTGCAGAAGGTGTTAGCCCGTCGCACCCTGGCGCGGCCCGGACTGGAGGCTCTACTTCCCCCGTGGTCTCCAGGGAGCCTCCCCCTCCTTGCTGGGTTCACTGGAGCGGATCCACAGGCCAGGGGCTGTTAGAATCTGTTGCCGTTTTCAACTGCCTGGCTGAGGGCATCAAGGTTTGTTTAAATACTGGGCAGCCCAAGCAAAGCAGTGATAACTGGTACGTTTTGGAAGATGCTCATTGTTACCCATCATTTCAAATTTTTTGTTTTTAATATTGTATTTGGTAACACAACAACATTGTTAAATGAACTTTTTCTTGATTATTTTGTTGTTGTTAACTTTGTATTCACAGAAAAGCCATGAAGAGAGTCCCAAGATTTCCTGAATACCCTCGACCCGCCTTCGCCTTCTCCTCCTAATATCTGCCGCCGCACGTCACCATGGTACATTTATCGAAACTAAGCAACCAGCTGGGGTCTATTACAGTTCAGGAAGCTCCAGATTTTTTTTTTTATTTTTTTTTTTGTATTTTTATGAAGCTGGAAACGGGGAGGCAGTCAGACAGACTCCCGCATGCGCCCAACCGGGATCCACCCAGCACGCCCACCAAGGGGCGATGCTCTGCCCATCTGGGGCGTCACTCTGCTGCATCCAGAGCCACTCTAGCGCCTGAGGCAGAGGCCAAGGAGCCATCCCCAGCACCCGGGCCAACTTTGCTCCAATGGAGCCCAGGCTGCAGCAGGGGAAGAGAGAGACAGAGAGGGAGGAGAGGGGGAGGGGTGGAGGAGCAGATGGGCGCCTCTCCTGTGTGCCCTGGCCGGGAATCGAACCCGGGACTCCTGCACGCCAGGCCGACGCTCTACCACTGAGCCAACCGGCCAGGGCCGGAAGCTCCAGATTTTATTCAGCTTCCACCGGCCTTTCCGCTGATGCTCTTCTCTGCTCCGGGAGCCAGCCAGGGTCCACATTGCCTTTAGTCAAACTGGCCTTTTCATCGGTGTCACTGTCCTCCTTTAACAAATTATGATACAAATGCAAACTTGGAGAGCTCTACTAATAAATAGCTATCTTGTCTATTTTGCATAATGAAATTCCAGAAAGATTTCTTGGGGGGGAAGGGCGGCAGGGGGGTGGGGCAGAGAAGTCGGGAAAGAATCTGCTGTGTGTGTTTTTTTTAAGTTTGCAAACACCTGGAGGAGTCATTCCTTCTTTAAAATTGTAGGTCAGCTCCAGGGACAGACGCACAGGTGAGGTCGTCTGAAGGTGCTAAAGAGAGCTCAAGAACTCAATGCCTCCAGCTCAGTATGGAAGCTTCACTTGTTTTAGGTTGAAATTGCCTCTGGCCATTTGTCCTGAAGAGGTTAGGATGCTCTTATCCAACACAAGTAGCCAGGTGTTGATTTATTTATTCATTCTTTTGACAAATCTGTTTGTTTGTTTGTATGTTTGTTTGTTTTTAAGTAAGAGGAGAGGAGAAAGAGAGCCAGACTCCTATATGCACCCTGATCAGGATCCACCCGGCAACCTCTTCTGGGGCCAATGCTGGAATCAACTGAACTATCCTCAGCACCTGAGGCCAACACTTGGACCAATCAAGCCATCCTCAGTGCCTGGGGCCAATGTTCAAACCAATCAAGCCACTGGCTGCCAAAAGGGAAGAGAGAGAAAGAAGGGGAAGAGAAGCAAATGGTGGCTTCTCGTGTGTGCCCTGACCAGGGATCGAAATCAGGATGTCCGCACGCCAGGCTGATGCTCTATCCACTGCACCAACCAGCCATGGCTTGATAAATATTTAAACACCTGCTATGTGCCAGGCACTCTAGAAGCTGAGACTGCTGATGAACAGAGTAGAAAAATTACTGTCCTGGTGGAACTAATATTCTGGTGGGGAGACAACAGCCACCTGGGGGATGAGTATTCCGGGCGGAGGGAACAGCAAGTGCAAAGTCCCTGAGGTGGAAACACCTGTGTGCTTGAGGCTCAGCAAGGGGGCTGGTGTGGCTGTGGAGGGATGAGTGAATAGGAGAGACCAGGTAGGAGGCTGGATGGAGGATGAGGGGGCTCGTAAGGAAGCCCAGAGCCTCCCAGAATAGCCGGAGGCTCCGTGAGCTTTCGTGTGAGCGTGATCATGCGTGCAGCTCTGGGGGGCGGGAGAACGCCCCGGCAGAGTCAAGCAGCAGAGTCGAGGCTGGCCTGGACCCTGCTCGGGGGCCTCCGGACTCTCCGGAGGGACCACAGACACCGGAAGGCGTGTTGGCCTGCCTCCTGCGCCCAGGCTGCCCAGGCTGAGGGGGCGGTGGGGACAGTGAGGCCGTGCTCAGCCCGGTCCCCCTGTGCTGGCAGCAGCTGCCACACTTAGCCCCGCAGCCCTTGGGGCTCTTGAGAAACGAGGAGAATCCTGGAGGAGAGAAGAACTCCTTGCACTTCATGACACGGGAGATGTTCTCGTTTGCATATTAAACCCAAACATCTTTCCAACACGTGGCTGGATAAACAAAGCATGGTATATCCGTTCAACACAACTCAGCAACAAAAAGGAAAGAACCGCTGATCCAGGCAGCAACATGGGCGAGCGTCACAAAATCACGCTGTGTGAGAGAAGCCAGGCAGACCAGAAGGCGAACGTACAATTCCATCTTTGTGGGTCCAGAAAACCCAACGAACCGACAGGGACAGGAAGCAGATTGTCGCCTGGGGAGGGCAGCGAAGTGGGGAGGGGGCAGGAGGCATCACGGAGGGACCTACTAAACTGTGGGGTTGATGACTATGTCCATTATCCTGACTGGTGATGGGTCCACAGGTGTGTGTGCATGTCACAATGTATCCAGTCGTACACTTCAAATATGAGTAAGTTGTTGTATGCTAATTATGTCAGTAAAGTTAAAAATGTAAATAAACATTCCACATAAAAGATAGAAGGAGAAAAATAAAAGATATGACTTGTTTTTTTATTCCAATATTTTATTTATATTCTATTTTATGTATATGGTATATAGAGATATAATTAAAGCATCATTGCATCTATATTTTATGTATATTATCATGACATACATAATTATGTAAGTAAACTTCTATGTATTGTACTTGTATTATATCAATGCATGATTTTTATATATTTTTACTTTCTCTTATATGATTTTACACCCTTATAAATATATTTAACATACCATGTATAATTTATGCATATTTGTTACATATAATTTTTCATTTATACATTTTATATACTGAGTGTATTCATGTGTGTGTTTATGCAGAAAACTCCAGATGTCAGCTGGGGTCTCTAAACTCCTAATCATGAGGTAACATTGATCCGACACCCCCCCCCCCCATTCCATAGGTCAAAGCTCTGGCCAAGATTTCTCTAATTCTCCAATAGTCTGAAGTCTAGATTTCCGGCCTCCCTCTAATCTTGCTCTCAGCCCTGTCTCCTGGATCTGCACCCTGACATCAGTTCACAAATGTAACACACAAACCTGCCCTCCCCATGCCCCCAGCAACTTCAAATACAAGGCTGATTCCTAAAAACCAAATTTCTGGTCCAGACCAGCTGGCTAAGCGGTAGAGCATTGGCCCCGCATGTGAAAGCCCCAGGTTCGATTCCCGGCCAGGGCACACAGGAGAAGCGCCCATCTGCTTCTCCACCCCTCCCCCTCTCCTTCCTCTCTGTCTCTCTCTTCCTCTCCTGCAGCCAAGGCTCCATTGGAGCAAAGTTGGCCGGGGTGCTGAGGATTGCTCCATGGCCTCCGCCTCAGGCTCTAGAATGGCTCCAGTTGCAATGGAGCAGCGCCCCAGATGGGCAGAGCATCTCCCCCTGGTGGGCATGCCAGGTGGATCCCAATCGGGTGCATGCAGGAGTCTGTCTCTCTGTTTCCCTGCTTCTCACTTCAGAAAAATACACACACACAAAAATTTCCTCTGAACACTGGGCCGTCAAAGCAGCACCTCATAGCACACAGCTGAAAATGGCGTGGTATTCCTCGGACCACGCAGCCCTCCTCCCTCCTCTCCATCCCCTCCCTGCTGGACCACCTTCTCAGATTCTCCCCCCAACGACAGGGCAATTCTGTCTGCCCAGCACCCCCTCTCAAACTCATGAAATGCTCTGCAGAAGAAAAGGCCGCCAGGGACCCGGGTGGCCAGGGCCAGCTCTGGTTTCCTGCGTGTATATATGGGTTTGTAACACCAGGGGCATATGCGCCCATGTGCACATGGTCAAGCACTGTACCAAAATGCTACCTTAAAAAGCAGCACCTGAGATCTGGCCAGCTCCCCTTCTCCGCTCCCCACACCCACGTTCCGGGCCCTCCGCACTCCCCCCTCTCCCCCTCACTCTCTGAAGTGTCTTTCCTTCCTGTTCTAAACTGCTGCTCTGTGTCTCCGCTCTCTCCCTCCGGGGGCTGCATTTCCTGAGTCAGTAGCAAGCCAGCCAGTACAAAGGCTGAATAAACAGTCAGGAGACATAAACTTGAACATTCAGAAAGAAGAACAAAGACTTTCGACGTGAGCTGGGGAGGGAATCATAATTGCCCAAGAGAGGAGCCGCCTGGCGCCAGGCTGCGGAGACGCAGGCAGCGGGATGTTGACAGTGGCGGAGACAGGCAGGTGCGATGCTGATTTGATAAGGAGAAGGGCGAGAATTCTAATGGAATGAAGACGCTGATGGAAAGGGGAATTGGGACGGAGAGAGGACGGGCGGGTGAGGAGTCCTAGCAGGCAGCCAGCCGTGGATGTGCCTGGATGCTGGATGAGCGGCCCAGCCTCACCGCAGCCCCCACCTCCACCCCCAGCCCCGCCCCACCCCTCCGACCCCGCCCCAGCCCCGCTCGGAAGTCAAGGACCGCTGGGAACTGGGGCCTGGCCAGCAGGTTTGGATGGTGGCGTCACCCTGGAGCCATAATCACAGCCAAGGAGGCATTCCATGGTGATTTAGGGGGGTGAGCGGAGGGGAGACCAACAATCGGGTCTTCAATGTGGAGGAAATGATGGGCCTCCTGGACCCAGAAAGGGGAGGCAGACCCCGCTGTGGGAGGAAGAACCCACAGCAGCAGACAAAGATGGCCTTGTTGGAGAGACTTCTACAGAGAAACGTTCAGTGCGACTGGTCGTCAGACCCACCCATCTAGCAGGGGAAGGGCATACATAAAACATTTAGTACGTCCTGGGTGCCGACGCGTCACTGCCATTCCCACACTTTGAGGTGGCGCTATTGCTATGAACCCCAGTTTACCAATGAGCGACTTGAGGCCCAGAGAGGTTAAGTAACTTCCCTGAGCTCACACAGCTCTTAGCTGGTCATGCCAAGCCAGGGGCATCATACATGGAGACTGCCTTTGCAAGTTCGGAGGTATCCGTCTCAGTGGTGCACACCTGTGGTCAGGTACATTGTAGTCAAAAGTGTAAAACCCAGCAGGATATGACCTTTACTCCAGATGGCCTCATATCTGTCCGGCCAGACCCAGCCTGTATCCACCAGAGTCCAAGACCAGTGCCACCTGTCCCCAGCGTCCTTGCCACTGGTGTGAGGGACTTGTCACATGCTCTGCACACATTTTCTCCTTCAACCTCCTCCCGCTCTACCTGAACACAACTCTGGCTTAAAGGGGATATGAGGCAGGACTTCCTGACACAGAGTGTGACAGCCTAGAACAGAAAAGACCAGGGAAATCGTCGTGGAATGTTTGGGGCACTTTCATCCTGCTAACTGATTTTTCATTGATCAACTATTTCTGAGGGCCTATGATGATGTTTCATATGCTAGAGTTACAGAAAAATAAACAAAACCATATGCCCTGGCCATTTAGCTTAGTCGGTTTAAAGAGTCATCTCGAAACGACAAGGTTGCAGGTTCGATCCCCGGTCACAGCACACACGGGAAGCAAGCAATGAAAGCATGACCGAGTGGAAAAACACATATGTCCTGCTCTCAAGGGACTCGCCATACCAAGAAGTGATGTCACAGCAAAAAGACACTGAGCGTGCTCCAGGGACTGCGGGCTATCATCCCACAGCGGGGAAGCTGGAGCTGTGGGGTCAGAAACTCTTCCTGGAGACGGAACCCTGCCCTGGGAGGGAAAGAAGGGAGAGCCAGCGCAGAGACGCCCTCACAGGGGCACAGGGGTTAGAGACCTTCACTTTCTGCAGTTTGGAACAACTGGAGTTGAAGGCGGGAGGGGGGGGGGCTGGAAGCCCTGAAGGCCCACAGGGCTCTAAAGCCTTTCCCGACGGCCTCAGGGGTCTCCCCTGAGGGTGCTGAGAACTGGTGCCTCCATCCAGCCTGGAAATGAGATAGAAGAAATCCCTGGGAGTGTTCCTTTCCCTGAAAGAAATGGCGGGCCCTCCCCTCCCCCCAGGATCTTGGGCCCAGTCTCCTCAGTCTAGTCTGTGGGGATGTGACCATGGGGCACTGCCACCTTCTGCAGGGAGACCAGGCCCGGCCACTTCTAGATGCCCCAGGAAACCACAGGAGGGACGTGCAACGTTCCTGTTGCTAAGTCGCTCTGTGTTCTGTATGTTCTCAGGTCCGAGGATGTGTGGACACGCCATAAATATTCATGACGGGGGGGGGGGGGGGGACAAGGAGAGGTCCCGCCCGCTGTGTGCCTGAAAGAAACCGTCTAAGGCACCAGACTTTTTGTCCGCTGGCCTTCAAATGCTAAGTCAAAGGCGAGGCAGGACTACACCTTCTAAAACCCCAGCTTCCTTCATTTGTTTAACAAAAGACACCTCCGTGCTCTGTGGCCTCTTAATTTCAGTCGCTGTTAAAGTGCAGAGAATGAAAGACTCAATGGGCAATTAAGGAGGCATGGTAGGTTCTAGCCAAGAGCGTATCATTTATTTATCCAGCCAGCCATGCTCATTTTTAAAGCGTTAACTTTCTATTTTGCTTCTGACATCCAAAATAAATCAAACTAAACTGTATACATTGCAGAAAAAAAAATTATTTGCATGATGCATTGCCCCTGTGAAGGCTTGGGACCCACCTGCCAAAGAAATTTTTGTCCGTCAGAAAAAAATAAAGATATGAGTTCATCTGGCGCTGGCCTCCCCTTAGGGAACAGATAGGATTGGAAAGATAAAAATAAGGTTTGAATTCACTAGTAATTTTTCCCACCTAGTTTCAAGCTCCTTTTTTTTTTTTTTTTTTAATTTTTAATTTTTTATTTTTTTTTTTTTTCTGAGGCTGGAAATGGGGAGAGACAGTCAGACAGACTCCCGCATGCGCCCGACCGGGATCCACCCGGCACGCCCACCAGGGGCGATGCTCTGCCCCTCCGGGGCGTCGCTCTGCCGCGACCAGAGCCACTCTAGCGCCTGGGGCAGAGGCCAAGGAGCCATCCCCAGCGCCCGGGCCATCTTTGCTCCAATGGAGCCTCGGCTGCGGGAGGGGAAGAGAGAGACAGAGAGGAAGGAGGGGGGCGGGGTGGAGAGGCAAATGGGCGCTTCTCCTATGTGCCCTGGCCGGGAATCGAACCCGGGTCCCCCGCACGCCAGGCCGACGCTCTACCGCCGAGCCAACCGGCCAGGGCCTCAAGCTCCTTTTTGATTCCTGAGCATCCATTGTCCTGGATCATCTTGACAGGGTTGCAAGACTTTGGGCCTTGTAGCACCGTAGTGTTTCGGTGAAATTTCGGAACAGGAAGAATTAACAGCCATAATGGGTGCCTAGGCTGGCGGAGGGCTCTTGCGAGCTCGGCATGTTTCTGCTCCCGGTCCAGGGCCTTCCTCCCTCGAGTGGGGGTTCCCCAGGGACCCCCTTTCTCCTCCATCCAGCCGACATCATTTGACAAGCCTTTCTTAAAAAGAAAAGTACAAAATCACCACCCAATCTCTCATTCCTTAACTGCTCCCTGACCTGTACAAGCTCTGTCCAAGTGGGGATGGTTGGGATTGTTCCTTCACTCTCCCCTCCCCCCGCCGCACCCCCCACCCCCCTTCTAGCAAGCCCTCTGTCCCATACTGCCTGCTCACACTTACCCAAGGCTACCCCAAGTCAGAGTCTAGGACAATGACTCTCCAACTTAAGTGTGTATCGGAACCACCTGGGTGATGTGTTAAAACACAATTTCTGGTTCCGTGGGCCTGGAGTATGGCCTGAGAATCTGCATTTCTGTGAGTTCTGAGAATGAGAAAATTCTAGTGCTAAGGCAACAACCACTGTAAGGAGGGACTGCTTTCAGAAACTTGTACTGTGGCGCCATCTAGTGGTTCAAGGCCACAGAACTTCGTGGCTTGCGTAGAGTGCATTTGCTTTTATCTGTATCTTTGTAGGTAAGCTTTTTATTGAAGTTAAATGATCTTTTTTTAAAAAAAAGTGACAAGACTTTTTTTAAATTATTTTTATTTATTTATTCATTTTAGAGGAGAGAGAGAGAGACAGGGAGAGAGAGAAGGGGGGAAGAAGCAGGAAGCGTCAACTCCATGTGCCTTGACCAGGCAAACCCAGGGTTTTGAACCAGCAACCTCAGTGTTCCAGGTCAACACTTGATCCACTGCGCCACCACAGGCCAGGCAAAAATGATCTCTTTTAACCACAGGGCAGAACTAGACCGGAGAACAGGCCTTTTGAGGCCAGAAACGGTGCAGAGACGGTGCTGTTTGTCCTCCAGACTTCTAATCTAAGACACAATGACCATAACACACACCAGCCGACTGTGCACCCAGCTCACACCAGAATTAAACCCTAATTTAACCCGAACCTGAGTCCTGAACATTCCTGGCAGCCAAGTCAGTGTAGGAAATTAGAGTTTTATCGCTTCACAATCTAAATCAGGGGAGCATATCTGTTTTGGAGGAAAATCAAATTGCCCCACATGCATGGAATCTCATATTTAAGAGGGCACAAGTTTAGCTGCAGGGGGTTATTAAAAACACAGATTCCAAAACAAAAAGAAGAAAAGAAGAAAATGATAGAAGAAGGGAGGAAGAGGAAGAAAAAGGAGGAGGAGGAGGAGGAGGAGGAGGAGGAGGAGGAAGAGGAAGAAAAGAAGAAGAAGAAAGAAGACAGAAGACGACTCCCAGTCCTATTCTTCAGGGTTCCTGGGGGAAGGCCCAGCACTTTGCACCTTTCACAAGCACGTGGGTAAACTCTGAAACAAACGGCCTGGGCCCCTACTTTGAGAAACACCATCTGCAAGGGTGTGACCTGCTCTGATGGTGTTCCCCTTCCCCATCAGAAACGGCTACACGAGGGACTGCATTTTACTTCAGCCATGATAACCAAAATATTACCCCAACAGGAAATCGTTCTTTCCCTCATCACATGTCTGTCATCCATTTACTGCACATCTCAATGTGGACAAGTCACATTTCAAGAGCTCAATAGCCACACGTGGCCAGCGCCTACCTCAGTGAGCAGCACGGCTCTCCCCGCGGAGCGCGGTCCGTGAGAACCTCGAGTGACGATGGAAACGTTCTGTGATCTGCAATTTCCGCATCCGCTGTTGGACTATTTGTGCCAGGCCCGTGCTGAGCGCTGCCAGTGCCTTACGCCGTCTCTGCCCCGTGTCAGCCATGATGCTCTTAGGACAGAGGATGCCGTGAACCGGCCACCACCGTGTCCACATGGCCACAGAAGGAAGAAACGGGGCGAGTCCGGGCTGGGCTGCTTGTTGGAGTGAGAGCTCGAGCCTGGCATCCAGAGACGGAGATGATGGGGACGAGAATTTAACACAAATTGGGTTCCGAGTGAGGGTAGGAGCTGGACGTCTGGTTGGGTAGGGCTCACTGGTCGCAAGCCACAGACATGGTCTAGGGTTATACCAGAAGGTAGGTGGGGAAACCGGCCGAACTCACAGGCCTTGGAAGGGCATCTGGGCAGCTAGCATTTGGCACTCTCTCTGGGCAGTGATTCCCCTTCCCAGCAGAGCATCAGTCACCTGGTGAGCCTTTTAACATCTCAATATGCAAAGAACTCCTGAAGCTGAGCACATTCCTACCCTGTGGCCCAGCAATCCCAGGTGCAGACCCAAGAGAAATGAAAACAAGTCCACCAGAACACAAGAATGAACCATATAGCAGCTCCCAACCAGAAGCCTGAATGAGCACCAGAGAATGGGCAGGTAAGTTACAGGGTATTCATACAGCGGAATGCACACAACAGAAGAGGGCTCCTGATACACATGCCCAGACACCATGGCGGGTAGAAGCAGTGAGCGTCCTTCGTGGACGAGTCCGTTCATATGACGTTGCAGAACGGGCAAAGCGAACCTTACGGCAACGAAAGAATACCGATTATGGGGGAGAGGGTATCGACTAGAAAAGGGCATGAGAGGGAGTCCTGGGCTCCGGGATTTACATTCTCTGTCTCCATCTGCTGACGGTTACCCAGGTGTGTGTGTCTAAATGCATCCCTTTCCACACTCAAGATTTATGTATTTTCTGTACTAGAATGTATACCTTATACTCCAAAGGTAATTTTAAAAAATTATCTCAATGCCCAGGCTGCAGCCCAAACCAATTAAATCTGCATGTCTGAGAATGGGTGCCAGGCATTGGTAGTTTTAGAAGCAATTCCGATATGCAGCCAGGGTGGGACACTCCTGCCTTGTCACAGCACACAGATCACCTGAGTGTCTTACTAAAATGAAGATGTGGGTTTGGTAGGGGGGTCTTGAGAAGGAGAGATCAGTGGGTGCGAGAGCTCCCGCCAGTCCCCAAACCAGGGAGGCTGGGGAAGGACGAGACATCCAGCCCAGGTCGGGAAGAGGACATCTGCCCTCTGAGGTCTTCCAAGGCTTCTCAAACGCTGTCTGTCCCCACCAGACATTGACTGGGCCTATTTCTAGTGACAAACAGCCAAGACCTTGTCTAAATGATTTTGCAAAATTTGTAAAAATACAAAGTCAGCCTCATTAAAGGAATCTTCAGGGAAGGCCTTTACTTGCAGAACAGATCAGTCTAAACTAGTCAAATCTGGGCAACCATAGTGCTCATCTAACTGACGTCCACATCTTATAGACGGGGTGATGGCAGCAAGCCCCATGGCCAGAGCTCCTCAGCCTCATTGGAAAAGCCTGGGACCCAGAACCATGCTGTCAATCAGGACAGGCGAGGGCAGGCCAGACCTCAGTGACTGCACTTGCTGCTTCCTAGACCACCTGTGACTGGCTGGCTGCACCTGTTCTAGTCTTCCAGCTGGGAGGCAGGCGCATGCGCCATGGGATGCGGCTGAGGCTGGGCCCTGCTCACGGAGGGGAGGGGAGCCCCTCGCTGGCTCATGCTGCAGCTGTCTCGGGACACACACCACCTCTACCCACCTGCCCCAGACCACGCCTGAGCTCCACAGCACTGAGACGTGCAGTCGACTGGGGGAGGGCCCGAGTTTTTGCAAGGAGGCACCCACTCCAGCAGGGATGCTCAGCTAACAACTGCGGGCTGTACAAGGACGCGTATGTGTTCTGACAACAGAAAGATTCAAAGAAATCCTCCAGAGAAATTAGAGGTGAGTCAAAATGAAGAACTCAAGGACTGGAATAGCAGAAACAGAAGGGCAATGAAGCTGGTGGAAAATGGGGCTAGGCCAAAACATTTGGTAATGTGATTCAAGGTTAATGTCACCATTAAAAGATCTTTATGAGAGCCCTGACCGGATAGTTTGCTTGGCTCGAGCATTGTGCCAAAGCACAGAGGTTGTCAGTTCGATCCCCGGTCAGAGCACAATCAGGAACAGATCAATGTTCCTGCCGTGTCTCTCTCTCTCTCTCTCTCTCTCTCCTTTCCTCTTTCTCTCAAATCAATAAAATAAACATTAAAAAATGTTTTTCAAATAAAAAAAGGTCTTTATGATAGAGGTATATGTGAAACTTTGGAATTCTGAATTGTATTCCAGATGTTCCAACAAGCCTGGGACAGAGAATGCGTGCGTGTGGACACTGGTAGAAAAACAGGCAGAAGTCCGACATTCTTAGTGTTTCTTAATGTTTCGGGAGAAAGGATGCGTTAGCACGCAATAGTGAGAGAAACAGAGATCAAAGTAATCAGCGGACACCTGATACCCACCGGAAGCGTAGGAATACGGTGTTGAATGCTAGTTTATTAGAAGTTTTTAATCAAGTGAAAAATGAGAAAAGAAAAAAACCCAATAAGAAAACAGTTGGAAAATGAACTGGCAAATAATTTTGCAACAGTGACCACAAGGAACAAGTTAAGTCCCCCTACTGCCTTCACAGATTTCACTTAAAAATAATGCCAGCAATGTGTTTACAAGCCACTCACCAAAAGTGACAGAGAAAAAGGATGTAAAATTTAAAACAAAAAGCAAACAGAATATAAAAGCTATTTTAATGTTGATGAGGCTCTGCCTTTCATGAGTTTTTTCAAACTGAGCAACGTAAGGTAACTGAAAGTTACAAAAGCTGTTAAAACAGAAAACATGACAATAGCAGAATCATTTAATGTGCTTTTTCTAGAAATGAACAGATAATATAGACAAAAAAGAGAGAGAGAAGGGAGAGGGCAGAAAACAGTAAATCTGAATAATTTATAATCCTGATTTCACAGATTGCATAAAACTTTGTATCAAACCAACAACATGCACTATTTTCAAAGGTCAGACCATTTACCACGATCCCCTCCCCCAAATCATTCTGAAATTCATCTGCAAAAATGTTTGAAAGAAGCTAGCACTTCTAGATCAGGTGGGGAAGGACACCTGGCTGCTCGTATCTGTTGATGGCAATCAAGGAATGTGCTAGCCCCGCGCTGTGCCTGTGGCTGTCTCAAGCCTCCTGTGGCTCGGGAGCACCTGCGCTGTCCCCTCTCTGGACAGACAGGCTGGTGGGAAAATACACACAACCATTTCAAAGACTTAGTAAAATAACTCATTGACCTTTTAATGTCCATTACACACTGAAATGAGAGATTGGGTTCCACTGTTACTAATTTCACCTGTTTCTTTTTCCTTCGTATTGTGGCTCCTAGAAAAATTGGACTCACACTTGTGACTCACGTAATTCTTTCGGACAGCACTGCACTTGTCTAGAAACAGACCAGAATCTGCCTTTTCCTGCTCGTAGTCTTTATGACATTTCCCCACAGAGACTTTTCCTTTTTTTTTTTTTTTTTTTTTTTTGTATTTTTCTGAAGCTGGAAACGGGGAGGCAGTCAGACAGATTCCCGCATGCGCCCGACTGGGATCCACCCAGCACGCCCACCAGGGGCGATGCTCTGCCCACCAGGGAGCGACGCTCTGCCCACCAGGGGGCGATGCTCTGCCCATCGGGGCGTCGCTCTATTGCGACCAGAGCTACTCTAGTGCCTGAGGCAGAGGCCATAGCGCCATCCCCAGCGCCCGGGGCATCTTTTGCTCCAATGGAGCCTCAGCTGCGGGAGGGGAAGAGAGAGACAGAGAGGAAGGAGAGGGGGAGGGGTGGAGAAGCAGATGGGTGCCTCTCCTGTGTGCCCTGGCCGGGAATCAAACCCGGGACTTCCGCACGCCAGGCCGACGCTCTACCACTGAGCCAACCGGCCAGGGCGACTTTTCCTTTTAGATCAGCGAAGGTTAAAATGTTCACCCTTGCCCTGGCCGGTTGGCTCAGCGGTAGAGCATCGGCCTGGCGTGCGGAGGACCCAGGTTCGATTCCCGGCCAGGGCACACAGGAGAAGCGCCCATTTGCTTCTCCACCCCTCCGCCGCGCCTTCCTCTCTGTCTCTCTCTTCCCCTCCCGCAGCCGAGGCTCCACTGGAGCAGAGATGGCCCGGGCGCTGGGGATGGCTCTGTGGCCTCTACCTCAGGCGCTAGAGTGGCTCTGGTCGCAACATGGCGACGCCCAGGATGGGCAGAGCATCGCCCCCCTGGTGGGCAGAGCGTCGCCCTATGGTGGGCATGCCGGGTGGATCCCGGTTGGGCGCATGCGGGAGTCTGTCTGACTGTCTCTCCCTGTTTCCACCTTCAGAGAAATGCAAAAAAAAAAAAAAAAAAAAATGTTCACCCTTTTGGCTTAGATCCTACAACTGTCTCCTGATTTTGTTTACATTATTTAAATTTTAATTTTTCCTATAAGCAAAACTGATCTTGCCATTCAGTGTTGCTGGGTTTTTTTTTTATTCTAAGTTTCAAAACTTCCCAGTGGGCTGATGACTGAACCCCAGAGGCACTTACCCGGGGAGATGGAACACGGCTCAGTCACCCTCCTGTTGCCCTGGAGGAGCCGTGGAGACAGGAACCCCGGGCAGGTGCGGCCTGGCTTCCAGCCTCAGCTCTGATTCTTCCAAAACCCACTTTCTAAAGTCAGCCCCTTCTACCTCCAGGACCAGTCCCTGCCTCCCCGGGTCGTCAGGACCCAGTACCACCTCTAAAACAGTGTCCGACACAGTAAGCATCCCTCAGCCAGTGATGGTGGAGACCCCCACGTGGCAGAGCTGAGGCTGTGTGAGATGTAGCAGGACCCCACGCAGCCTCCGTGCTGACAGCCCACTAGGACCTGCCACCCCTCCCGTATCTAGCAGGGCTCCAAGGACCAGAGGGGAAGTCATCCACATGGACACCTGGAGTGGGACAAGGCCAGAAACTCTAGCCTCCTCCGTCCAGCACACCTCTCTCCCCCGCACCCAGGACGGGTGCCTACCTCTCTCCCCTGCACCCCGGGTGGGTGCCCACCTCTCTCCCCTGCGCCCCGGGTGGGTGCCCACCTCTCTCCCCCGCACCCTGGGTGGGTGCCCACCTCTCTCCCTGCATCCAGGACGGGTGCCCACCTCTCTCCCCCGCATCCAGGACGGGTGCCCACCTCTCTCCCCCGCGCCCCGGGTGGGTGCCCACCTCTCTCCCCCGTGCCCCGGGTGGGTGCCCACCTCTCTCCCACGCTCACTCTTCTCCTGAGTTTTCAAATACACTCTTTAAGGGTCCCCTGGATGGTCCACAGTAATTAATTCAATGTACTTGCTAGGATGGTGGGGCTAGCCCTCTAAAAATCTGTGTCTCTGTAAAAGCAGCAAGATTATCGGCAGAACGGTCAAAATCAACTTTTTCAGAACCCTGGACATCAAAGGCCCACAGGGACCTGAGAAGAGCACAAGCCTTCAGCAGGGTTAGTGGACCATCTCCAAAGGCTGACAAGAGAACCCTAGAGATCCGTGCGCAGCCCACTCCCTGTCCCCACTTCTCTCCCCTCCCTCCCTCTGGGGGCGCGGCTTCAGGCTCTGCAGGCTCTCCCCAGACTAGCTCAAAGGCTCCACTACCCGTTCTGCGTCCGTGAGGAGAGCTGCACAGAAAGAGTCGAGACCTGGCCAAAACCACAGCCAGTTACCTCTGGGACTCGGGCTGCCGCAGCTGAGAGGCGTGAGAGCTCACGGTGGGCCGGCTCCGGGCGTGTCGGGGCAGGGCTGCGGGTCCATGGCCTTGCCTTACGAGGCTGGTACTGTTCATTACCTGCTCCCAGAGGGCACGGAGACTCGTGATCCCGGTCACTGTCGCCCGCAGCCCCGTGTGAGGATTCCCTCAGGGTGCCCACCCCAGGCGCCCCCTCGCTCTCGAGTCCCCTGGAGGCCCGGCTGCAGGGCCCGAGCCTGCCTTTATGAGGGAGGGACTGGTAAGTCAAACTTTACCACCTGCTCTCACCATGGAAACGTATGTACACTTCCTGTCATTCTTGCCACTACCGTGGTAATAACTTAATAGCTCCACTAAGAACGCATAACCGAAGAACTGTAGAAATCGGTGCTTTACACTCAAGCCTGGCTATTTGAGACGTTCACTAGAGAAACCAAAGGGCACTGGCTGCCACCTTCGGGGGCACAGAGGGGGAAAGGGGTGGAGATTTCTGGCTACCGGTCTTCAAAGAGCCCCGGCTCTCCATCCTCCCACTCACCGCCACCCTCTGTACCCCCCACGCCCGCCTCTTTTCACTGCGGAACAAGAGAACACAACGCCGCATACAGTGTGTACACTCAAGATTCACGGAAGTCTAAGTTACTTATTTTAAATCGCACAAAGCTGGAGCCAGTCTAAAAAAGAATCAAACACAGCACTGCGAGGTAATTCAGTGAGTTGCTTTTTCTTTTTTTTTTTTTTAACAAATTTGTACAGAAAAAAAAAAAATCCCCAGATCACAATCCATATCATACAGCCCCCCGTTCAGTGCGCAGGATGCCACGGGAGCCCCCCAGGAGCAGCGGGGGCTGCACTTGGCGGAAGTAACGCCTGCTCACTGATGCCACCCACGGGGTGTGGAAAAGTCTTGAGTTCCCTTTGTTCTCCAGTGTATCTTGTATAAAATATTACATTTTTTAAACACTTATTTACAGAGTTTGCACAAATAGAAAATGGTTACAAATTACAACCAGGCTTGGCCAGATACAAACACAGTTCCCTCTTCCCAGGGACCAAGGCCAGAGAGAGGTATGATTGCTTTGTATTTACATATTCATTAAAAAGTCTACCTTCTGGCCCTGGCGGGGTGGCTCACTGAATAAGAGCACTGTCCCAGGGCACCAAGGTCACTGGTTTGATTCCCGGTCAGGGAACATATGAAAAGTGGCCAATGAGTGCACGATTAAGTGGAACAACAAATTGATGCTTCTCTCTCTCTCCCCCTTCCTCTCAAATCAATGGAAAAATTAGAAAGAAAAAAAAAAAAGTCTGCCTTCTTAAAGACCTAGGTGAAGTTGGTAAAAACTGGTTAACATCATAAATCCACTTATGTGAGCTTTACAAGTCATCAATACCAATTAGTCAGTTCAGGTCTTGCTCCCTGAAGATTCTGAAGCAAAAGAAACCCTCTCCAACAAGCAACACATCCTGGCACCTGCCTACTACAGTCAGTCTTGTTTGGGAGGGGAAGGGGAAGGGAAAGGAGGGGGAAGGGGGGGAAGGGGAGTGGGTGAGAAAAAGGGGGTGGAGGAGGGGAAGAGGACAACTTGGTCAAGACAGTTTCCTTCCACTTTTTTTTTAACATTTAGAAACAGCTTAAGCTGACAGGCTTGTTAAACACCACCTTATGGCTTCAAAAAGAACCCACAGCTCCTTGTCTCAGACGAAATACCTTGCCATCATGACTACAATATGGAGAAGAAGGACTTTCTGAGGAAGATGTTTGTTATTCTGACATAAAGTCTTTGCCTGAGTGCCAAGCCCAATTTCAACAGTGCAAAAAGGACTCCAGGGCTGTGTGCTGGGGTCAGAGGCTCGTGTAGTAGCTGTCGACCCACTGGGCAAGTCCTCGCTCCACCAGCGACCGGTTTATCAACACCACCTAGGAGAGAAAGTTCCCTGAGAGAGCTGTCCGCGGCACTCAGGGCCACTTCTCAACCCGTTTACAGTCCCAGGGGGCCACCAGAGGCCCAGGTACAATAGTAATGGCAGTGGGGAATGGGACTCATTTTCTGGGCCAATAGGGGCATTTACTTGTGTGTCCTACTGGCGTGAGACAGGCTTTTCAATGACTGGAGAAAGCTCGGCTGTTATAGAACGAGACAGAGGAGAGGAAAACCCAGAGGAATGAGGGCCCACAGAGGTCCAGGAAGGCCCGTTGGGGGGGCAGGGAGGCCCACTGTCATTCTGGGCCAGGTAACTCTTTGCCGTGGGAACGCTCCTACGCACTGTGAACTGTATAGCAGCATCCCTGCCCTCTACCTGCTCCCAACCCTGTGGACCACAAGGTCTCCAACACTGCTAAATGTCCCCTGGGGACACTGGTCCACGGTTACACCGTCTGATTAGCCCCAGAGGAAGCAACACCAGACCAGCTCCATGTGGGTTATTACTGCTGGCCAGTGACTCAGAAGGAAAAAAGAAGGACAGGACTTACTTCATCTCCAACCACACTCCACAGCTGAATCAGAGGAATGCCAGTCGGACTGTAATTTGTCACCTGACAACAAACAAGAAAACAAGCGTGTTCAGAAGTTACTCTGTGCCCCTCTCCGTAGACTGTTGGCCAACCCGGGGCAGGAGCCCCGTGAAAGCAGGCGTTTAAAGGTCAGCTCCTGAGGAGCGAGCCCAGAGACTTGGTGAGGGAGCGGAGAAGCACCGCAGAAGCCGGAGGGGCCCTGGGGCCCAGCCTGCCAGCCGCTCCCCTCCCCCCACGCACCTGAGCCAGCAGCGCCGTGTTTCCCGTCATCTCGCTCATCGCTGCATCCGCCTCAGGTGAGAAGTGCTCGTCATCTTTACGGGGAGGAGAAGCAGCATTCAGACTCTTCCCCCCGCATGCACTCGCGTCACTTACACAGCCTCCGGGTGTGTTCCCCACAAACGGCCTCAGACACTGCCGGGGACCCCGGGAACTTCCCGGGAGAGCCACCTACATCAGAACAGAGCCCGGCTCCACAGACCCTCAGGGTCCCTGCCGTGTGCTACCCAAGGGGGGCAGGAACTCTGCCTTCACAGGACATATCGTCACCACCGATTTGGGGGCTGCCAGGGCTGAGACCACCGGGATGCACTCTTCCACTGAGTCAGTGACACCCTGTGGGATGGCAGGTGTCATCCCCACTAGAGATGACAATACTGAAGACAAAGACTGAGGGCTGACGGTCAACCAGCTCCCAGAGTGATGCAGGTGGACCCCAAGCCAGGCAGCTGGCCACACAGCCTCAGAGAGGCCGTCGTTAAGAAGAGCCGGCAGGGCACTGGGCCGCAGTCCTCCTCGGATCAGAAAGGTCACATACAAGGACACACCTAAGAGGCGGTAAGGATGGGAGAAGCAGGTGTATGAAGGTCTGGGAACATCTTACGGAGGTGGGACGTTTCAGTTGGGCCTGGACAGACTGCTGAGATGGATAAACATGGAGAGGAAGGTAGGGCAAGAGCAACCAAGAAAACAAAGCAAAGCCCCTGCCCCACGTGCAGCCGACAGGACTGCAGCCGGACTGCAGTGCTTAGAGCATGGCGCCGCTTTAGGTGAGACCAAGATGAGACAGGCACACCTGGGAGGGAGGAGCACGGACTCAATGGGCTAGGACCTGCGATATAAAACTCCTGGTCTTAAGTAGATTCTACCTGACCAGCGTCCACATCCCAGTCCCGAGGTTCGTGCAATCCCTCGGCCACCAAAAAAACTGGTAGTACCCCATTTTCCAGAGAGAAAAGGTTGAGGCTAAGCAACTTGCTCAGGGTCACACTTCCAGTCCCCTGCCCTCTGGCAATGTGATCTCAGACACGCTGGTGGGCAGGACAGTGTGTGTGCGGTCCCCACAGCACCCCAGAAGCGGAGGCCCGGCTGAGCAGTGCGATGGCCTCCCTGCAGGCCCTAGAGCTCGGGGACGGGACTCTGGGTCCCGACTGCGTCTGGACGGTGCCTGCGGTGGCAGCTATGTTGGAGGCCCGGATAAAGCCTACAGCAGCGGACCTGGAGGGTGGTCCACAGACCAGCAGCGTCCGCCTCCCGAGGGCTTGGAACACAAGCTCTCAGGCCTCAGCTCACGGCTACCTATCAGTCAGAAACTGACAGGGGCAGCAGCCCTGTTAGTTATGCCCTCCCAGTCAAAACGAGGCTCTCAAAGAAAGACCCATTCTCACTCCCCGTACCCCCACTGCCAGGAGCCCCACCCGTTACCTGACAGAGGCATCACACTGTCCAGAAGGACTTCTGCTCCTTGGAATGGCAGGGTCACAAAGTCAGACCTACATAAACAAGAGGGGACACACTGAACACGGGCTGGAAAGCCACCTCCAGTCCAGGGTGACCGTCACCTCCTGTCAGTGCCGTGACCCAGCACCCCAGGACGAAGCAGCGCAGAGACCGAAGGTGGCAGCAGCCTCGGCTCTCCACGCCCTTCCCTGAACGCCAGCCTGACCTCAGAGGGCGTCCAGCTCCGGAAAGGAAGCCGGCTCTGCGGTTGCTGTGATGCTCCGGCGGGCTCTCCCGGGGGACGGGCTCCGTTCCGCGGAGGTGAGCAGTGGAGTTCACACCCGACTCCGCCGCAGAGCGGGCAGCAGGAGGAGTTACCCCATGAACGCGCCCAGGCTTGGGAGAACGGAGCCGGCCCCACAGAAGCCAGTCCCCTCGGAAGCAGGGCGCGGGCCCAGGTGCGCGGCCTCGACTCACCGGATCTGCCGGAGCACGTCGACCTTCACCCTCTTGTATCCCCCGTAGTCCACGTAGCGGATCTCCACCTCGCTGGTCTCCTCGTAGGAGGCCACCACTTGGGCTCGCCACCAGGCACCGTCCACCCCAGGGGCTGCGCAGATGACCGTTACTGCGGGGCAGGGAGAGCCCGTGGATGCGCCTGGCCCGGGCAGGGCACCAGGGGCCGCTCCCTGGACGCTGCCCGCCTCCCCGCCTCCCCGCTCAGAGGCCTGCGCCTCCAAGCCGCAGGGGACCGAACGGCAAGGCGTCCCCAGAGCCTAAGACTGGCCGACAGAAGGGCCTGCACATCCGGGGGGGGGGGGTGTGCCATCCAAAAAGCCATCCGGACCCTTTTACTCCAAAATTCACTGAAGCCAAAGATGGACGCAGATGAACCAGAATAAAAAGTAACACACACTTGTAAGGGAAAGTCCTAGAAAGACTCAAGAAGATCTCAGTGGCCTGGTCTCCAAGGTCTGCCCCAGCCCATGACAATTCAGACAAAGGGCTGATCGAAGGGGACTCACAGGCCTAATGCCACTGCTTCTCCCCTTCGCTTCAGGAAGGTGCCAGACACCCCGGACAGCCCGCAGGCAGAGAGCAGGTGTCCCAAGAGTCACCAACCCCACGCTAGGGCAGCGGGAATGATTAAACTGTCAGGGCGGTCAGTGGCTCCGGCCCCAGGGCCACTGGGCTGAGGGCCTGTATGCCATCTGACCGCTGTCATGACTCTGAATGGCATCCCTGGGTGCAGTCACCTCTTGGTCTCCAGTTTGGTCCTTACTGCTGGGTTGAAGCAAAATAAAAGAATCTGACAAAACCTAAAATCTATCTTCTTGCAAAAGAAAAACCACACAGAATGCTACAAATAATCCAAAGGTTCTCCTCATGCTTAAAGCCATCAGAGGACAGTAGGTTCGGAGTCCTTGGTGGGGATGAGTGGAAAGATGGTCTGATATTCGATTCCTGCTAACAGGGGTGACAAGGAGCCTGCTCTCAAGGGTCCAGCTGGGTTCAGGTCCTAGCAGGTAGCACTTGGCAAGTCAAGTGACTTCCAAGGCTGTTCTCTAGTCTGTCGATCGGAGATGATCTGAACTGGTTGCAGGAGACTGATGCACTCAGGGGCGTCTATGCTCCTACACCAGACACTGTACCTGTGACCCACCCCTAATCCCGAACAAGCGGGCACCACCCCCTTCCACAGGTGGGATCTGAATGCCTGTGCCAGAACTCCACGGCTACCCACGGCTCCATCACCTGGGCAAGCCAGGCACGCAGCCCACAGTAACCATGACAACGACCAGAACTCGGGGACACTGGTCCCATGAAGCATCCCAGAACAGCCACCTCTGGTCCGGACCAGGAGTGGGACAGTCCCCCCCCCCCCAGCCCCTGGGCTCGGCCGACCTCGGGGGCCGCACTTACTCTCCACGGGGGTGGGCAAGGTGGGGATCCCGGGCTGCGAGTAGCAGAGGTACATCTGCTGGTCCAGGCTGCGCAGCGCGTGGAAGGTGGGGTGCGTGTGCTGCTGCACAAACAGGTGCCCGGCGTTGACCTGGTTGACCACGATCACCTCCACGGTGATGCCGTCCGGGAGCATGAGCTGGAGGGGGAGGGGAGCGGGCGCTGCGGCAATCCTCTTCGCACGTTTGGGTTGCGCACCGAGGCCCCAGGGCGTCCCTGAACTGGCACCTCTTTGAAAACAGCACGGCAACCCAAAGTACATGGCAACCAGATGGCAGTGGCCCAAGGGAAACGACTTTAGCGTGGAAAGCCTTTGGACTCTCCTGTGGCCCCTGGCCTGCCATACCAACAGTAACCACTAGAGGCGGCCTCACACCGGCCTGGGCTGGGCAGGAGGCGCCCAGGAGCAGGCTGTGAGGTGGTGTGGGGCCTCCCGTGGATGGGCAAGGTCCACTTCCCAGGGGCACAGAGGGCTGGCTCGGAGCCCTGGCCTGCACCCCTCCCCCAGCACTGCTGACTGGCTGACTGACAGGCTCCTGGGCTCTCCTCCCCAGTTGCACAGAGCAAGAACAAGGGAAGGAAGTCACACCAACCACTCAATTATTTAAACATCAAGAGTGGGTCTGAGGAAAACACTGATTCAGAAGTGAAGCACGGAGTGAGGTCTAGCCCACTCTCAGATATCCACGGGAAATGAAAGGGGCATCCACCCCTCCCTCCAAGGCACAGGGTCCCTGGAGGGGGCAGGAGACAGAACTCAAATGCCCACAGTCCTAAAGAAAAGCCACGCAGGTGATTTTCTTGAGGCAGCATGTGCAGCCCACGTGTGAAATGCAGTCACGCACACCCTGACGTTTCCGTCCATGGAGACTGCACATACAACAGCGGTACACCACACAGCCTCGGTGTAGTAGGACATACCATCCAGGTGTGTGTGATTTACCCTATGCTCGTGCAACGACAAAATCACCTAATGCCTCCTTTCTCAGATGAATCCCTGTCATTACGTGGTGCATGACCGCAGCCTCAGTGAGATGAGGCCCACGTAGGGCCACAGGGACACTGCAGGACATGAGTGATAGGCCCCAGAGACCCTGCAATCCCCAGGACACAGGCCTTCAAGATGGCAGCCCCTGCTCTTGCCAAACTCCTAGTGCAGCCACCAAAGAGCCACATGGCTTCCTGGGCCTGGCAGGGTACCTGCTTCCCTTTATACTCTCGGCACCCCCTGGGAGGCGGGATGGGGAAGGGGATCCTTCACTGGACCTGCCTCAATTAGGGGAAAGGAACGGCCTGTCGCAAGCCCATCCAAGCCCACAGCAGAGGGCCCGATCAGACACAGCTCCTGCTTCAAGGAGGCCCACACCAGTCGGACCTGCCCAGGCTCCTGCATGGACTGTAGTCCTTTCCAGGCACATGCTCTGAATATAAAGGGTGCCCAGGTGGCCGAGCCGGGGAGAGTGGTCCTTCCAATCAGGGACCCAGCACTCCAGCCTGATCCTTCCCCCAGAGGACACGGGCTAGAAGAACTGACCCATGGAGGCCAGAGAGGAGAGGGCACAGGCACCAGGAGCTCCCGCCCACGGTCTTGGAAGTCTTGTTTGGGGCAGGTGGGGGTGGGGGGCGTGAGAGGTCCTGGTCCCCCAGCAGCCTGCTCACCCAGGAGGTCATTGGAAGAGAGGGCAGCGCCAGCGAAGGCAGGGGGGGAGCGTAGATGTTGGTGAGGTTCAGTTCCTTGAACTTCTTCCCGATCAAGTTCAGCGCCTTGTCCACGTGATGCTGAGTGCCTACAGGAGGGCGGAGGGAGTCGCGGTGGGTAGGACACACAGCGACACCACGCCCCTTCCACAGCCTTCTCCTACAGTGCAAGTGCATCTTCAAGGTGCTAATGTGGCCTTAGGAAGAAAGGCATCTCAGGGGCTTGACCCCGCCGACCTTCCTAAACCAGGGCAGCGCGACACTGACCTTCTATGTGGCAGATCTGGATGTTCTGGGTGTAGGGCAGGGTTGAGATGTAGATCTTGGCACCGGATGTTTGCTTCAGAAAACTCACATAGCGCCCCTGTTTGCCAATTAGCCGCCCGACTAAGTGCTGAGGAGAGACAGAGAGCTGGTTAATGGGAAACGAATTCTCCACACCGCCAGAGACCTACCCTCGATGTGCACAAGGTCAAACTCAAACGTACTGTTAGCTGCTAACACGGCAGCACTCCTTGCCCTGGCGTGTTCTAAGCACGTGCATTTACCCACAGTACCTATGAAATGGAGACTTTCTTTATCACCATTTTACGGATGAGGGGAGCAAGCCCAGAGAAGCTGAGTGACCCGCCCAACGTCACACAGCGCCGAAGCAGCTGCCCCACAGAGTCCGGCTCCAGGACTCAGCAGTTCCCATTCCAGCCCCAACAGCGTGGCCCAAGCACGGGAGCTGCGAAGGCAGCCTTCTCTTCTCCCGAGTCCAGACCAGGAGGGATTTCACCGGCTCAAAGGTCCATTTACAACTACTCGTCTCCTCAAGTCTACTCAGGACCGAAGACAAAGGGGCTCGATCTGAAAACAAAGGTCTAAGAAAGAACCTCTGGGCTCCTGCTGCCTCCTGAAAGCAGGCTGGAGCCTTTGGAGCCCAGAGGGCGCAGAAGTGCCCAGCGCTCCCCAGTTCCTGGCGGACAGAAGCAGCCAAACTCAGTGATGACATAAGACAAGCTCTGAACGGATCCCCAAAGAGCCCACCCCCACAGAACTAGGGACCTGGTCCCTCAGCACCCAGGGCTGCCCGGGGATGCCCTTTGCAGCCAGTGCAGGAGGAGGCAGGGTTGCCCCAGGGTCACTGGGGGAGGACACAGCAAGGGGCCGGCCCCCGGCTCAGAGCAGCGCCTGACCAGACTTCAAACCTAGCAGAAGTCTCCAGTCTCCGCCGGGCAGGGAGCTGTACGCCCGGGGAGAATGCAGTCAGCCAATTACCTCCAAGCCCCACAGATAAACATCAAGACCAAGCTAATAAGTTGTAAGTTAAAACTGCAAGAAGCTAGAAACCACTTAAGCACCCTGGAATTGGGGACTGGTGAAATAAATTGACATTCACACAATGAATAATGCAGTTAAAATTACATTTTCAAAGAATAGCTCAGGAAAATTAAATTGTTAAACATTTAAAAGCATTAATTAAAGCAACATAATCTCAGTTTTGTTTAAAAACTACAGGGTATAAGACGAGAAGGAAATAAAAGTCTTCCTAGTCACTCTCGGGGGTAGGATTAGAGATGATTTTTATTTTCTTCATACAGTTCTATACTTCATAAGTTTTCTACAACATGCTTTGCGCTGTGCTCAATTATAAACAATCTGCACTGGGGAGTCCAAGCACAGCGAGCGCAGGGACTCCTGGCCTGTCCCCAATCTGGTCTGCTAGCATCTCCGGCAGATCTGAGCCATGGGACCCACAGAAAGGCCAGGGGCTAGCAGGCCTCGGAGTCTGAAGAGGACAGGAATAGGATGCTACCCAAAGCAGCCAGAGAAATTGCTTTTTGCAGGAAGCCCTCTGAACCTTGGAAGAGCGGAGCGTTCCCTTTCCCTGCAGCCTCTGGCTCTCTGTCCCTCCCCTGGACCCCGCCCCCTGAGCCCGGAGACAAGCTCTGAGCTTGCAGCCTTACCTTTGGCACCTCAATCTCCCAGATGATGAGGTCGACCTTCTTAGGACTGGAGCCTGCCTGGGCATTCTGGAAACCGGAGTCCGTCTTCCTGAGGCCATAGCAGCCATCCACGGAGTCCATGCTGTTCCCGTCCGAACCTGCGGGGAGGAAGCGGCGTGCAGACACCCAGACACCAGCTCAGAGCAATTACCAACGCACAACTCCCCGCTGCACGTTCCGGGAGGCCGTGTCCCGCCCTCCTCAAGCTTGGCAGGTGACCGTCAATTCCAAGTCTAGAAGACGCAGAACAGCCCCAATGGAAGGAGGGCTGGGGGTGTAGATACACCTAATTTTAGCCTGTCACTTACAGTCCAACTTGCTTAATTGGCAGCCACACCCAGCCACAGCTGCTGGAGCAGACAAGTGGTGAACTGGGAAGAGAGAGACACTGGCCCATGAAGGGGGAGTCCACGGGGCGGGGGAGGGGACAGACAGGCCACCAGGTCCACATGGTCCCAGGAGCTGGGTATTTGGCGCAGGCCACCACGGAGACCGACTGGTCACAACTAGTCCACACCTTCTGAAAATGCCGGCCCCCAAGATCCCGGGCTCCCAGTTGGTAACCCACAGCGCCGCAAAGCTAGAGAGAGTCCTGCCTCGCGGGTCTGTCTGAGGACGAGTTCCTGCTCCTGATCAAGACCCTGCCGGAGGTGGCCCAGCGTGCAGGCCTGCCTTCCCCTCTGCTTAGGCCTGGCTTGCACCACTCAGAACGTTCTTCTGGGCTCACGGCCCGTCTCGAACACCCTGGTCCGAAAACTGAGCCAAAGCTCACCCCCGAGAGGACAGAGCGGCAGCAGGAGTCTGGTGCCGACTTGGCTGCTCAGCTCTTGACCGGGTGTGCCAAGGGGCCATCACAGGGAACCGGGGTCGCACCGGCTTCAGAGAGTGCTGCTGGTTTAAGTACGAACAACTCACTTGCCAAAAATAGATCACTCCGGAGAGTCCACTAATTAGGTTATCCTACACATGGTCTCTCCAAACCCTGGGCATAGTCCTTTGCCAAGCAACCCATGTACTGCCTGGATACGGAGGGGTGAGGCTTAACAGATTCCCTTCCAGAGAAGTCACCTTTAAAGTGACCTCCCCTCTTGACACCAGGGGCCCCAGCCTCTGCCGGACACAGCAGGACTGGATGGCACCTTCCGTCCAGTGGCCCCCAGAGGTGGCTCAGACCCCACAGGGACTCTAGCAGGCTGCACTCACAGGCCAGGTTCTACTCCCTCTGCTGGGCAATCGCTGGCCCCCCTCGAAGCTTCAGTTTCCTCACCACAAGGCAGGGCTGCCGTGAGAACGCGCCTAAGGCACAGCCAGGGCTTGGGACAACGGAGCCAGTACCACCAGGCCTCGCCTGTTGTCCCCACACCCCCACCCGTCACTGCGTGCCCTCACGGCCTCCCCTGCCACCAGGCCTCTGCCTGCTGTCCCCACACCCCCACCAGTCACTGCGTGCCCTCACGGCCTCCCCTGCCACCCCTGCTACCAGGCCTCTGCCTGCTGTCCCCACACCCCCACCCGTCACTGTGTGCCCTCACAGCCTCCCCTGCCACCAGGCCTCTGCCTGTGGTCCCCACACCCCCACCCGTCACTGTGTGCCCTCACAGCCTCCCCTGCCACCAGGCCTCTGCCTGTTGTCCCCACACCCCCACCCGTCACTGCGTGCCCTCACAGCCTCCCCTGCCACCAGGCCTCTGCCTGTTGTCCCCACACCCCCACCCGTCACTGCGTGCCCTCACGGCCTCCCCTGCCACCAGGCCTGGCCTGTTGTCCCCACACCCCCACCCGTCACTGCGTGCCCTCACAGCCTCCCCTGCCACCAGGCCTCTGCCTGCTGTCCCCACACCCCCACCCGTCAGTGCGTGCCCTCACAGCCTCCCCTGCCACCAGGCCTCTGCCTGTGGTCCCCACACCCCCACCCGTCACTGTGTGCCCTCACGGCCTCCCCTGCCACCAGGCCTGGCCTCTGCCTGTGGTCCCCACACCCCCACCCGTCACTGTGTGCCCTCACAGCCTCCCCTGCCACCAGGCCTCTGCCTGCTGTCCCCACACCCCCACCTGTCACTGTGTGCCCTCAAGGCCTCCCCTGCCACCAGGCCTCTGCCTGTGGTCCCCACACCCCCACCTGTCACTGTGTGCCCTCACAGCCTCCCCTGCCACCAGGCCTCTGCCTGTGGTCCCCACACCCCCACCCGTCACTGCGTGCCCTCACAGCCTCCCCTGCCACCAGGCCTCTGCCTGTGGTCCCCACACCCCCACCCGTCACTGTGTGCCCTCACAGCCTCCCCTGCCACCAGGCCTGGGCACAGAGCCTTCACCACACGGAGTGGCTACTGGCAATCCAGAGTTGGCGTGATGGGGGGGGGGGGGCTTGTTAATTAACCTGAGGGGCAAGAGGCAAAGGGAAAGCCCTTTATTCTTCAAAGATTTTCCACCCGCTTTAAGATGCCTTTTAAAAACCCCACATTTTAACATCGTTAAAGTCGGGGTGCATCTTAGTCTCTGGCCTTCTACACTCATGACTGGCGCATGTTCTGTTCTTTTCAAGGTACTTAAAACACAGTCGTGTCCCAATAGTATCTCAGAGGCGACCACATGCAATGTGTGGTGCACAGCAGTGCTCAAAGAGCTGAAACGACAGGAAAAGGGTCCAGACAAGCAGGTCGGAGACCCACGCAGGGAACTTGCGGCCTCTTCCCATGAGGTCAGTAAAAACACCCCAGGGTAGCTGCACAACAGGGTCAGGGGCTGCTGACCTGGAAGTCAGCGTCTGAGGTCTGCACTCAGAAAAACCCAGGGGCGGGGCGGAGCTGCAGCTACACCGAGAGAAAAAGGCTCGCGCTCTGCGAGGGGACAGGGGACGGGGGACAGGGGACAGGGGGACAGGGGACAGGGGACAGGGTAGCGGCGCGCAGGAGAGCCGCGTCTCCTACCGGAAGCAAAGCGGCGTGTTCTCTGCGCACTTACCAGGACAGGGCTTCTGGAGGAGGGAAGCAGGTGGAGACATGGGAACAAGCACGTGATTAAAAGGAAACAAACCATTTAAAAAAGCTCACACCCACTCTTGATACTCAAGGGAATTGAAACTAAGGAGGCTTCTCTCCTTTAAAACAAAAAAACATGAACAGCTTTGTGTTTAAAAGAAAAAAGAGGCACACAGGTTAATCAGGGAACCCAATTCTGCTGTGGCTCCTCAGGCGGGCTGGGGAGGGCACTGGTTGCCTAGCAAGTGACAGCTCCCGTGGCCTGGGGCTCGGCCCCTGACCTGGCAGTCACCCGCAGCTCTGCACTGAGCCCTGTTTTCCTCGGGCCACGGGACAGAGCTGGGCACCGCTGCTGCGGGCCCTGCGAGGGACCGGCAGCCTGGCAGCCTTCCCCACGGCCCAGAGGGAGACCCCCCATTCCTCCGAGGCAGGGACGCCCAAGGCCCTCCTACCTCCCGAGTGATCGGCCTCTGCCTCTGCATCCACGGTCCATCCGTCCTCAGTCCCCACGTCTGACAGCTCCCCCGGCAGCACCCCGTTGCTGAAGGGCACAGTACTCTGTGGCCGCGGCTGGGTGGTGGCCTTGCCCCGGGGGCTTGAGTCGGTCTCCACACAACAGTCTTCGAGCCCCGAGGTGCTGACAGAGTCTGAGCACTGCCCGGAGGAGGCCACTGAAGGGACACGCTGGCTGCTGTCAGACGTGGGGCCGACACGGCCGGCCTCTTCCCCCAGGACACTGGTGCCGTCCAGCAACTCTCCAAGGGGGGCGGCTGGGGGCGGGCGGGAGGCCAGGGAGAGGTGGTGCACGGAGTTCTTTGGCTTCGTGTCCTTGGTGGGGCTAGAAAGAGGGCTGGTCAGGCAGCTCACATAGGTCTTTGGTGGTGGCAGGTCCTCCGCTGGTGGGCGTGGCAGGGGGAGGGCAGCGTCCGAGGGGCCCAAGGCTGCCCCCGCGGTGGTGGCCTCCCCTGGGGCTGGAGTGAGCTCTGAGGCATCTGGCCCAGGGGCAGTTTCCTGGCAGCCGGGCGCACAGCTCTCCTCCTCCTGCCCTTGGGGCTGCCCAGCTGAGGCCTGGTCCCTGCAACCTGAAGGCCTGCCCACGGTGGTGGCCACCACTTCTTCAGTCGCCTCCGAGATCACTTTAGAGACGATCCGCAACGCAGCCTGCTCGATCTCATTTTCATCCACGGTCTCCTCTTTGCTCTCTTCTCCACCCCGGGCTCGGCCACCGCAGGCCCGGGGCACCGGCGTTTCGCTGTCCTTGGCCCGCTCCATGTGAGCCAATTCCACGACGCTGTTCGTCAGCTTCCCCACTGCGCCCCCCTCCACCTGAGGCGGGCGGCTCTTCCCTTCCTCTCCCTGCCCCCCCAAGGGGGCCAGGCCGGGCGCCTTGCTGCTGCGAGACCCTGAGCCGCGCTCCAGGGACAGCACCCCTCCTTCCAGCACGCTCTCCCCCCGCACGGCATCGCCGGTGCCCTCGGCCCCCCACGCTCTCGCCTTCTCCCCAGGGCTGCGCTTCTCGGCGGGGGCTGCAGCCTGGCCCTGCTGGCACCGCCCTGCTGCGTGCTCACATCCTGCCACGGCTCCGTGGGGGGACGGAAGGGAGCCCTCTGAAGCAACAAGTTTGGTTTCGTCACCCTCCAGAGCTAGTTCCACCTCTGTGCTGTCACGTCTGCGCGCCCCTGGTCGAGGCCTCGTGTCCACGGTGTTAGAAAGGCGGCCTGAGGACTCTGACCTACGACAGGCTGGATGTGGCCGCAGCGAGGCTGGGGGCTCTGCGGAAGGCTTGCTCACGGTGGCCGGCTGTGTGACACTGGGGGGTGTGGACACCGCAGGGCAGGCGTCTTCCACAGGGATCAGCTCCTCGATGGCAGAGTTGGCCCTCAGCTCCACGGTGCTGGCCTCTGCCTGTTTGTCACGGCCGCCGATGTGCTCTTTTTTACGAGAGAAAAACCACCACCAACCGAGGAGTGCGAGCATCCCCGGCAGCGCCAGGGGGAAGAGGGAGCGGAGCTGGATGGCCATGACGTCGTTACACCTGGAGGGAGGAAGAGACGCCGTGAGAGCCATGCAGGACGCCCTGATGCGACCACACAGGGAAGACAGTCCACAGGTGACAGAGCTGGGTCGCCTCCCTCCCCCAGCCCTTGAAAGGAGTCCCACCCCTCACACCCGCGACTTTGGGTGGCCACAGGAGGGGGTGGACAGGAAGAGACCCCCTTCTGTTCCCTCATCCACACCCTCCTTGAAAGAAGCTGAGCCTTCTCTTGAATAAAGCCCTCCCTTCATCACTTCTCGATGCCAAACTCTCTCCGTTTCCCCAAGGAGCTAGTTATCTTTCGTGTTTCAGTTCCATGACGTCCCAGAAATCAGACCCAGTCAGGTGGCACAGGAGCACTGTTAACTCCCACGGAATCCACATGTCCGTGTGCCTCACATGCACCCACAAAACCACAAGTCAGTGAAACATTCGTTACACAGCAAGAGGGAGCCAGAGCAAAGGATGAATGAGAGGACAAAAAGGGTAGGGGGACGCTCCAGACAGGGGACCAGCAAATGCACAGTGGCATGGGGCTGCAGGGCATGCTGGGAGAATCAGGTCCTGGGACTTCACTGCCATCTCCAATTTATCATGTAGAGAACCAGCAGAGATCTAAAAGGTATGCTAACACCAAACTGTGTCAGCAAGGGATTCTGGGAGCAGGAGAAACAGTATATGGAACGAAAGGAACCTGGAGTCTTAGGTCAGTTAGATCCGGGAAGGGAGAAATCCTAAGAGCCTAAGAAGGCAGCAGAGGAGTAAAGGAGATAGGAAACAACTTCTTTCATCTGTAAGACGGTGGCTGGTACAAGGATTAGTTGAGCTATGTAGTAAGCGCTCCGCAGAACAGGCTTTGCTCTCATCGGGGGTATGTGGAGAGCTTATTCCAGAATGTTGGTGTTCAGCACCTCCCAGGCCAGCAAATTTTATTCTGGATGTGAAAACTTAAGTCTTCTTAAAAACCCAAATCCTCCACTGACGTGGTAAATTACATCTCAATTTGGGTTTGTGCTTAGTTGTAGTAAATGCTTTACCAACTCTTTCTGGTCTTACCTATGTAGCTAAATGTTTTCTGGCAAAGCCAGAGCACACAGCCCCCCCCCCCCCCCCAAGTGAGCCTGCTGGACTGGCCGAGGCTCCAGGACGTGGCTTCTCAGAGTGCAGTCTATGGGCAGAAGCCCCGAGCACAGCCTGGGAACCCGCTAGCAACGCAGTGCCTCAGCCTCACTCCTGACCTGCTGCGTCACAGGCCGCATTTCAGCGAGACGCCCAGGACTCCAAACTCATTTGTGATGGTGTTAGGAAAAGTCTAAGTGGTGGAGGGGGGAGGAGACGGGGAGGAGGTCATCTCCAGATAAAGCTAAACCTTCCGGCCCTGGCCGGGGAACCCCACCCCGTTTGTTAGAGCGCCATCCCAGTACACCAAAGTTATGGGTTCAATCCCCAGTGAGGGCACATATAAGAAATCGACCAATGAATGCATAAATCAGTGGAACAAATTGATGTTTTTCTCTCTCTCCATTCCTCTCTCTCTAAAAACCAATAAATTTTTTAGAATATTAAAGAAAACCCGTCCCACTAAGATCTGAAGATGGAGCGATGGTACGGGCGAGCACGGAGCAGAGCCAGCAGCAGCCGGGGCTGGGCGCCCGGTGTCTGCCCCTGCGGGCGGCCCGGTGTGTGCCCCTGGGCTGCCCGGTGTGTGCCCCTGCGGGCGGCCCGGTGTGTGCCCCTGCGGGCGGCCCGGTGTGTGCCCCTGGGCTGCCCGGTGTGTGCCCCTGCGGGCGGCCCGGTGTGTGCCCCTGGGCTGCCCGGTGTGTGCCCCTGCGGGCGGCCCGGTGTGTGCCCCTGGGCTGCCCGGTGTCTGCCCCTGGGCTGCCCGGTGTGTGCCCCTGCGGGCGGCCCGGTGTGTGCCCCTGGGCGGCCCGGTGTGTGCCCCTGGGCTGCCCGGTGTGTGCCCCTGCGGGCGGCCCGGTGTGTGCCCCTGCGGGCGGCCCGGTGTGTGCCCCTGGGCTGCCCGGTGTGTGCCCCTGCGGGCGGCCCGGTGTGTGCCCCTGCGGGCGGCCCGGTGTGTGCCCCTGGGCTGCCCGGTGTGTGCCCCTGCGGGCGGCCCGGTGTGTGCCCCTGGGCTGCCCGGTGTGTGCCCCTGCGGGCGGCCCGGTGTGTGCCCCTGGGCTGCCCGGTGTCTGCCCCTGGGCTGCCCGGTGTGTGCCCCTGGGCTGCCCGGTGTCTGCCCCTGGGCTGCCCGGTGTGTGCCCCTGCGGGCGGCCCGGTGTGTGCCCCTGGGCGGCCCGGTGTGTGCCCCTGGGCTGCCCGGTGTGTGCCCTTGCGGGCGGCCCGGTGTGTGCCCCTGGGCTGCCCGGTGTGTGCCCTTGCGGGCGGCCCGGTGTCTGCCCCTGGGCTGCCCGCTGTCCGCCCCTGCAGGCTGCCCGGTGTCTGCCCCTGGGCTGCCCGGTGTCTGCCCCTGGGCTGCCGGTGTGTGCCCCTGCGGGCGGCCCGGTGTCTGCCCCTGGGCTGCCGGTGTCTGCCCCTGCGGGCGGCCCGGTGTCCGCCCCTGCGGGCGGCCCGGTGTCTGCCCCTGGGCTGCCGGTGTCTGCCCCTGCGGGCGGCCCGGTGTGTGCCCCTGCGGGCGGCCCGGTGTCTGCCCCTGGGCTGCCGCCCAGCTCAGAGCCACAAGGAGCCCTCACCAGGTACTTCCTCTTGCATCACCTAATCAGCACACCTGGTTTGGAAGGTATTCCCATCTTAAAGGGTTAAAGAAGTCAAGGTTATCCAGCCTAGGAAATAGGACTCCGTTCTCCACATTAAATCTGGAATCTGCTAATTAATGGATCTGTGAGGCTAAGGAGAGGCTAAGGAAAGGGGAAGTTTGTACTGCTCTTAAAACTTTGTGACCACGCCCCAGGACCCCAGAAATCCCACACTTGGAATCTTAAATAAAAAAAATTAGCCTGACCAGGCAGTGGCACAGTGGATAGAGCATCAGACTGGGATGCAGAGGACCCAGGTTCAAGATCCCGAAGTCACCAGCTTGAGCATCGGCTCATCTGGTTTGAGCAAGGCTCACCAGCTTGAGCCCAAGGTCGCTGGCTCGAGCAAGGGGTCACTTGCTGTGCTGTAGCTCCCTGGTCAGGGCACATATGAGAAAGCAATCAATGAACAAGTAAGGAGCCGCAATGAATTGATGCTTCTCATCTCTCTCCTTTCCTGTCTGTCTGTCCATATCTGTCCCTCTCTCTGTCTCTGTCACACAAAAATTTAATAAAGCTCTGCATAAATCTATATAAGAATGCTCACTGAGTTATCATGCAAAACAAAATGTAAAGGAATCGCTGCTAGATATACTGTAGAATCCACGGACCAATCATGTCAGAGAAGCCACTGTGATGCAGGAAATGGAAGCGCAGACCCCATGTGAGGTCTGCATCCACATGACCCCCTGAGAATACTGGGGTCCTATCAAGGACGGGCAGTCTTCCTTCCTCCTTTTGGGGAGAGATTTTTTTATAGTTTCTCTCGGAGGTTTTCCAACTTAGCTGCACATTAGCACCACTTGGGATGCTTTTAAAGATCCCAAGACGGTACCCAAATCAAACCAGTATCTCCAAAGGTGAGATCCAGGCATCAAGTTTGTTAGCCGAGACGACTCCAACAGGCAGTCTAGGTGGAGAATCGCTGTTCTAAACCACTTGCACACACCCAGAAAAGTGGTAGATTATGGGGTAGGATTTGTTTGGTGCTCAATGCCTTTCCCATACCTATAACTAAAATACGAGAGGGAAGAGAGGCTACGGGGAAGGGTGCTCTCAGGATAAGGTAGCCTGGGGAGACAGCCTGTTGTCAGGAGGCCAAGTGCCACCCAACAGCCCACAGCAACAGAAGTGGGCTGGGGTCCGAACTCAGGCTTTCTCCTGGTCAGTAAACTTAGTTCTGATACCTCGTGAACAATCCTATTCCAGCAGGGTGTACTGTGATTCCCACAGTATTCTAGAAATTCTCTGATCTCAGGAAAAACATGAAATGGAACGGGATTAAGAGGAAGAAAAAGAACCCCCTGTCTTAACAGCCCACAGGCAGTCTCCCATTTTACACACCAAGAGCCCAAGGCCACCAACTCAACTTGGGGTGAAAGGGTGGTGTGTGTTTGTGTGTGCGTACGTGTATGTGCATGTGTAAGGGGGGAGTAGCTACTCAAGACCGAAATTTCCTCTCAAACCACTGGGACCCCCCTAACTTTAGAAGTAAAAGTTGATCCAGGGGTCCAGCAGTTGATCCCACCACTGCTGGAGATTGCAGAAACTGGCTATACGCAGACGCCCAGCACTCACATGTACATTTCAGACTGGCTTTGGTCCTCAGGAGATCCGCACTGCAACCCAAACCGTCACTGACCTCCCCCACTTCATCTGTCCTGCTCCCAGCCCAGTGCACACTGAGCCCAGAACCGCTGCCTGGGGCCCCTGCACGGACTCCCTGAGCCAGCTCTGGCCACTCGGTCGCTCAGAGACACTGCTACCCCCACACACACCTGACCTTCCCAGACCAGCTTCTTCCCAGAGCCTGTGGCCCTCAGACCCCAGAGCCACTATCGCGGCTGTGGCTACCCTGCTAATAATTACACCTTCAGACACTCGGCACCATTTCCAGGCCAGAGGTCCCTGTTGTTGTGCCAGGCGGGTCTCTTAGGAGGCATTTAATACTGCTAACCTGACAAGTCACCCAGCCCACAGAATGCTATGTCCCACCTGGGTCCCAGTGCCCACCATGCACACACTGCACTGGAGCTGAGAAACCAGAAGCCAGGTGCCACCATTCCTCAGGCAAAGCCCTCCTCTCCAGTGGCCTCTGGGGACAGCCTGCCCTGGATGCAAATGAGGTGCTCCAGGCACTTGAGATAAGAGGCATGAGGCCCGGAGACAGGAGGAGGATGAAATGGTTTATTTTCTTCCTTGCTGGCAGGGAATTTGATTAGATATGAGCCTTCTCCACCAAACACCAAAAAGAGCCAAGAGTCCCAGGAATCAGCAGCCACCCCGCCCACAGGCCACGAGAGCCCAGCTGGGTCTCAGAGACCCACAGAAGCTCTGATGACCAGTGACCAAGCCCACTTCCTCAGCCTTTCATTCCTGGAGTCCAGCCTAGTCTCGCCTCGGTCAAACAGGCCGTCTACGAAGGGGGTGCCTAAGAGGCCACTTCCCCACGCTCTGCGGACTTCTAGGCCTGAACTGGTGGTGTAGGACATACCGATCTGCCTGGGTCCTCAGCCAGGGCCACCCTACCTCCCACCCCCAGCACTCTGGAGTTGCTCTCTCTGCCCCGCCTTATTTAACCTGAACCTCTCAAAACATAAATGGCTTTTAACAATGTGGGTCTAAAAGCCTTCACACACACAAGCTAACTGAAGGCGCCGCCCCCATCGCCACTGCTGAGGCCCGGGCCCCTCAGGCCGGCCTGTCCCCAGCAGGGAAAGGAGGCAGAGTCCCAGCTCAGGGCTGCTGGGAGGAGGCACGGCTATTTTGAATCTGTTGGCATGAAGTAGCTGCTTATTTTTAGCAGGTCCATTTACCCGCGGGTAGACACACGCTGGCTGGGGGCCCGATGGTCACACAGAGCTGACAGGCACATGTCACAGCCCCACGAGACCTTAGCGCCCACCTCATCACTCCAGGTCTGACAGGAGTCTCCCTCCCCCAGAGGAGCCCGCAGCCTCTCCGAACAGCTCACCTCTGGAGAAGTAACTGCTTCCCTCCCAGCCTCGGCAACCAGCCCAGGCACGGCAATCTAGGGTCTTCCGCTAAACCGAAAACAAATCTCTGGGCACGGGACAAAGAGTGCTGGTCCAGTGACTCAGCCTATTTGGCTGCAGTTACTGTGGAAAGAGCTGCAAGTCATTAAGTGGTGGGAAAGTCCTTCATACAAACAAGAGCGTGGGTGCCAAGAGCCCCACAGGTCCGGCTGGGCTCGGGTCTGGCCGGGAAGCCACCCCCCTGCGCCCCCAACAGACTCTGTACAGGGCGGGCCGGGAAGCACTCCCCCTGCGCCCCCAACAGACTCTGTACAGGGCGGGCCGGGAAGCCACCCCCCTGCGCCCCCAACAGACTCTGTACAGGGCGGGCCGGGAAGCCACCCCCCTGCGCCCCCAACAGACTCTGTACAGGGTGGGCGGGGAAGCCACTCCCCCTGCGCCCCCAACAGACTCTGTACAGAGTGGGCGGGGAAGCCACTCCCCCTGCGCCCCCAACAGACTCTGTACAGGGTGGGCAGAAGGAGGGTTACAGTCGTGCGTATGGGAAATACAGTCACTAATACTTTCTGCCAACCCCGGCTAGTTGAATTTGAACATTTCTTCCATCGTTCCAGGGTTATCTGTTCACCGACAGAAGGAGGCTCAAGGCACTTCATGTCCAGAAGGCCCAGCACCTCAAGTCCTCGCCGGGAGCAGGGGCAGCTTGAAGGCGGGTCTTCCTAGGACAGGGAATGATCCAGAAGGTAGAGCCCAACACCTGCTGCCACTGCACTCAGAGAATAAGAGCAGCTGCGCGCCAGGCCAGGCCCCTGCCTGCCTCTTCCCCCCCAACGCCCATCCCCTAGCCCCGAGTTCGCTGAGGAAGACGACCAGAGCGCCTCTCGGTTCCTGCAGGCTGCAGCAACCCAATTCCTCATCAGGTTGAGGACACGCACATACATTCAAATGCGTTTAAGTTGCAGCAAGAAAAAGCTTCTGTCCCCCGGAAGCTCCCACTGCAGATGGAAGAGTTGGCACGTCTCGTCTCACGGGTGCGTCCCAGCACCAAGCTGCGCCTGGTGTCAGTACAGGCAGAAATAACCCAACGAAGCCTGTCTCCAAGACGGCCAGGGTGTCCTCAGCTTGCCATGGTGGGTTAATGACATCAGTTAAGGTTCTCAACCCAGTGTCTCCTGGGGGGCGGGGCAGTCGGCCCCCGAGCGGGTCAGCACGGGTCCGCACGGGTCCCAGAGCAGAGGCTGAGGGGCTGGCAGCGGGCCAGACCCGGGAGCTTGACCTTCACGGTCAAGGCAACGGCAGCGGCAACTCGGCCAAGCCGAGCAGGTCATGAGAGGCAAAGGCCTTCTTGATCCCCGACTGGCAACCACTTAGTCACAGGGGGCTCCTGAGCACTTGAAATGTGACCAGTGTGACTGAGGAACTGAATTTTAAATTATAATACATTTAACGTACAGAACACTGAGGTCGCCAGTTCAAAACCCTGGGCTTGCCTGGTCAAGGCACATATGGGAGTTGATGCTTCCTGCTCCTCCCCCTTCTCTCTTTCTCTCTCCTCTCTTAAATGAATAAAATCTTTTTAAAAACTAAATCACATTTAACATTAATTTAACTTAAATAGCCACATACAGCTGGTGGCTGCCTAGTGGACAGCAGTTCTAGGGGGTGTTCCCAGAAGACCTGAAGGAAACAGCTGGATAATGCGGAGAGAGCCTGCCCCCCCCCCCCCCCCCCCGGGCTGGGCCACTCACCCTCAGCTGCATGGCGGGGGCCTGGGCTCTGCACGCGGCAGCCATGCCTCAGGCGTGTTGGTCTCAGCCCAGTCCCGGTGTTCACAGGGCTGTTCCCTTCACCCTTTGGGGGCCTGACTGAGCTGTGTTCATGTGGGCACCCTGAAGATCCCCACTTAGCTCACAGTGGGGCCCCAGGGCTGCCTCCACACCCTCCATTGTGACGGCCCCACAGCGCAGGTCAGTCACTGAATCCCAGAACACCTCCCGGCCTGCTCCGCAGGGCCTGCGGGCTGCACCCCGCGTCTGGGTGGCATGCCTGCCCAGTAGAGCCTGCTCCAGCCAGAGTGGACACCCGGGGCTCTGCGCCAGGAGCTCCAGGGAAGTCGAGGCAGAAGCGAAAATCCCATTTCTGGACATAGTTTCAAATTAAGAGCTCTTCTCCTCCAGTTCAATTAAACATTAAACTCCCAGTTTGGAAAAATAGATAAAAGAAGAAACCACACAAGTAGGAATGGAGCAGTGTCCCCCCCGGCTCTGCTGACCACTCAGGGCAGGCTCCAAACGATAAAGAATAAAAACCCAGTGCCTCCTACAAGGGGTTCCCATTGCCTCACTCGGGAGGCAGGGGAGTGGTTTAAAGTCTTGTAATGCCTGTGGTGATGAAGCAGGTACCAGCAAAGTGTTCCTGGGTACGCAGAGTGCCTGCCCTGACCACGGGCACTACACAAGACTGCCCCAAAGGTATCAAGTTGTGATCAGACAACAAGCTTATTTAAAAGCTAATAAGACGCCTGACCAGTGGTGATGCAGTGGATAGAGCATCGACCTGGGATCTCAGGTCCCAGGTTAAAAACCCCAAAGTCGTCAGCTTGAGCCCAAGGTCACCAGCTTGAGCAAAGGGAGCCCCCTGGTCAAGGCACGTATGAGAAGCAATCAGTGAACAACTAAAGTGCCACAACTACGAGTTGATGCTTCTCATCTCTCTCCCTTTCTGTCTCTCTGTGTAAAAGAAAAGAAGGAAGAAAAGCTAATAACCATGCCAGTGGTGGCACAGTGGATACAGCATCGACCTGGAATGCTGAGGTCACCAGTTCAAATCCCCAGGCTTGCCTAGCCAAGGCACATACCACAAGTAACAACTGCTGGTTTATGCTTCCCGTCCCACCCTTTCTCTCTCTCTCTATAAAATCAATAAATACAAACTTTAATAAATAAATAAATAATGAAAGCTAATAAAGATGACAAATGCCTTCAAAAGGAATCAGAAACAATGCTGCTGTGAGACAAAGACCCGTCACAGCGCCATCTCAGGGGACAAAGCAAAGAGGCAGACATGGATTTTCTCTATGGCAAACCGTGTACTACAACCAGCTCAGAAATCCCACAAAGGCATACAGAGGTTGCTTCTATTCTCCAAACATGTCCTGGTACCTACAGGCCACAAAGCTCAGTGGGACAGAGACGACTCACACAAACCACAATCGGTGAGGCGCTTGCAAGTCTTTTTGGGGCAAAAAAAAAACACCAATGACTTCCTTCTCTAGTAGGCCCATCACTGCCACCCTCTGGCACTGACCAAGTGACAAGTTTGGTCCAGGAGTCAGGCAAGTGTCCTGGCTCCGGTGGGGGACAAACATGAAGCGGGCTGCCAGGTTCCCCAGACCAGAACGTGCGCGTGCCCAGGGTGGGCGCCGGGAGGGCCGCAGCCAGAAGGCAGCACGTGGGCCGGGGGCGCTGGGCGGTCCCATTCTGCCTGCAGACTTTCATCCACTACCATTTCGCCACTACCTGGTGCCCAAATCCAGACCCTTTCGCAATTCAACTCCATAAAGTGAAGCCAGACCTGCTGGCGTGCTACAAGGGGTCCAACAGCCTAGCTGTCCGTGCCCACCTCCCACCAACCCTCCTGGCTCCGCCACTCCCGACCCGTGCCTTCAAAGGGCTTGTCCTTGTGCAGGAATCAGCGCGCTCCTGGTTGGCTGCCCACCCTTGCACACTTTCCCAGGAAGCTCCTAGAAGATGGGACCAGCAAAACAAGGAAATAAATCAAGACAGGAGTGTGCACCAACCCAGGCAGCAGCACGAGAGAAGGGATCCCCAGGGTGAGGGGTACAGGCAGGGACACGGTGCATCCCAGGAGCGACAGGAGCTGCTTAGTACCTGGTGAGCTCAAGCACAATGAGCGGAGCTCGACAGCCGTGGCTGAGGCCCAGGGAGTCAGAGGACCGATGGGAGCGACAGAGAAAACTGAGTGAAAGGACACGAGGAGAGAAGGGAAGCGGGGAGAGGAGGGAAGAGAGAAAAGAAAGGAAATACAGAAAACTAAGAACTTTACAGCTATGAGCGGTACTTATCACAACATATCCTGCCTCTATACTGATGAGGGAAGAAAAAGTGTAGGAATAACGCCTGACCTGCGGTGGCACAGTGGATAAAGCATCGACCTGGAACGCTGAGGTCGCTGGTTCAAGGCCCCAGGCTCTCCCAGTCAAGCCACAGACGAGAAGCAACTATGAGTTGATGTTTTCCGTTTCTCCTCCCCTCCTATCCCCCTACCTTTCTCTCTCCTCTTAAAAAAAAATCAATAAATAAAATCTTTAAAGAAAAAAGTGTAGGAATAAGCCAAGTCCTTATCTTCCAGAGTAGAAAAGCAAATCAGACCATAAAAAGGAAGATGGAAAGAGAGAAAGAAGGAAGTACACTATTTAGAAATCAAAGACAAGGACGAGTAGAAGAGTGAGAGCAGCTGCCCCTGGCCGAGGACAGGACAGGTGACAGCACTCAGGACAATGCTGTTCCTGCACACCTGTGCACAGTCAAGTCAGAACTTCCTACAAGCAACACTGGGATAAGAAATTCATATATTCTTAAGTAGCAACAGGTGTTCTATTACCATACAGCTTTGTTTCTTTAGCCATCAAAATATTTATGCCATCTCATCTATATAGTGTTTTACTTTCCCATAATAACTGAAGCTAATTTTGCTTCAGAGATAATGCCCCACCACCTGCCTTGTGGACAACAGTAACGATCACAGAGAGAACGTGATTATTCAGCCTTCAGAGCAGAGGTATCTGGCTTCCACCTGGCTGAGGTCTAGCCAGCAGCAGGTAACAGAACCCCTTTGGGCTAGTCACTTAATAAAGATCCAAGTACCCACTGTGAGCCAGGTTCTGATGGAGATGCAAAGGCCCTCAGGAAGCGAAGGTGGAGGGGTAGGTCGGAGTCACGTTTCAGATTTCAAAAATACTTCAAAGATTCGAGTAATAAACCTGCAGCCTCTAACTGCTTTGGAGAAGGAGGCCTAGGCAGCCCTTGCATGTGATGAATGAACCATGCCCCTGGGCATCTAGGATGGTTCATCTGCACCCTGGCTCAGAGGAGGAGCCCAGGCGGGAAAAGGCTGGATAGAGAGGATGGGGATGGGGAAGGTCAGGGAGTGCCTCTCGGAAGAGGTGGCAGCTAGCTGGAACAGCCGGGGACAGCCATGCCAACATCCGGGAGAACAGGGAAGGACAGGGGAGAGACTTCCAGGCAGGGAGAGCACGTGCCAAAGCCCTGAGGCAGGAACAAGCCTGGCTGACTCAAGAGGCCACGAGAAAAGGAGATGAGAATGAGGTCGAGGGCTGCTGCTGCCAGAGACGCGGTGCCCGGGCTCACCAGGGAGCGTGGCGCTGAAGGCCTGGAACCCAGGACGGCCGCGTCTCCAGACTTCCTCCAGAGACAGCAACCACTCGCACCAGCAGCCAAGGGACTCTCGTTTCTAACCTAATGATCAGAGGCTCATTCCCAAATCTGTTCCAGAAATGGTGCCTCCGTGGCTGCTGGCACAGGGCAGGTGCACACCGGCGAGTGAACAGGACACTTTCCACTTCAGGTTCTCAGCAGATGCGTTGGGATGAAGCCCCTTGATGGGGGAGCGTGGAGCAGCTGGGGACGGGGACAGACACACACACGCTCAGCCCTCACCACTTCTTTGAAATACATTTTGCAAAAACAACCTCGCTCTCTGGCCAACATAAACCATAGGCAACAGAGGGCCTTATATGGCTCGAAGCGTTCTTAATCAGAAACAGATAGATGGGCCGGAGTTGGCAGCTCCCCGTTAGAGAGGAGGAGGGGCCGAAGCCGAGGGCGGGAAGGAAGGGTGGCAGGGTGGGACAAAAAAATTGTTTTAATTTATTGATTTGAGAGGGAAAGAGAGAAATTACTTTATTGTTCCACTGATTTATGCATTCACTGGTTGATTCTCATATGCACCCTGACCGGGGATTGAACCCGCAACCTTGATGTATCGGGACTGTGTTCCAACCAACTGAGCTACCCGGCCGGGGCTGTCAAAGTCCTTTATCACATCCCTTCACCCTCCTCCTTCTGGGCTCCCCTAAGAGAATTCCTCCTGAGGGACACGCTTCCCCTCCTCTGCGGTGTGAGCCGAGGACACCAGCGCTCAGGCGCCAGCAGAGCCAGTTTCAGGGTTAGTGCCCATTCAGCGGCCTGCCCTTGGGCTGGGTGACTTCATGAAAATGGGCTTGTGTGATTTCCTGAGAAATTGGCTGCTGGGGCCACAGGGGTTGTCACTCCTCAGGACAGCAGTCCTGAGTCCCTGGCTCACTGGGCTGCCTCAGCCACATGCCTGCCTGGCCCAGGAAGCAGGCTGGGACTCCGCCACAGATTCAGAGCAGAAGAGGCAGCCAGCCCGGGGCCCCCTTAGGCAGCTACCTCACCCACCACCACACCACGAGGGCTCCCAGGGGGGCTTTATTCTACACCCCCTCCCCGCTGCCCCCACTGGAGAGCAGCGGCAGCTTCGGCCTCGGGACCTGCCCTGCACGCTGAGGCCGCGTGCACTCGGCCCTCTGAAAGGATACCAGCTGCCAAAAATAGCATGACAGCACCCGCTTGGCCAGGTGGGCCTCCCAGAGTCAGAGGACAAAGCCAGGAGGTGCTCTCAGCACAGACAGAGCGCAGGGCCAGGCAGAGCGCAGGCCTCCTTCCAAGGCAGCGCAGGGCCAGTCGCTCCGGCTCCCTTCTCTTTGGAAGGACAGGAAGGGGCAGCAAGAAGGCTTACAGAAGACTGAGCTGGCCTTCAGATTGGTCGTCCCAGACCAGGGCCGGAGAAGGGGGTGGGAGTGGCCATGAGTGTGGGGCTGAGCACTGGGCTTGAACAAACCCTGCTACCTCCTCCAGCCGGGCCCAAGCTGCTACTGCCAGGCAATGACCCGCTGAGGCCAGGCGACGGTCCCGTGACCTCCATGTGTGGTCTGACAGACCACATTATTATTAGCCAGGGAAGGAGTGACTTCAAGGTTGTCTTCTCAACCACGCGCCAGAGCTAGAGCAAAGTCTTTGGCAGGGTTTCCAGGCCCTCGGGCACAGCTCCAGGCTATGAGGCTTTCTCAGTCACCACCATCATTATTGGTGCAGCGCAACCGCACCAGGTGGTTGCCTAATTCCAATACGGCACGGCTTTGGAAAGACAAGAGCAGTAAGAAGTAGGATCCTGAACTTCGGATTCCTGTCAAATGAAAATGTCCTGTAAGATGGGCTACAACTACCTCCATCCCAGGGCTGCACTGTGGCTGAAATGACTCAAACCACCTAACAGTCCGACTCAGCGTGTGGGATAAATCTTTTAAAAACCTGGTTTCGTTTTCTGGGTGAGGTTGGAGGGTTAACGGGGCAGTAATTGAGACAGAACCTCTAAGCGTGGAGCTAGAGATCTAGAACTCTGATCCAGGTCCAACACCCATCCAGCCCTGCATCCTGGGGCCCACATACCTTCCTCGGGGCCTCAGTTTCCTCACACACAAAGTGCAAATACCTAACCTCACAGGGCTGAGAGAGAATAAAGGGGAACAGTTTAGGAAAAAGCCTTTTAAAATGCCAGCTAAGTGCTTAGTAAGTGTCCGTTATTCATCTTATGCTGTCGGGCTCCAAGAAAAGAAAGCTCTCACATTATATGCCAAAGGTCAGTCTAGCAAGGTTCAAACTAAGCCCGCCCAGGACTAGAGGAGGGGCGGCACCTGGAGATAAAGCCCACCCCCCAGAGCTAGCCGCACGTGGACACTATAGGATCCCTACTGCGGGGCAACTCTCCCCAGCGCCTTCTGTAAAACCAGGCGTCCTAACAGAGAAGGACTGAAGGAGTGAATGAAAACGAGACTTGTAAGGTTTCTGCAAACTATTTAGCAGAGGGCCCACACCGGGATCCTGCCAGCTGACACGTGAAGACCAAGGACAGTCAGCACAGGAAGGCCCTTTATGACAATAAACAGGCTCTCAAACCAAAACGGCTTGCAAGGGCTTAGCGCCTGACCCTGCTCCATGCTCCCATTCCCGGACCCCTCGCTACACTCTTCAAACTGTTTCACAACTGACCACTCCCTCCAACCGCATAGACTGCACCCAGCTTCTTAACATGCCATGCAGAGAGAGCTGATAATTTGTCACCAATGCTGCCTGGTGTGCGCACTATGAAAGATGAACCCAAACACATGATGCTTTAGCTTTCAGAGTTGGGCAAAGAACAGAGACCAGCGCAGCAGTCTGGGATGATGCACCCGTTCCGACCTGCGCCGGACGGTACCGCCGCGGCTTCGGGCCGCAGGAGGCTACTAAGCCCGTGAGATGTGACTAATATCACCAAGAAACCAAGTTTTAAATTCTATTATATGCTTAAAGCCTACATTTAACTAGCTACACATGACTAGTTGTCACCTTATAGGACAAGGCAGTCCTAGACCCTCTCCCCTAAGGATCAATTTAGATGAGAACAGAGAGATGTACAATAAAAATTTTTTTAGCACAGTAGCATCTTAGAGCGAAGAGAACTTGAGGTGCATCTGACACAGTGGATTGGGGTTTTGTCTTTTACTTGTACTATCTAAGCCATGCATCCGAGCCTCCCATACACAACCAGCCCTGCGGGCAACTCAACCCTTCCCGCAGCCCGCAGGTACTGTAGACTAACAGATCTGAACGCCTAGATGTTGACCAATCCTTTCACCAGCTGAAGAAACTGACACCCCAAAGGGCCAACAGACCTGCCTTACGCCACATCCAGGCACCACCCCGGAAGCCTGTGCCAAGCCCTCCCTCCCCAATCCAGTGCTCTCACCCGCTGAACCCAGTGGTAAAACCAGCCGCATCACGGGCAGCACTGTGAATCATGACTTCCAGAACTCACCTGGGGCCCTGCTTTGATCCCAAGCGCAAGGGCCTCAGTGACACCCACTTGGGTGAAGGCAGCCAGCCAGTATTGACAGATAGGGACAGAATGTTTACTACCGACTGTTGCAAATTACCAAACCGAGTTGTAGAAGCATCCAAATGGTGAGGACCTGGACAGAACGAAGACCATTTAGTAGCAGGAAAGGAAAGCCAAGGAATAGGATATCCTTTTTTTTTAAGTGGTCCCAAAGCCGTCTTTTTAAAAAAAATTCTTGTTTATTGATTTTAGAAAGAGAGAGACATCAACTTGTTGTTCCACCTATTTATGCATTCACTGGTTGATTCTTTTATGTGCCCTGACCTGGGATCGAACCCAAAATCTTGACATATTGGAACGATGCTTTAACCAACTGAGATGATACCCGTAGCTAGGGCAGAATAGAACACCTTGAAAGCTACTTATTACTAAAAGCCAGCCCTCAGAATGCCCAGTGATAACGCACACACCTTCACTCCAACAATCTGCTTAGAAAGCAACAGAAAGATTAGGAGACAAACCCATGGATTTGACTATGCCTTGGTTCTCCTCACAAAAACCCTCCAGAGGGCCTCAGTTAAGTCCAAACGCACACTAGTTAGTTTCTCTACCTTTCAATTTGTATTTCTGTTCACCACTGAAACAATCCAGAATGACCTCCGGCTTCACCCTCCATAACTGCACTCAGAAGTGTAAGGGATTAAAGGATTAGAGAGGTGTTTGCTCACAACTCACCTAGCACAGCAAGCATCAAGAAAAAAGCATCCTCTAAATCAGGAGTCCCCAAACTTTTTTCACAGGGGGCCAGTTCACTGTGCCTCAGACCGCTGGAGGGCAGACTATTAAAAAAACTATGAACAAATCCCTATGCACACTGCACATATCTTATTTTAAAGTAAAAAGACAAAACTGAAATAAATACAATATTTAAAATAAAGAACAAGTAAATTTAAATCAACAAACTGACCAGTATTTCAATGGGAAATATGCTCCTCTCACTGACCACCAATGAAAGAGGTGCCCTTCCAGAAGTGAGGCGGGGCCGGATAAATGGCCTCAGGGGGCCGCATGCGGCCCGCGGGCCATAGTTTGAGGACCCCTGCTCTAAATCTTAGTTCCTTCATTCCCACCAATTACTGCTCCAGCCACTGTCCTACTGAAAACATTGTCATAGATTGTGTTTCCACCGCCCAGGTTTAAAATTAGGTACCAGGGCCAGCAGGTTTGCTCTGGAGTGCCACCGGTGATGGGTACTTGATCATAAAGGTGAAACTGAGTGAACCATGACACCAGAAAGAGATGTGGAAGAAACAGACCTCCCCGTAGGAAGCAAATATAGGATTAAAATACATCCCACACAGATTAGCAACTCAAACAGTACAACATGGTTTAAATGGGACAAGAGGCCCATAGGATTCAGCACCTCCCCAGGGCAGAGGAATACTCCTCAGACTGACAAGCTGACGGTATTCATTTGTACACAAAACTGGCAGCTTCCCCGCAACAGCACAACAGACCAAGCTGTAGAGAACCCTCGTGTCAGCCTCAGAGGGAAGACCAGGAAGGAGTGGCTGGAAAGAGTGGGCAGGATGGCACCAGCTTGTCAGGCACACGGAGTGCCCCCTCCTCAAAGCCCTGAAATGAGCAATCAATCAAGTCCTATTTGTTGCAGCCTAGAGCCAGGTGGTTGGCTGGCAGTGTGGGGAAATCAATTGTTTTCCTATTCCTTCCAACCAAGTTCTCAGGCCAGAAGCTTGGGGGGGGGGGGGGGTAACTTTTAACAAAATTCAAATCACTCAAGTGATTAAAGAGAAAATGTCTGTCTCAGAGATTATTGATTTAGAGAGGAAAGTGGGGAGAGAGAGAGGGAGAAACATCAATTTGTTGTTCCACTTACTTATGCATCCATTGGTTGATTCTTGCATGTGCCCTGACCCAGGATTGAACACACAACCTTGGCGTATTGGGACAATAACTGACTGAGCTACCCTGCCAGCTCAGTCTCAAAGATTCTTTAGGAAGGAATAAAAACAATGCTTGAGCCCTGGCCAGGTAGCTCAGTTACTTAGACCATCGTCCCAATATGCCAAGGTTGTGGGTTCCATACCCGGTCAGGGCACACACAAGAATCAACCAATGGCCCCGGCCGGAGAGCTCAGTTGGTTGGAGCATCATCCCTATATGCAAAGGATGCAGGTTCGATCCCTGGTCAGGACACATACAAGAACAGATTGACATTTCTGTCTCTCTCTTTCCCTTCCTCTCTAAAATCAATAAATAAATTTTAAAAGAATCAACCAACCAATGCATAAATAAGTGGAACAAGTCAATGTTTATTTCTCTCCCTCTCTAAAATCAACAAAACATTTTTTAAAAAACAAAAATAAATTAAAAAAGCAATGCTTGACCATCCATCACACACAGTGCTAGGTCTCACAAATATTTCAACTTGTCTTTAGGATGAGAAGAAACACTGTAAAGTCTAAAACTAGCCTTCACCCACAAACAATGGCTAGTACACGGGTCCAAAGTCTGGCAATAATTTGGGTTACCAGGCAGAGCAAAACAAATTGCTTCAAAATATTGATGCTCAGTAACCTTACACTAGAGACACATCCACTTGGCACCCGAGCAGGCCACTTCACCAGGCACCTTCACTGTCCCCCTGCAGCAGTGGCCACGTGTGAATGTTATATTTCCTAGATACAGCTGGGAGGAGGAATGATAGTCACACACAGGGAGGGCTCCAGCAAGACACAAATCCATTAGACCTGTCTCCTTCACAGGCTTGGACAGGATCAGTTACCTGCAAATTCTAGGCCATCACCTAACAATACTCATGACAGTAGAGCCTATTTAATCCAGGTCGGCACTGAAGCTTCAGTGATTTGCATACCTGTAGGATCCAGAGGACCTCCTCTGGCCTAGAGACAATTCAATCTGAGAATTTCAGTGCTCAGAAAGTCTTAAATAAGCAGGTGAACCCCTTGAATGCCAAGAACTGAGGACTCGGATATATGACCATACCATGCATGCTGCCCTCTCTTCATTTCAAAAAATGCTCTGTACCTTTAAGAGCAAAGAAGATGGGTGGTGCTTACTATGAGTCCAAGTTTTGCTTTCTAAATAGTTTTTTTCCCAAAATAATTTGGGAAGGACTTAGTTACAATAGCACTGTAATGTTACCATTTCCCAGAATTAATAGCTTATTGTAAGCAGTGTTCATCAGGAATTGCAACAAAGGTAGTTATTGTAGCAAATCAACAACTATAATTGTACCAGGTGTCCAGCAGCCGAGATTTCCCTACAGGAGGTAAATTTAAGCTCCGAGTAGCCTGAACTTCAGCAAGGGAGGCAGCTGGTTTAATCTAATTGCTCTGCCCATGCTACCAAGCGGCTAGAAAGGCCTCCACTCACACCTGGAACGAAGTGCACCGGGTTTGTGTTAGCGGCGGCGGAGGGGAAGGAAGGCATCAGCCAACCTGGGCATCCCCGCTGGAGAGGAAGAACGCGAAAGGCCCAGGGCTTACACGCAGTCCCGGGTCGGTTCTGCACGGCCCACCACCAACAGCTCCCTTTCTTCCCTATGCCTCCCTAGGAGGGGAAATGGGAGGGACCGAACCCTTGGCCACAAAAGAGTTGTACTGGTGAAAGGCCGCGCCGACGCGTCCAAGACAGCCTCTCCAAACACACTTGAGCCCCGGATTCTCGAAACTAGCTTGGTCCCTCCACACAGCCAGCAGGTAGGTTGCAGGGTGCCAGCGGAGCGCGACACGTGACCTACGCGCTCCCGGGCAAGAAGTCAGCGGGCACACCAGGCAGGACAAGACACCCGGTAAGGGGTTGCAAATGCTAATCCTCTCGAAAGACACCAAGCTTCTGACTTCGGGACCCTAACTCGCCCAAAACAGGGATCCAATCACAACCGGCCTCCAGCCCATCCTCCCCGTTCCGCAAACAAACCCCTTCCCCGGGTTCGCACAGTGAAGTCCCAGGGGCTGGGCTACCTGCTCGGGTTTGCCACCGCGGGCCTAGGAGGGGTGCAACCCAGGACGAGCCAAAGGGGCCCAGAAGTTGGGTAAGGTTCCTAAAGTGACCAATTCAACTCCAAAGTCTCAGGAGCGAGAAAGGGGTGTCCTCGGGCCTTGGGGCACCTCCTCGCTCTTGTGAGCACCTGGCCATGCCCAGATCCCGCCCCGCCGCCGCCTCTCCGGGCTCAGACTGGGTACACACGACCTTTGAAAAGTAAACGCGTGTGGGTTAGGCGACCTTGGGTGGGACACTCAGCTCTGTCTCATGCGAGGGTATGCGCGCTCCAGGAAAGTTAGGCTGCAGAAGGGTGGCCTGGACATCGCGTCCTCACCCCCCACCTCCGAGGGTGGTAACGCGCGTGGGGGACACCTCCTGGCTGCAGAGCCCTGCCCCAACCACGCACACGCGATCTGTCAGCAGCGGCCGACGGGCTGACAACCCAGACCTTGGAAGATAAGGGGGCGCGCAGGCGACGGAAGGGAAAGAAGGGCCTGCTTGACAGCAGACGGCGGCCGGAGCCCCTCTGTCCGCACTCGGCGTTCGGAGCCTCTGGCATCCAGGACACCTGGAGGGCGCGTCGCACACCGCACCTGCATCCTAGGCTCCCCATCACCCCGACGGCGTCGTCCTCTGCACCCGGCAGGTAGTCCCCGGACCAGCCGCCCCAGCGGACCCAACATACCAGCTCCTCGGAGACCGCTGGGATACGGAGTCCTCGCCCGCCGCCGCCCCCCGGCCCGGCCCCTGCCCCGGAGGCTCGGCCCCACGGCGCTGCGCTCCGGCCGCTCCCCCACGTGTTCGCCCAGGCCGCTGGAACACTGAGACATTAAATACTGAGGACGCGCAGCGACGTGCCCGCGGCGCAACGCAAGGCCCCGCCCCCCGCCCTCTTGCCCCCGCTCGCTCCCCGCTCCCCTGCGCGTGCGCGCCGCGGGCCGCTCCCGCCCGCGCCTCTCCCAGCTGCGCCAGAGCGGGCGCGGTCTGGAGCGCTCAGCCAACATCCCGCCGCTGCCACCCGCAGACGGGCCTTGCTCAAGTTCTCGCGAGATGATCTGTAATCTCGGCGGGGCGGGATACGGGCCTGGGTGGACTTTCCCGAACCCTGTGCGACTTCGCAGTTCTCCTCCTTCCTCGGCTCTGGGTAGTCCGGAGGGACAGTTGCGCCTGCCTACGTCCTCCCCCCCACACCGAGAACCCCTAGGAAAGGCGGAGGAATCGGTGAGGGGCTGTGCTCTTCTTGGTTCCCCGTAACCATCATTACCTTGTAATGCATAAACAGGTGACCGTTAATAATTGCTCCATTGCATAATGGGAGGACCTGACACCACTCAAATGCAACTTTCTGCAACTTAAGGATGTCGAAGTGAAACAAACACTTTCCTCTAAATGGGTTTGGGTTTTGGAATATTTTCTGCCAAGAGATAGTCACCATGAGTCACTGACTCCTCCAGGAAAGGCGGGAAAATAAATTGCCCCTGACAAATCTACAGGGTGGGGTTCCGCTGCCCAGGCCTGCTCTCAGTCTTAAGACATAGGGACTTTACCCAGTAAAAAAAGAGAGAGAGAGAGAGAGAGATTATGCTGCCTTACCAGTGGTGTCGCAGTGGATAGAGCATAGACCTGGGACACTGAGGGCCCAGGTTCCAAACAGGAGGTCCCTGGCTTGGGCTCAGACTTGCAGACTGGAGCCCAGGGCTCATCTGGCTTAAGCTCAGGCTCACCAGCTTGAGTACCAGGTGGGGGGCTTGAGCATGGAATCATAGACATGACCCTGTGGTAGCTGGCTGGCTTGAGTCCTAAAGGGCACTGACTTGAAGCCCAGGGTTGTTGGCTTGAGCCCAAGGTTCCTGGCTTGAGCAAGGGGCCACTGGCTGGGCTTGAGCCTCCCAGTCAAGGCATGTATGACAATGAACAGCTAAAGTCACAATTACAAGTTGATGCTTCTAATCTCTCTCCCTTCCTGTCTCTCTCTTGCTAAAAAGAGAGAGAAAGAGAGAGAGAGAGAGAGAGAACATGCTAAGAACTATTACTTGTGGGAAATGCTTACTCTTCACTAGTAATTAAATGCCATTTTACATGACAATTATACCATTATTTATTGAATTTTAAGTATAAATTCATATATATGAATCCCAAGTGCAGGGTTTGATTAGCAGTACCATGCAGAACAAATAGGAAACTGAAATAGAAAAATAACAAGAAGAGACCTATTTTAGGTCTTGTGGTTTGAAATGGACTTAGGTGAAATTTAAACTGAAACCCACTGGTTGAGAAGGAGCTGGGCTTGCAAATTGTATATGGGAATAAGGGCTAGGGAGTCTTTCCAGCAGAGGCAACAACACAGGCAAAAATTGGGAACATCTGGTAAACTGACATCAGTTTGGATGGAATACAGTCAGGCAGCAGAGCGCTGGGAAAGGGGAAACAAACCATTTATTCAAAAACCCATCTTAGTAAAGCCTGGATTTTTTTCTACCCTGCTCAGTCCAAAACCAGGCATACTTCTACCTCAGGACCTTTGCACTTGCTATTCCCTCTAACTGGAATATTCTGCAGAGGTCACTCTCTCACCTCTCTCAAGTCCTTTGCTCAAAGGTCACCTATTTAGTCTCAGTGAACCCTTTGCTGGACTCTATTTAAAACTGTAAACACGCACAATTTCCTGTCCTTTGCACTTTCTTAATTTTTTCTTCATAGCACTTAGCACTATCTACATACTATGCACTTCATTTATTTCATGATGGGAGATAGTATTGAGATCATGGCACATAGAAGGCACCCAGTAAAAATATGTTTAGTGAATAAATGGGAAGTCATTCAGGAAGGTTTAGTAAAGAGTGGTGTGCTCTAATTTCTGTTTTTAAAAGGGGTCTGTAGCTGCTGTGGAAAGAAGGAACTAGAGAAAGACCAGCACAGGAGCATGGAGGCCGGTTGGGAGGCTGCTGCAGTAGTCTCAGATGAAAAATGGTGCTGGCCTGAGCTAAGAGTCATGGCAGTGGGTAGGAAGAGACTGCTTCGGACTCCAGATATATTTTGGGAATAGTAGCAGCAAGATTCACTCATGTTGGGGGTAAGGTAAAGGGAACAGTGAATGCGGCTGCCTCTGACTTGAGTTACTGTGTGAAATGGGGTGTAATTTATTGAGATGGGGGGAGACAGTGACAGAGAATCATTAGTTTCATCTTGGACTCATTAAGTTTGCACTGTCTTGTGACATCCAAGTGCAAATAGTAATTAAGTTGGATATGCAAAGCTGGAGCTCAGAGGGGTGGTCTGGGTGGGAAATACAATATGTATTGAAAATCGCATAAAAAGTGAATATTTTAAAGAAAGACAATGCCGCCTGACCTGCGGTGGCACAGTGGATAGAGCACTGACCTGAAATGCTGAGGTCTCCAGTTTGAAACCCTGGGCTTGCCCAGTCAAGGCACATATAGCAAAACAACCAGTGAACAACTAGAGGGAAGCAGCTACTTCTCGCATCCCCTCCCTCCTCTGTAAAATCAATTAAAAAAATCTTTAAAAAAAAGAAAGACAATGCCTGCTTGGTGCTGGAGGTAAGAAATTCTGCAAGAAGAAACTGAGCGAGTGTGTGTGTGTGTGTGTGTGTGTGTGTGTGTGTGTGTGAGAGAGAGAGAGAGAGAGAGAGAGAGAGGTCCTGGAAGCATTGGTAGGAAAGAAAATGGGGAGAGGGAGGAAGTAGAAGAAAGAGGGAGATGAGCCTATGAATATGGTTATGAGAAGAAGGAACAGAAAACAGGACAAATGAGATCAACATGTCAGTCATATCCAATGTATGGGGACATGGGCAAAGGCTGCCAGGGTAAAAGGAGTGAGGGGACAACGGAGGTGTGGTGTAATGCCAGGGAAAGTACAGGACACAAATCAAAGGGGAAAAGGTAAGAACACAGCATTAACTGTATTCACGAGAGGTCAACCTTGCAGCTGTAACTGAGGAGGTGGCCACAGGGTCAGGGCAGTCCAGAGGTTACAAGATGGCCCTAGTATAAGATTGGAATGAGAAGGGAGGTGAGGATGGAAGGTAATCCTAAGAATTTAGCCTTGAGGAAGATAAGATTACGGTACATTGGAAGACTTAAACTTTAACATCAGCTTAAAAAATGGTAGTCAAGTTCTACTTAAGGCAGGGATTATAACCTAGGATGCATAAAACAGCTACACAAACCACCTGAAATTGCTTGTGTGGTTTTATTGAATATGTGTATGGCATTTTTCTCTGGAAATAGTTATGGAGAGCTTCTATCACATTCTCTAATCCTGGAATTATAAAGCGGGTGGCAAGGGGGCTGGCCAGATAGTTCAGTTGGTTAGAGTGTTGTCCCAAAGTACAGAGGTTGCCGATTCAATGCCTGGTCAGGTCACATACAGGAACCGATCAGTGTTCCTCTCTCGCTCTCTCTTCCCCGCTTCCTCTCTCTCTAAAATCAATAAATAAGTTTAAAAAAAATTTTTTTAAAGGAGGTCAAAGCCTGACCAGTGGTGACACAGTGGATAGAATGTTGACCTGGGACACTGAGGTCCCAGGTTCAAAGCCCCAAGGTTGCTGGCTTGAGTGCAGGCTCACCAGCTTGAGTGCAGGGTCGCTGACTTGAGTGTGGGATAAGATACATGATCCCAGGTTTGCTGGCTTGAGCCCAAAGGTCACTGGCTTGAGCCCAAAGGTCACTGGCTTGAGCCCAAAAGTCACTGGCTTGAGCAAGGGGTCACTGGCTCAGCTGGAGTCCCCCGGTCCAGGCACATATGAGAAGCCATCAGTGAACAACTAAAGTGCTGCAACTACAACTTGATGCTTCTCATCTTCCTCCCTTTCTGTCTGTCTGTCTCTCTCACTAAAAAAAGAAAGAAAGAAAGAAAAAGAATCAAAGACACATGACAGAAGAAGAGGTCGGAGACATTCAGAGAATGAAAAGAGCTCTGCCCATCATTGCTGGCTTCTAGATGGAGGGCCAGGAACCTAAAAAAGAAAAGGATAAAAATGTGGTAAATAGAGCAAGACAGGCTGTAATGCTGTATCTGAAAATGGAATATGTCAGTCAACAGGAAGAGGTGAAAAATAAAGCACTCAAAGGAGACCTAAAAGAAAAAAGAAGAAGAGGTAGGCAGTGCCCATCTAAGGGAGAAGTTACCAATTCTATCTAATCAAGAAGCTGCCCTCACCAACACGTGGAAATGGTCAGATCAGAATCCGACACTATTATTCCTTTAAATCCTGTAACTCGGCCCTGGCCTGTTAGCTCAGTTGGTTAGAGCAGTGGTCCCCAACCTTTTTTGGGGCACGGATTGGTTTAATGTCAGAAAATATTTTCACGGACCAGCCTTTAGGGTGGGATGGATAGATGTATCATGTGACCGAGACAAGCGTCAAGAGTGAGTCTTAGACGGATGTAACAGAGGGAGTCTGGTCATTTTTAAAAAATAAAATATTGTTCAGACTTAAATATAAATAAAATGGAAATAATGTAAATTATTTATTCTTTCTCAGCAGACCAGTACCAAATGGCCCACGAACCGGTACCGGTCTGCTATCGGGGGGTTGGGGACCACTGGGTTAGAGCATCCTCCCAAAGCGGCAAGATACGGTTTGATCAGGGCACATACGGGAAGCAACCGATGAATGCATGGCTGAGTGGATCAACAAATGAATGCTTCCTTTCCATCTCCACTCTTCCTCCCTTCCTCTTTCTGTCTCTCTAAAAATATCAATCAATAATAATTTTTAAAAATACTATAACTCATGCCCCTCATTCTGACTCTGACACCAAGCAGCCTTCTGATAATTCTCTCCAAGGAGAGAAGCTGTGATTGAAGCTATGGAAGGCGCTGGCCACCTGACGGTAGATTTTTATCATTGTAAATTATGTAAGTGGCCCTCCTATTTTCTACATCTTGAACACTTTGTGGTTTTTGTTTGAATCAGCTTTCAGTTCTGGGACTCAAACTTGAACTTTCTGAACCTGTCATAAAGCTGAGGGAAGACTGGATACAGGACCTTGGGGGGAATTTGACTAAAACATCATTATGGGAAGCTATTACAAAGAGTCAGCCTTCAGTAAATTAAAAGGAAAAAAAAAATAGGCCCCAGTGGTAGAGCATCAGCCAGGCATGTGGATGTCCCAGGTTTGATTCCCGGCCAGGGCACACAGGAGAAGCGCCCATCTGCTTCTCCACCCCTCCCCCTCTCCTTCCTCTCTGTCTCTCTCTTCCCCTCCCGCAGCCAAGGCTCCATTGGAGCAAAGTTGGCCCGGGCACTGAGGATGGCTCCATGGCCTCTGCCTCAGGTGCTAGAACGGCTCTTGTTGCAACAGAGCAACGCCCCAGATGGGCAGAGCATCGCCCCCTAGTGGGCTTGCTGGGTGGATCCCAGTCAAGCGCATGCGGGAGTCTGTCTTTGCATCCCAGCTTCTCACTTTGGAAAAATCCCCCCCCCCAAAAAAAAGGCTCTGGCCAGGTAGCTCAGTTAGAGCAACATCCTAATACACCAGGGTTGTGGGTTTGATCCCCTGTCAGGACATGTGCAAGAATCAAGTAATGAATGTATCATATGAATGAGTGGAACAACAAATCAATGTTTCTCTCTGACTCCCTATCTCTCTAAAATTAATTTAAAAACAAAAAACAAAAACAACAATATGTCATCCAGTTGTCCTCTTGGCAGTCCCTCCGACCTCAGGGGGCACAAACTGGTGGCCCCCCTTTCCTACCGAAGGAACTTTTTTTTTTATTGCTAACAAATACAAACTGTCTTTATACTCCTCCTGTTGGAAACTAAACCCCTCTGTCTCCGCAGCACTCCCTAGCCCCTTAACCTGAAGAGGCATTCGGTTCTGCCCAGGACTACGCGTGTCTACAGGGAGGAATAAATGACCCGCTCCTAGAGAAGCCAATGGAAAGAGTTGGGAAATTAACAACACTAATGTCTAATACTTAATAAGTACTTAATGCCCAGCACTGTGCAAAGGGCTTTTCCTAATTCTCCACCAACCTCAAAAACTACACACTCTTGTTACACTGTCTTCCCATTTAATAGGGCTTAGTCACGCGGCAGCAGAAGCAAGATTTTAACCCCAGAAATCTGATGTGGAGCCTATGGATTAACCAGCTCACTATCCTGCTGCTGCTGGAGCCAGACCTAGAGACTCAGGGAGCAGTTCTATATAGGAACGTGTATGCTATAGATGAAATTGTATCTCTCCGCCCCCCTCCACCGAAATAAGATATGTTGAAATCCTAACCCCCAGCACCTCAGAATGTGACCTTATTTAAATGCAGGGTTGTTGCAGATGCAATTAGTGAAACTGAGGTCCTACTGGAGCAGATTGGACAATAGGACTGGTGTCTTTATAACAGAGGGCCATGTGAATACAGGGAAGCACAGAGAGAACACCATGTGATGGACGATCAAGGACTGGATTTACGCTTCTATAAGCCAAGGAACGCTGAAGATGGCTGGCAGCCACCAGACACAAGGAAGAAGCAGAGGAGGGAGATTCCCGGAGGTCTCAAAGGGAGCAGGGCTGTGCTGACACCTTCACTTTGGACTTCCTCCCTCCAGAGCTGTGAGACAATAGGTTCTGTTGTTTCAGCCACCCAGCGTGAGGCAGTTTGCTACAGCAACCCAAAGAAACTGGTGCAGTGCCCTTCTCTCTTGAAACCGTAGGTTCCAGGTGGTAAAGGAAGTGTAAAGTCATCTAGCAGGTGATCAAAGGGGGCTGTCCCCTTCCTCCCCTCTGGACCCAAGGTGTCGTGGCTTCACCAAGCAGAGGCCCATCCAAAGGGCTATGATGAAAGGTTTCAAATAGACACGACCCAGGCTCTGGCACCATCCCCACAGCTGGAATTTTCCAGCTGTATAGTATAGTTAAGACCTTAGTCCTGGCCCTGGCCGGTGGCGCAATGGATAGAGCATCATCCTGGAGCACCGTCGTCTCCCACTAGACCCCAGGATCACCAGCCTAAACCCCGGGCAGGGCACATACACGAAGCAATCAATGGGTGCACCACTAAGTGGAACAACAAGTTGATGCTTCTCTCTCGCTCTCCCTTCCTCTCTCTCAAATCAATGGGGGGGGGGCTTAATTCTGGTTCTGCTCAGTGGGTACTGGCAGGGGTCTGGCCATTTCCAGAGCTCCCTCCACTTTCCCCAGCTTCCTCCAGTGCTATTCAGCTTGGAAGTGGAGCCCAGGAAACTCTGCAGACTACTTCAGGCAGGGGAATGAAGTTCTACCCAAAATCAATTTAACTATAGCCAAGCTCATGCGTATAGAGAAGCAGCGAAATAACCCGAGATTGTTACTAACCTCATTTTACTACATGGGAGGTATCTCCTGGCCCAACTGTTGGGATCCTCCCAGGAGGCCACTTGACCATGCTGGGTGCCTGTCTATGGACGTTTGAATTGCTTGGACTCTAAGAAAACGGCTGTGAGCCATTTCTGGCGAGGTTTAAAATCTGCTATGCGGTGTTTGTTTTGTGAGTTTGCCCACCTTTCAGTGTATCATTGCAGATGGGATGGTTAGAAACAGCAAGATCCAAAAGCCGCAGATAATTGTGGGGATACAGGAACTTCCCCTTGGATGAGACATGTTGCAAGGTGACCCACCTCCAGGAGTGACGGGCAGAGCACATAGCATATGGGAGCTTGGCTCTGGCACCCCAATTTTCATTTCCTCCAGCCTACTCCCACCCCCTGCCATCTCTCTGGAACCATTTTCTTGCTCTGTCCATTCTAAAACATGGCAAGTTTCTTAGTCATCTCTTTCTTCTGTATAACGAGTCACTCAGTTTCCCTCAGGCTAATATGTTCCACCCAGGACTGCCACTAGCCCACACAGTGGCCTTGTGCACGTTAGCCAACAAGTGTCCCTTCTCCCAGGCAGGCAGAGCTCTGTGCCAGGGTTCCTGGTGAGCAGAGGGCAATGGCACAGTCTCGATTTCAGTCCCTACGTGCCCTTGGACTGGATGCCCTTGTGCATGACCTGCACGAGCCTCCGTGACATTTCTGCAGTTGAGAGTCTGTCCTAACAGAGCTACTGCTACCATGACCCAACAGCCAACCAGACCTCTGGGGGTTTTGTGCCCCAGCCTGCACTGGCTTCATTCATTTCATTGCTGCCAAAGCCTAAAGTATTGCCTTGCTCAGCATAGATACATTTAAAAAAAAAAAACCCGAACAAACAAAAAAAACCCCAACAACTTGGAACCTCAAGTAACTTTACCTAGCCTCTCAGTTTCCTTGTCTGTCAAATGAAGATAGTCCTAGAACCTCTTCAGGGGGTTGTGAAGATTGCGTGAGATAATCCATATAAAATACTTTGCACAGTGCTGAGCTAAAGAAGTAAAAGCTACATTTTATTTCAAGTGCTTTCATCAGTCCATCAACAGCAAGTCAAGAGTCATTCAACAAGTATGTGTTAACCACTGTTTTGTGCCAGGCCTAGTGTAAGGTGCTGTGCTTATCGAGGTGAATGCCCCCACTCTCGTAGGGAAGGCAGACGTGAACACAGGTAACGGCCCTGGTTAGCGGGGTCCAGTGAATGGATCACTGATACTCTTTCTGGCTTTGACAACCACCCAAATAAAATGTATTGCTTCAGCGATACATTGTTGCACAGCAAAACACCTCCAACTGAAAACGGCTTAAACAATCACAGATAACTAGCTCATCAGGATGTTTTGTTTCAGCTCCAAGTGTTGTTTGGCTGGGTGACTTAGTGACTGAGGATGGAGGATCCAAAATGGCAGCCACACGCCGAGTGCCTCAGTTTCAATGGTGGGAAGGGCTGGGCTGGCCAGGCCTTTATTCCGTTTATTCCTCTCTCCCTGCGGCCTCTCCAGCCAGGAAGCCGCCCTCTCTACAGGCCCAGACTGGGCAGCATCCCTCAGGCTGCATTCATTGATCCAAAGACATCGCCAGGCCATCCCAGATCTAAGGGAAGCAGACCCCACTTCTAGAGGGGAGAAGAGGTGGAGTGTTACAGACATGTTTAACCTACCACATCTGTTAGTTACACCATGTTTCGTTTTACAGCCAGTTTATGACTGAGAAGGTATCTAATTGGTGAGGTTCCGTGGCCGCTTCAGAAAACGGTGACGTGATATAGCAGTGATCACACAGGGTTGAAACCCTCGTTGCAGCACCAACTTGTGTGACACTCGGGCAAGTTACTAAACTTCTCTCCCCACCCTTTTCTTCATCTGTAGAGTGAAGGGCAGTCAGATCTGACTTGCCAGGGTTATTTTGAGAACGAGAAGGAATGCAAGGACAGGGCTGGTGCACGGTGGATGAGATGTCTGAGTAGGGCCACAGCACTGCCGTTGAGACCAGTTCCTCGCCTTTCCTCTTAAGACCGGTCTGTTCACCCCTGGCTGGATAGCTCCATTGGTAAGAGCATCAGTCTGAAGCGCAGAGGTTGCTGGTTCAATCCCTGGGCAGGGCACATATAGATATAGATTAATGTTCCTGTCTCTCTTTCTCTCTCCATGTCTCTCTGGCTCAGATACATAAATTAAAAAAAAAAAAAAAAAGACCAGTCCATTTAGCCCTGGCTAGGTAGCCCAGCTGGTTAGAGCCTAATCCCAATATGCCAAGGTTGTGGGTTTGGTCCCTGGTCAGGGCACACACAAGGATCAACCAATAAATGCATAAATAAGTGGAGCAACAAGTCAATCTCTCTCAAATCAATAAAAAAAATATATTTAGCAAAAAAGTTTAAACAAACAAAAAAGACTGGCCAATTTGGTTGCATTTCTCCCACCTGTCAGAGGCACGACTGTCAGAAGAGTACAGCCTGCCCTCCCTGAAAACCTCCTCGGTTACCACCCAGGGAGGTGGGGCATGGCTTTGCAAATTCATTCAACCTTTTGGAAGCAATTTAGTAATCATTAACAAGAATTCTAAAAAACGTTAATATCCTTTGACCCTGATTTCCAGAAAATTATCCCAATAGAATTGATTCAAAAGAAAAGCAAATCCATACAAGTTCTTCTATGCCATTTTCTTTAGAACAACTGAAAATAGAGCAACAGCTTAAATGTCCAAGAGTATGGAAATGGTTAGCTAAATTATGATACAAATAAATGCAATTATATAATTCCTAAAGTGACCATTATTATCACTATGTGATAGCACGGAATTTATTTATTTGTTTATTTGTTTGTTTATTTATTAATCTATTTATTTATTTATTTATTTTGAGAGAGGCAGGGAGAGAGAAAGACAGGAACATTGAGCTGCTCTCACATGTGCCGTGACTGGGGATCCAACCAGCAACCTCTGAGCTCTGGGACGATGCTCCAACCAACTGAGCTATCCGGCCAGGGCTTAATTTTTGTTGACTTTTAGAAAGACAGAGAGGAGGGGAGAGAGGGGGAAGGAAAGCATTTGTTGTTCCACTCGGTCGTGCATTTTTGGTTGCTTCCTGTGTGTGCCCTGACCAGGGATCAAACCTGCAACCTTGTTGTCTTGGAATGACCCTCTTAACCGACTGAGCTAACTGGCCAGGGCTGGAAATTTTCTAAATAGAATGCTAAGGGACAAATTCAGAATTCAAAGATTATTTTACCTGCTTGACCTGTGGAGGCGCAGTGGATAAAGCATCGACCTGGAATGCTAAGATCACTGGTTGGAAACCCTAGGCTTGCCTGGTCAAGGCACTGAGAAGCAACCAGTCTATGCTTCCTGCTCCTCCCCTACCCTTTCTCTCTCTCTCTCCTCTCTCTAAAATCAATAAATAAAATCTTTAAAAAAAAATTGTTTAAAGAAAAAAAAGAGATTTCTTTACATGGACAAGGACTAGAGCCAGACATGGAAAATACATTTGTTAGTGGCCTGACCAGGCAGTGGCACAGTAGATAGAGAGTCGACCTGAAATGCTGAGGTTCCCAGGTTTGAAACCGTGAGGTCACCAGCTTGAGCGCAGCAGGATCATCAGTCAACACGATCCCAAGGTCACTGGCTTGAGCCCAAAGTCTCTGGCTTGAGCAAGGGGTCACTGGCTCAGCTGGAGCCCCACCTCCAGTCAAGGCACATATGAGAAAGCAATCAATGAACAACTGAGGCGATACAACTACGAGTTGATGCTTCTCCTTTCTCTCTCTCTCTCTCTCTATCTCTATCTCTATCTCTCTCTATCTCTCTCTCTCTCTCAATAAACAAGAAAACAAAAACATTTGTTAGTGTTTGGGAAGTGGATTTGGAGTGAATTTATTTTCTTTAAAAGTATTCTTTGTTATTTTAAATCAAAATCAGGAGAGATATTTAGGCAAGACCATATGGAAAAATGGTTTATTAAAAAAGAAAGGCCACATAATAAATGCCAGAGGATAAATTGCAGGTCTTTTAAAAAAGACAAGTGCTTACGCTTCTCCCTGGATATTCTAATGCAGAGGATCCCAGATGGGGCCCAGTTATTGATACTTTTTCAGAACTCCACAAATGATTTTTTAAAAATTTTTATTTATTGATTTTACTGAGAGAGGAATGGAAAAACACCTGTTCCTGTATGTGCCCTGACAGGGGATCGAACCCACAATCTTTGTGCTTCATGAAGATGATCTAACTGAGACATCCAGTCAAGGCTGCAAATGATTTTGATGTACACCAGGGTGAGACCCCACTGAGACAGACAGTCATTATTACCCTTTCAAATGATCTAATAAATACTCTGATCAGAAATAACAATACAAGGGAAACTTACATAGTTAGAACATATTTTTTTTTTTTTGTATTTTTCTGAAGCTGGAAACGGGGAGAGACAGTCAGACAGACTCCGGCATGCGCCCGACCGGAATCCACCCGGCACGCCCATCAGGGGGCGATGCTCTGCCCACCAGGGGGCAATGCTCTGCCCCTCTGGGCGTCGCTCTGTTGCGACCAGAGCCACTCCAGCGCCTGGGGCAGAGGCCAAGGAGCCATCCCCAGCGCCCGGGCCATCTCTGCTCCAATGGAGCCTCGCTGCGGGAGGGGAAGAGAGAGACAGAGAGGAAGGATAGGGGGAGGGGTGGAGAAGCAGATGGGCGCCTCTCCTGTGTGCCCTGGCTGGGAATCAAACCCAGGACTTCCGCACGCCAGGCCGACGCTCTACCACTGAGCCAACCGGCCAGGGCCCATAGTTAGAACATTTTTTTCCCTGATAAAATATGTCCGTACTGGCGGACTTCTTCCATTTTCATGAATGTAGTTAACTCTGATAAATTTGTAGCCTGTGTGCGAAGTCCAGATCACTTAACAGACAGCTTTCGATCAATGATGGTTCTGTGTGATGTAAGAAAAAAACGTGGCAGAAGCTCTGATGGTCTGGGTTTTCACAGGCAGAATAATAGAAGCAGAAAAAATCTCATCTCCACATCAGTCAAAAGACATTGACTGAATTTCAAGGACGATCTCCCACTGTGACCAGCTGTGGCCCTTTCCTGAGGGTAGAAGTAGTGGGTAGTCTCATGAAATTTAATAAGCATCCTTTTAAAGTGCTGGAATTAATTGTAGAGACTTAAATTGTTAAAGACTGAAGATTAGAAGCAGAAAAAGCCAAATAGAGCCTTGTTCCACCCAGCATAGAGTCCACAAAATATAGTGAAAGAGGCGGTGGATTCTCGGAGAAAACCCTGGAGTAGACCAGTTTTCATGCTGACTATGATTCTTGAGACCATCATTTCCCAAAATGTGCTCTTTGTAGAAAGTAGTTCCTCCTGACCAGTTGGTGGCGCAGTGGATTGACCTGGGACACTGAGGACTCAGGTTTGATATGACCTCAAGGTTACTGGCTTGAGCCCAAAGGTCACTGGCTTGAGCAAGGGGTCATTTGCTTGGCTGGTCCCCCCACATCAAGGCACATATGAGAAAAAAATCAATGAATAACTAAGGTACTGCAACTATGAGTTGATGCTTCTCATCTCTCTCTCTCTTCCTGTCTATCTCACTAAAAAATATAATAAAATAAATAATAATAATAATAATAGACTTACATTGCTTTTCTTACCCTTTCATTCTCTTGTTTCTTATCCCAAAAGAAAGAAATTATCACCTCTTTCATTGTCAGAATGTTTCCTGCCTTTGTTAGCAAGCCTCTATGGAGACATAGTTTAGAGCTCCATCTAAAGATGCCCAATAATATCATGGTGGTTGTTTGTATAGTTTTCAGCATAGCACAAAAAAGTCTTAAAGCATAGTAGTATAATACCAGATTCTTTCCTTGGCAGGTTGGCTCAATGGTAGAGCATCAGCCAGGCGTGTGGATGTCCCGGGTTTGATTCCCAACCAGGGCACACAGGAGAAGCGCCCATCTACTTCTCCACCAATATTCCTCCCTTTTCTCTCTCTATCTCTCTCTTCCCCTCCCACAGCCAAGGCTCCATTGGAGCAAAAGTTGGCCTGAGCACTGAGGATGGCTCTAATGGCCTCCGCTTCAGGCGCTAGAATGGCTCTGGTTGCAATGGAGCAATGCCCCAGATGAGCAGAGCATCGCCCCCTGGTAGGCATGCTGGGTGGATCCCGGTTGGGCATGGGCAGGAGTCTGTCTCTCTGCCTCCTCACTTCTCACTTCAGAAAAATACAAAACAAAAGAGATTCTTTGAGCAGTCTATGGAATTTATTTCTGTCTTCCAACCACCAGATATATCTTGAATACCTTAACTAAAAAGGGCTTTTCTTGGCCCTGACTGGTTGGCTCAGTGGTAGAGCGTCGGCCTGGCGTGCAGGAGTCCCAGGTTCGATTCCTGGCCAGGGCACACAGAAGAAGTACCCATCTGCTTCTCCACCCCTCCCCCTCTCCTTCCTCTCTGTCTCTCTCTTCCCCTCCCGCAGCCAAGGCTCCACTGGAGCAAAGTTTGCCCGGGCGCTGAGGATGGCTCTGTGGCCTCTGCCTCAGGTGCTAGAATGGCTCTGATTGCGGCAGAGCGACGCCCCAAGATGGGCAGAGCATCACCCCCTGGTGGGCATGCCGGGTGGATCCCGGTCGGGCGCATGCGGGAGTCTGTCTGACTGCCTCCCTGTTTCCAGCTTCGGAAAAATACAAAAAAAAAAAAAAAAAAAGACTTTTTTTGTGCTCAAGTTGCCCAATTTAATTAAATAAATGGGGTGAAATAGTTGTAAATGAAGGTAGCTTTCTGGCTTACAACAAGACTCCCAGGGGCGCATTTGTGCTACATTTCCTCTGACAACAGACTGAACCCCAAGCCACAGAGGTGGGCACATCATCCAGGCTGGCTCAATGACAACGCCTCGCTCTTCTGGGCTGTCATTGGACCAGGTGGTGGACACGGGACGCAGGCTGGGCTAACCAATCTTTTCTGATGGAGGAAAGCATAAAGCCATCAGGAAAGGAACAGAAGAGATAAGAGGCTGATAGTGTTTGCACTTTCACAGATTGAAGATGTGAGCCAATTAAAGGTCCCTCTTTTTGTTTAATTTAGTTCAATATGGCTTTCTGTCTCTTGCAACCAAAGAATCTTCACAATTACAAAGCAAGGGGAAGCTTCCATGCTTCAATTTCCCAGGAGTCTACACAGGCTATGAGTAATACAGGGAAGCAGAAACACTACAGGTTATGGGAGAAGGGATTTATTATCGGAAGAACTTACACAAAGGAGGAAAGGGCTGAACAGATGAAGGACCAGGAGGGAAGTTGGGTGTCAGAGAAGAGGTCATCATTTGGTCTATCCGAGAAGCTAGGCACATGCCCTAAAGTGGGATGGCAAAGGTAAGGCGTGTGGGTGGTAGGTCAGTGGGCAGCTGTGCCTCCCGGTTTCTACTACCTTTGTGGGTTAATGACCAACATCTGGCAGTGAGTTGGAGTTGCTATCAGTCAACAGGGTCAGCAGTCGCTAGGAAGGGGACGGATCAGGAGCAGAGAAGAACGTGGACAAGCTGAAACCCACGGGCACCCCTGCATCTCTCTGTAGTGGCTTCTGACCCCGACAAACTTCAGAGGGTAATTCACCTCCACCTTACAAACCTCATGCAAATTCCTCTTCCCACCAGCTCCTACCTGGAGCCATATAGAGAAGGGGATGCTGGGAAATGTCAATCCCAACTTATTGAATTGACACAGCACTAATTGCCCTAACCTTTACCCAAGCAGCCACACATTGAGAACTTCACGTAGGGATTCTCTGGTAAAGAAGGGGAACCAGATGCTGAACCACATGACTTCACCAGGGGGCTGTAACAGTCTGACCCTGAGCCGCCAGTGACTCTTCTCACTGGGCAATTTTTCTCACACCCCTCCAGATGCCCAGCTCTGCAGCCCTCTCTTCTCTATACCTGAGAGCCCTCAAACCCCTCCCAAATCTGTAGGCTCCACCCTGTCACAGCTTGTAGGACCAATTCTAACTTGAGGAAAGAAAGACTAAGGATGTTGACTCTGCTGCCGCCTGGGGACGTGCACGAAGTTAAGTTCACTTAGAAATCGGCTCTGGCTTCTTGCCCCGGTCCTAGCTTCTGGGTCCTAGCTTCTGTTGGCTGACTTCTGCCTTGCTCCTGGTGCCAAAAATGGCCTTTTGATGATGGACGGAGCATTCCCTTCTGGCCTCCGAGGACCAAGTCCCCGCCTTGCCCTGGCTGTCCCCAAGCCCCACCCACTCCTGCTGCGGACCTCCAGCTCTAGCAACGGCTGCCGCCTGCAAACGTGCCCTCCCGACATCAGCTCCTACGAGTTGGATTTCCAGTTGCAGCAAACTCGTGACAGCAGGCTTGAGCAATACTCCTTCAACCCATTTTGAACACTTCCATTGTTCATCCAGGTCACCATTCTCCGGTATCAAAGGGTCACCTGCTTGCTGTACACAGCCTCACATCACACATTCACCTCCTTTTCAAATTTCACTGAAAATTGTCCTCTCGCCTGACGCGTGTGTGCTGGCGCAGTGGGTAAAGCATTTGACCTGGAGTGCTGAGGTCGCAGGTTCAAAACCCTGGGCTTGCCTGGTCAAGGCACATATGAGAAGCAACTACTATGTGTTCAACATTCAGTTATATTTCATTTTCTGACTGAACTTCTCTCCCGCTTAATACCAGCATTAACAGCTGGCTGTCTTTTCCAAAGGAAGAAAACCACTATGGTCATTGCTACTTTTTAATTGCCTAAGAAAAGGTTCCGCATGCCCGACCAGGAGCAAGAGCCAGAGTCATGGTGAGACGGAATAACCCGGCCACTCACTCAGTAGCTGCCACACACTCAGGTGTCTGAGATGTTTGTCCTGGCAAAATGACAAGTGACTACGTGTCACAGATCTTTGAGGTCACTCAGAAGTATTTTTAAGTGGTGATGGCGGCACCAACAATGCCAAGGGTGCTCATTTATGGCCGGCTCTGTTGCTAGCCTCTGGCCACTTCTTGTCATACCAGCTGAGCCTCACGTCTCCTATGTTACTAAACAACTGCTCGACCTCACGGCCCTGCTCTGCAGATTCCGTCTGCTGCCTGCCAAACTGGACCGCCTCCCAGCACCCACACTTGTGGGCTGGCTTCCCAGGGCATACTGGGTGGCGTGTGCCAGGTCCCCACCCTTCCAGGGCACCTTGTGTCTTCAGGGCTCTGGACCAGGGGAGCTGGGATGATGCCTTGAAACTGACTTACGGAAGTAGTCTTAAATATCTCTACTTGCTCCAGGGAAATATACCGGCAAAAAATAAAGGTCTCTGTGAGACATCTTGGGTCATTAAATCATCACATATGAGCCATCCTAAACTCTACCAAGTTGAGCGAGATGATCATTGGCCACATTAGAGCCATCAAATTAGGCTGTGGTTCAAATGTTCGCTTCAATGGTACTTCCATGCAGGCTACATCTCATCCGACCCCGTTGTGTGATCATTGTGTAGGGTACATTTAAGTCTGTTTTATAGAAGTTGGAGCAGCACACTTACTGTTCTCAGTGATTTACAAATGTTCTAATCTTTTCCCTTAAGGTGTATGTTGACCATATCTCTGGCTTATTGCATGCTGAGTCCTTGGTTGGGAGCCCACTGTCCCTTTTTAATAGTATCCCTTCGAGGGGTGGAGAAGCAGATGGTCACATCTCCTGTGTGCCCTGACCAGAAATCAAACTTGGCTGTCCATATGCCAGGCCGATGCTTTATCCACTGAGCCACTGGCCAGGGCCTCACTAGCTCCTTCTTGTTTTTACTCTGGACAGAAGGAAGCCATGCCTTTTCCTGACCCTACTTTGACTAGAGGCCGTAGCATCCTCCCCTGGAAGCCTCAACCTTTCCTAAGCACCTGTGGTAGGCCAAATAATGCCCCCCCCCCAAAGATATCCACATCTTAACTCTCAGAACCTGTGAATACACTCCCTCGCATAGTAAAGGAGGCTTGGCATATGTCCTTAAGTGAAGGATCTTGAGATGGGGAAATTAGTGAGATCCTGGATTATCTAAATGGGCCCAACATAATCACAAGGGTCCTTATGAGAAGGATGCAGGCAGGTCACAATCAGAGAAGGAGATGTGACTATGGAAGCTATACATTGGAGTGATATGGGACCATGAGCCAAGGAATGTGGACAACCTTTAAAAGCTAGAAAACACAAGGTAACAGTTTCTCCAGAAAGAAGGCGGCCTGACCAAGAAGACCTATTTTGGACTTCTCATCTCCAGAACTGTATGAGAATAAATTTGTGTTGTGGTAGGCCACTGAATTTGGAGTGACTTGTTACAGTGGTGCTAGGAAACTAACACAGGGCCCTAGCAGGCGTTGGCTGGAAGATAGAGACAGAGGGGTCATCTGGACATGCGCTGCCCAGTATGGGAGCCACTAGCCACACGTGGCTATCGAGTACCTGAAATGTGGTTAGTCTGAATTGAGACGTGCTGCAGGTGTAAACACACACACCAGATTTTAGGGCCTTCATTAATACTTTGGATACATTGGACTACATAAGATATATTATAATTACTTTCAGCTGTTTATGTTTACTTGTTTCAATGTAGCCACTCTAATATTTTAAATTACTCATGTGACTGGCATTGCATTTCTAGTGATCGGCACTGCTCTCGAGATTGGATGGATCTCGCTCTTTGGGTTCTGACATTACTGTGAAATCCAGCTGGGTCGCCGCAGGCCTTCTGCTTCCTGCGTCTATGCCTCTGGTTCTCGGTGAAGATTTCAGGGCGCTGCTGAGCCTGCCTGGCTTGGGCCCTGGTCTCATATTTTTCAAACTTAAGTTTTGTGAGCTGGAAGCTGTCTTTAGGGAAAAGAACAGCCTGGCCTTTGGTGGCGCAGTGGATAGAGCGTTGACCTGGAACGCTGAGGTCACTGGTTCGAAGCCCAGGTCTTGCCCAGTCAAGGCACAGATGGGAAACAACTCTGAGTTGATACTTCTGGCTCTCCCCCCATTTTTCTCTCTCTCTTCTCTCTAAAATCAATAAATAAAGTATTTTATAAAAAGAAAGAAAGAAAGAGAAAGAATACAAAATTAGGCATCGATCTTGGAGCAATCTGTGCACATGAGAGAGCTTGAAGCTAAGCTTCATTAGCCTAACAGGAAATCTGCCTCTGGCCTGTCTCCACCCCCCCATCCCACCCCCCCCCCCCCCCACACACACCACTCCCCCTGGCTCCTCCCTCCCAGCCGTCAGCATGCCAGGACTCCCACTCTCCACAGATCTCTGACTAGTTCCCAACACAACAAGCACACTGGCCACCACTGCCCTTCACCCGGGCGGAAGGGGCCCGGGCCTGGAGCTTCGGAGGGCCCCACAGACCACGAACACAGCAGACAGGTGTATTGAGGAGTGTAAGGGTGCCCATTCGTTGGGATGTGGCACTCGGGGCTGGCACAGCACAGTCTATAAACCTTAAGCATTTTTCTCATGACTTATACTGGTTGGAGCTGTAATGCCGATGGCCGGGGCCAAGCCGGTTCCCATTGGATTCGGGCAGATGGTAGAGGACCGTGGAGCCGGAAAAGTGTTGGGCCATCCCTGTTTATTGGAGGCTCGCAGACATGGGTGAGCGAATAAACAAAGGAAAACCTGCTTTAGCAGTGGAGGGCGAGGGGTCAGGAAAACCGCCCCTCACAGTGGTGGCTGAGGGAATCAGGGGACCACAATCACCCTTGAGGGCGAGCACCTATAGCTTTTCATAGAGACACACGCGTGGCTTTCTGCCACGTGCCCATGCACTGCGTGTGCAAAATCCTTGCAGCCGGGAAACCAGTGAGCAAGCCTAACACAGCTGCCCCACAGGGTCCCAAGAAATTCCTTCATTACATCTCTTGTCCTGTGTCCTTAAAACAGAAAAGGACTGAGACCAAATGCCACGAAGATTTGTGGGCTGTGCTGCCACTGACACAGAGCTAGCCGCTGCTTCAGTGTGGAGTGCTTACGGAGGAGGAGCATTGCAGAAAAGACAAAGCAATTAACTTGTCAAATCCTTCCTCTTAGATGGCACGAATAGATGCTTGTATAACAAGTTATTCCCCAGGGGTACGTGGTTCTGGTGTTGGCAACTGTTGCAAGTGACAGCCAAAGGTATTTTGTGATATTAAATAATTCATATTACCCTTAAATATGTGTATGTGCTGGCCAAGATGCAGTCATCATGAACCCTCATATGAACTGACAACTAGATGGACAAACACAGTGACAACTTAGATGCCTAGTGAACGCTAGCATTCTGAATTTTAATAAAACAATTTAATCAGATGTGCATTTCTCCCAAAATGTAAATGTCCATTTCAGCTTCATTGAACTAATTTTGAAAATGAGCGCAAGTCAAGATCATCACAGAGACAGAAAATGCAGGAGTGGAGCTCAGAGAAGAAATAGAAAGCAGTCTGCTTCAATTTCAAAACCCAAGGCAATGAAAGTGAGCAGACTCCTGCTCAGCACGACCCACGCAAAATCTGCAGACAGGCCTTTCAAATTATTCAGTAAAGATCTTATTACTAACCCAATGAAAATAAACAAACAAACAAAAATAATCTTGCAGCCCACAGTTTGAAAACCTCAGATGAAATCCTTGACGCTTCATGGTCTTCAAGAAATGAAGACCTAATTATTGATTAAAACAATGAGAACCAACAACAAAATTATTCATAACGAAGTCATGACTCAGAAAGCCAAATGCAATTCTGGTCTGTCCATTAATGTATGAAGAAATTGCATTTATAAAAACTGCAACTGAAAAAAATAAAAACTGCAACTGAATGTGAAAATGGAAAACCTCTAAGATACACCGTGCTTATTGGATAGTGATCCCGAAAAGTGGCTGTCACGTCCTTCTGAAGGGGTGACTAGGTCCCTAGAAAATGCAATCCAAATCAAATGAATGATTACAATGTTTCCATCACATGAGCATGACAGGATATTAATTATGTAATTTTACAACAAAATGATTTTTAGAGGGAGAAAGAAATGGTTGAAATACCTTTTATAGGTTTTTTATATCCTAAGCCCAAAGACAAATATTTTGTTTCTGCTGCAACAGTCTTACAAACTAATCCTCAAGCTCAGTTTTGGTCAATTATGTGTTTGTGTCTGGAAACACTTTAGGTTCTTGAGGAAATGAAACATCAAGATCGCTTGCACAGGAACCATATATATGTGACTACTAGAATTCATTTTTAAAAGTCTGAATAAACAGCAAAACAAAAATAGTATTCAACAGAGACAGTGTTCTTATATGATACATAGTGTTCTTATAAAATGATATTAGTGTCCAATTTTTGATCAAGCATAATGATGCTTTTGTGCCAAGCTCCTGGTCTCCCCTGTGATGCTGGCATGCCCAGCTCACTAATGGAAGTTACAGCCAAGGATTCTGTATCCAGGGCTGACACTTGCGTGCTTACCATTTGGCTCACGCAGCTTGCCTCTCTCAGCAGGGGACCACTGCTGGTCCACAGCCACTTGGGAGCACCCTTGAGTTAAGCACAACCTGTTCTTCCTCCTGACAGTTCCCAGCCACAACCTTTTACTTTCACATCTAGCCAGAGCTGGAAACAGGGTGTGTCCTCCCAGACTCTTGGCGGGAAAGCTGGTTCCTAACAGTTAGGAGGCAATGAAAACATAGGCCACCCCTCTGTGCATGTGTGTGTGTGTTGGGGGGGGGGGGGTTCTAACAACATAGTATCCCAACCTCCATGGAATGGAAGCAATGCCCAGGTTGCAAGTGTGGCTGGATTAATATTTCAAAGTTCTGCTTCATCAGATTTCCAGAGGGCTTCCTTGCACAGCCCATCCTCTGTGACTAAGAGCCAGCCTCCCCTGGAACTAGAAAACAGGTAGCCAACGGTGACTGACAATACCCTGTTGGGGAAAACCCAGGAAGATTGGAAGGCACATTTCCATGGTAATGTGATCCTGCGTCTTTGTCTTTTTTACTTTTTTAAGACTTCGGCTTTTTCGCTAACGTGCTGTGAGAACTTGCACTCAGAGGAAATCTGAACATAAAACCCTTCTAGATGGTAAACATTTTCTTCCAGTCATTCAGTCACCTCAGCCAAATCTCATTTTCAGTGGTTTTCCTTAGCAACTCTCTATGCAGAAATTCCAAAGCATCTAATTTGGATTTGTTTTTTCTTCCCTTTTCCGGTTTGCTTTACCTTTTAAAAACCAAGAGGCGGACTTTATTTTTATCTGGAGTTTTAGGTTTACAGAGAAGTTAGGCAGAAAGTACAGAGAATTCCCATATGCCTCCTCTCCTCACAGACACTTTCCCCTCTCCTGAACATCTAGTATTAGTGTGACACAGTTGTTACAATTAATGAATCAATATTGATACATTATTTATTTTTTTTAGAGAAAGAACCTGCAAATACTCAGGTCTGTCAATTCTTTTTTTTTTTTTTCTTTAATTTTTGTTCTCTATTGGTTTGGGTAAGAGAGGAAGGAAGAGAGAGACAGAGAGACAGGAACATAGATCTGTTCCTGTAAGTGCCCTGACCGAGGATTGAACCAGCAACCTCTGTGCTTTGAGACAATGCTCTTACCAACCAAGCTATCCAGCCGGGCCTATCCATTATTATTAACTGAGGCTCATTGTTTACATTAAGCCTCATACTTTGTGTCACACAGTTCTATGGGTTTCGGCAGGTGCATAATGTCACGCACAGTACCAGACATGACAGCTTCACTGTCCTAAAACCCCCTGCACTTTGTCCCTCCCTTCTCACCTCCCTAAACCCCTGACAACCACTGATCTTTTAACTGTCTTCCATCTTTCTGCCTTTTCCGGATTGTCATGTAGTTAGAACCGTACAGGATATATGTAGCCTTTTAAAACTGACTCCTTTACATTTAGCAAAATGCATTTAAGTTTCCGCCATGTCTTTTCCCACTTGATGGTTCATTTATGTTTTTCAGCTGCATCATAGTTCATTGTCTGGATATAACACAATTTCTTTATCCTTTCACCTGTTAAAAGACATCTTGGTTCTATCTGGTTTTCTGTGTGCCAGATAGAAGGTGAAGGAAGACAATTTGACTTTGGGTGAGGGGTATGCAACATAATCAAATGTCAAAATAATCTGGAGATGTTTTCTCAGAACATATGTACCCTGATTTATCAAAGTCACTGCATTAAAATGAATAAAAATAAGATTTAAAAAAAAAGACATCTTGGTTGCTTCCCAGTTTGGGTAGTTACGAATAAACCCACGACAAACGTTTGTGTGTAGGTTTGTGTGTAGACATAAGTTCCCAGCTCGTCTGGGTTGATACCACGAAGTATGATTGCTGGGTCCTATGGAAAGACTGTGTAGCTTTGGAAGAAAATGCCCAGTTGTCTTCCAGAGAGGCTATACCATTTGGTAGTCCTACTTTTTTGGAGTTTCTTTTTTTTTTTTTTTTTTCATTTATGTGGAATGAGAATTTGCAGTCACTCAGAGGAAAACTGAACATAGAATCCTGTCAGATAATAATAATCTTTTTCTAGTCATTCATTTATCTCAAGCAAATCTCATTTCAATTTTTTTTGAAAAACAACTCTTCCTTATTGAGAAATTTCAAAACACCCCATTTGAAATCTTCTTCTCTTTTTCTTATATGTCTTATCTTTTGAAAAACTTTTTATTATGGAGAATTTTAAACGGGGACAGTTCAAAGAGCAGATGGTCAGTGTACTGAACCTTAGGCATAAGCATCACCCACCACACGAACCAGGACCCCGTTGCTAGCCTGCCTCATCCACACCCCCACTCACTTCTCCTTCCATATTGTAGTTTTTAAACTAGCACTTTTATTAAGGTATGCCTTTATTAAATATATGCCTTTATTATGTACCATAAGCTGCATTTATTTAAGCATTCAATTTGATGAGATTTCACTGGTAAATACACCTTGAAACCACTGCCATAATCAAAATAAAGAGCATTTTTATCATCCTCCAAATTTTCTCTTGCCCCCTTGCCGCCCAGTTCTCGTGCTTCCAGTCTCAGGCAACTATCAACTCTGAGCTGCTCTTTTTTTTTTTTTTTTTTTAAGTATCCATCTTTTCTTTACTTATTGATCTTAGAGAGAAAGGAAGGGAGAGAGAGAAACACCATTTTGTTGTTCCATCCATCTATGCATTCATTGGTTGACTCCTGCACGTGCCCTGACTGGGGTTCGAACCTGCAACCTTGGCGTATCAGGACGACGCTCCAACCAACTGAGCTATTCAGGTCAGGGTGATCTGCCTTTTTAAAATAGAATGTATTCCCTCCTGATATTATTTTGAAGCAAATGGCAGATAGCTTATTTTAACCTATAAATCTTTTAGTGTACATCTCTAAGAGATAAAACCTCCTTTAAAAATGATGACAGTGGCCCTTGCCGGTTGGCTCAGCGGTAGAGCGTCGGCCTGGCGTGCAGGGGACCAGGTTCGATTCCCGGCCAGGGCACATAGGAGAAGCGCCCATTTGCTTCTCCACCCCCCCCCCTTCCTCTCTGTCTCTCTCCTCCCCTCCCGCAGCCAAGGCTCCATTGGAGCAAAGATAGCCCGGGCGCTGGGGATGGCTCCTTGGCCTCTGCCCCAGGCGCTAGAGTGGCTCTGGTCGCGGCAGAGCGACGTCGGAGGGGCAGAGCATCGCCCCCTGGTGGGCAGAGCGTCGCCCCTGGTGGGCGTGCCGGGTGGATCCCGGTCCAGCGCATGCGGGAGTCTGTCTGACTGTCTCTCCCCATTTCCAGCTTCAGAAAAATACAAAAAAAAAAAAAAAAAAAAATGATGACAGTGCTCTTATGATACAACATAATCAACAATAATTCCTTAACGTTATAACTTCTCTGGTGCGGGGCAGGTGCTCAGCCCGTGTACTGGGCGATGACCCCCAGGGCTGTGGAGAGAGAGGAGCGGAGCTGGTGAGCAGAGAAGACCGGCTTATGGATGCCAGCAGCTCAGGAGAAGCCTGCCCCTACCCACTCTGTCCCCTTTGCTCTGTGCTGAGGGTCCTCTCCCAAGGTTGCCAAATTTAGGAAATAAAAATACACTATGCTTAGTTAGATAGTTGGATTTGAATTTCAGATAAAATTCAGATTTAACTGGCCTTCAGTACTCGGTCCTGGTAACCCTACCTCCCCCCACCCCGCTCCCCCATTGAGAGAGGGAGGATACTCTTCTGGGCCCTAAAACACACCTCAGCTCCATGTGAGCCTGTCTTGGGCACAGGTAAATACCCCTAAGTCTATAGAGTTGTGTCATGAACTTGAGGAGTCTAGGCAGCTGCTCACTCAGAAAGCAAAGCTCCATCTGACCAAGGTGGGACGGGTACAATGAGCTCAAAGTCCCCAAAGAGAAAGGACATTTCCTGTTCCCCACCCCAGCCACCACCCTCTCCATTCCTCCTAGTAGACAGAGACTGGCTCCAGAATCCCTTGCTCGCATTTCCAGCTGGTCTGACTTTGCAGAACCCAAGTCCCCTCTGCTTTCTCGCCAGGTTCTGAGAGGGAATAGGTCAAAGCCTGGTGACTTTGGGGAACCCGGGAGTGAGCTGTTCCTAGCACTTTCCTACAAAGTTGTTCTTTGGGTTGTAAAGATCTAAGTGGCCGTTGTTACAATGTGAATCCGGTTTCATTCTTCAGCAGCCCTTTCAGGAATAGAAAAAAAAAATAAAAACACCAACTTGCTCAGACACGTTGTATCAAATGGCAATATGATCTCACCAAGCACTGTCTTCCTCCAAGTTTATTTGGGTGCAACACGCCTCAGGAACATCCTGGCAAGCCAGGCTGCAAGTCAAACAGCGTGGGAGGCTTGTCGAAGGCAGAAGGACCTGAGGCTCTGCACCTGCCGTCACAGGCGCCCGCCCCTGGCCAACAGCGCCCCACTCAGCACAACTGTTTTCAGTGTAATTTCATTTATTGTGGGATAGGTCACACATACAGAGGAGTAAAGAAAACACGTATGTACAGTTTAATGCATCAGTATAAACTGGATACCCCATGACCACCAACCACGTCCAGAAGAGCACTCAGCTGCCCAGAAGTCCCTGTGGACACCCCCCCCCATCATATTTCCCTTCTCCTCCAGAGATAGCCATCATCCTAACTTGTAGAGATAATTTCCTTGCTCTTCTCTTTGGTGTTACTGCTATTTGTGCATTGCCAAACAAGCCTTTACTCTTACTTTTATTTCTATTTTTAATTTATTGTGTTGACATGGTTTCACATATTGCACACTATATAATAATACCTTTGTCTGACCAGTGGATGCAGCATCGACCTGGGATGCTGAGGACCCAGGTTCAAAACTCCAAGGTTCCTGCTGGAGCATAGGATCATAGACATGACCCCATGGTCACTGGCTTGAGCCCAAAGGTCACTGACTTGAAGCCCAAAGTTGCTGGCTGGAGCAAGGGGTCACTGGCTTGGCTGGGGCCCCCCCGGTCAAGGCACGTATGAGAAAGCAATCAATGAACAACTAAAGTACCGCAACTACGAGCTGATGCTCCTTGTCTCTCTCCCTTCCTGTCTGTCTCTCTCTGCTTCTCTGTCTCTGTATCTCTCTTTTTCTAAAACAAACAAACTGTCCACCAATGACCCCCACCTCCCAGTACGTTTGTACTTGTGTACCCCTGAGTATGGACTGGACTAATTTACTTGCTTCTAACAGAGAGAATGAAGCAGATGGGATGGGATGTCACTTTCTAGGTTAAATTATAAAAGGCCATGACTTCTAATTACAGTCATCTTTCTTACTGTCTCTTGTGTTGCTCAGCTGCTCTCATTGTCCTGTGGAAAAGTCCGTGTGATGAGGGACCACAGCCTGCCAACCACTGGGTAGGTGAGCTTGGAAGTGGACTCCTCCTCCAGTTGAGCCTTCAGATGAGACAAGCAGCCCAGCTACAGCTTGACTACAACTTCATGCAAAACCTTCAGCCAGAGGCTCCCAGCTCAGGGCCACCAAGGTTCTTGACCCACAGAAACTGTGAGATGACAAATGTTTGTTGCTTTAAGTGACCAGATTTGGGGACAATTTGTTACACGGCCATGGATAATCAATGCACTGCCTTTTCTTGGATGAAAGGAGTGCTGGCAATTTTTAGAGCACGTGGCAGGTGAGATGTGCTATTGCGGTCCCCTTTAAAGATAGACTCCTGCCCAAATACACGTGCAGTTCATTGACAGCCTTTGGTGCTCAGCCTAGCTTTCAAGCTGAGCTCAGGCTCCTCTTGGAGTGCTCTCCCCAGCCAGTGGCGGAGCCGAGATACTGGGGCAAGCACTTAGGCATCTCTGCCCAGCGCATGGCCCCTCTAAGGGGCAGGCAGTCTTTGCCTCAGGACTCCATGTTGGGAGTCTTATCTGTCCCTGGGTATCACTCCCCAGTAAATCTTTCCATTTCTTAAATAATTTTTTTTTTTATTTTTTACAGAGACAGAGAGAGAGAGTCAGAGAGAGGGATAGACAGGGACAGACAGAAACGGAGAGATGAGAAGCATCAATCATTAGTTTTTCATTGCGCGTTGCTACACCTTAGTTGTTCATTGATTGCTTTCTCATATGTGCCTTGACCGCGAGCCTTCAGCAGACCGAGTAACCCCTTGCTGGAGCCAGCGACCTTGGGCTCAAGCTGGTGAGCTTTTTGCTCAAACCAGATGAGCCTGCGCTCAAGCTGGCAACCTCGGGGTCTCGAACCTGGGTCTTCCGCATCCCAGTCAGATGCTCTATCCACTGCGCCACCGCCTGGTCAGGCTTTCTTAAATAATTTTTATTTCTTGATTTTAGTGAAAGAGGAAGGGAGAGAGAGAGAGAGACAGATAGACAGACAGACAGAAACATCTATCTGCTCCTGTGTGTGTCCTGATGGGGGATTGAACTGGCAACCTCTGTGCTTTGGGAAGATGATCTAACCTACTGAGCTATCCACCCGGGGCAACCTTTCCATTGTCAACCCCGTCTTAGCCGATGCTTCCCAGGTCATCCATTCTGTAACCAAAGACAACATCTGCTTCATAGAAGCCCAAGCTTTCTAGTCAGCTCAGACATATGCAGACGCTGCCTCTTGCTAGCTCTGTGACCACATTACTTAACCCTTCTGAGCCTTTTTGTCTCAATATAAGATGGATGATAAAAAATGTGAGGCTCACACGGGATATTTATAGAGTGTGTGACAGAATGCGCAGTAGAGTCAGTGCCAGATGAAAGAGAGCTACTGTCTGTCTGCAGATTCCGCACCATCCAGTCATTTTCCATGAGCTTTTCCTGGAAATTAGTTGAATACATTGTTGTACCTCTAGTAGACCTTTGACATTCATGAGGACTATACCTTGTCATCTTCATAAAACCCCAACTACCAAGTGCCACCATTGCACATTCTGTTGCCCATAAAATAAAGTACAATGAAATTCTACATGTGAAATTCCACATGACCCTTTCAGACCCTTAACAGTTCTACAAATAAATAAAATTTCATCAGGCTGTTAAGCCATGCCAAAGCAACTTGAATTGTTTGCCTTGTTTGCATTGGGCTTTCTCACATCAGAGAGCCAAGCCACCTCTGAATGCCACCCTTGGAATAAATCCAGCCATCTGAAATTCAACAGGTCCTAGCCTGTTCCTCCCACAGTCTGCCTCTCTTTGGTAAATAAATCCAAGCCGGAGAACGTGCAGTCATCCATGGTGCCTCCCTCTCTCTTATTCCCTGCTTCCAGTCCAACATCATGTTTTACCTATTTGTTCTCCCTTTAAAAAAAAAAATGCGCTACATCCACCCACTTTCCATCTCCACCAGCATCACCCAGCCCCTTCTCTTTCAAGAGCCTCCTAATTGGCTTCCCCTGGCATTTAGAATAAAGACCGTCAGGGTTGGCCCGCTCCTTTCACAATCTCACCTCCACTCCCCAAACGCTCCTGCCCATTTCAAGCTCCTTCTTGTTTTAGAACCATCCCTCAGGCACTTTCTGTGTAGAGAATTCTCCTTTTCTTCCTCACGGTACCTGCCGTCTAAATTAGGTCCCAGCACTCACAGCCTCTGCCCATTACTCTCAACCACAGCACCCGGGTCATTCTTTTCATTGCAGCCATCCATGTTTGTCATGATGTATTTCTTTGTTTGGTAAAGGTTTCCGTCAGTGCCTTGCAATTTCTTGGAGTGCAGGGATCTTATCTCGGGCTGATTTAGTGCCAAGCCCTGTGCTGGCCACAGTATAGGTTTAGTAAGTGTCTGGTGGATGAATTTTCTAGCTAAGAATGTCACTTTTATTTTTAACAATTATTTCCCCCCTATTGCAAAAGCCATACCTTGTCATTGTAGAAAAGATTAGAAAGTCCAGATTAAAAAAAATAAAACCATGTTGTCCCACGTTGAGAGAAACCACTATGAGACTTCACATGTGTTCTTTCTTCTAGGGCAGGGGTTGGGAACCTATGGCTTGCGAGCCAGATGTGGCTCTTTTGATGACTGCATCTGGCTCACAGACAAATCTTTAATAAAAAGAATAATAACATTAAAAATATAAAACATTTTCATGTATTGCAATCCATTTATTTCCTACCGCTCATGTTCATGGTTGCGGGTGGCTGGAGCCAATCACAGCTGTCCTCCGGGACAACACCAAATTTTTATTGGATAATTGTATAACATACACAGGTCGTTGTATGGCTCTCACGGAATTACATTTTAATTTTATTTATTTATTTACAGGGACAGAGAGTCAGAGAGAGGGACAGATAGGGACAGACAGACAGGAACGGAGAGAGATGAGAAGCATCAATCATCAGTTTTTCATTGCGACACCTTAGTTGTTCATTGATTGCTTTCTCATATGTGCCTTGACCGTGGGCCTTCAGCAAACCGAGTAACCCCTTGCTGGAGCCAGTGACCTTGGATCCAAGCTGGTGAGCTTTGCTCAAGCCAGATGAGCCCGTGCTCAAGCTGGTGACCTCGGGGTCTCGAACCTGGGTCCTTCCGCATCCCAGTCCAACACTCTATCCACTGCGCCACCGCCTGGTCAGGCCGGAATTACATTTTAAAATATGTGGCGTTCATGGCTCTCTCAGCCAAAAAGTTTCCCGACCCCTGTTCTAGGGTATTTTCAAAGCATTTCTAATCCATATATATATATATAGGGATATATATGCTCCCAAGTCCTTAACTCTCTGTGGTTGCTCTTTCTTTGAACAGCCAAACCAACCATCTTTGGTTCCCAAGCAACACAAGGCGAGGAAATCAAGCCTCTGGAGGAGCTCAGAGGGGCATCCTAGAAGGAGTAACCATTACAGGTGGTGGCATTCAATGACAGAGTCTTTGGGAGGTCCCTGGGGGCTGGGGGGGAGGGGCAGCTAGCCATGGAGACCCGCCCAAAGCTGGAGGAAAAAAGGAACACGTTTGGCTCATATATAAATGTGATTGACTGAGTTTATTCCGTTCGATTCAATTTATTGCCCCAATAGTTCTCAAAACAGCCCGGATCACTGAAATGACCCAGTCATATTTCAGCCAGCCCAGCCAGCAAGATCCTCAGGTGAGGCCAGCGGGGTTCCCAGAGAGCATAGGGGACAGTTCCCACCGAGTGAGGTGCCCTCCAGCTTAACTGCATGGGGTAAGTCCCCGGAGCTGTCTAGAATAGTGTGCAATTAAGCAGAGTCGGGCGGGGCAGGGAAGCCACCGGACCGTTTTCTGATCAGACCGGATGGACAGGTCCTGGCCGGGTACCTCTCATGGTAGTTCAGCCTCCCAGCCACCCGAGCATGGACGAGGTGTTCTTCACTCCCTTCACAGGGAGGTTAAGGGACACGGTCAGAGGGGCAGAGCTGGGATTGGAATGAAGATGTTCGGCTCCGGGACCTGAACTTTTTCTGTGGACCAGAGAGGTGGCGAGGATAGCCTCAGCGCTGCTGAACTTCAGGGCTGTTCGTGACACGGTCCTGGTATTTATTTTGTTGTTATAAGATAAAATTGTGCTATAATTTTGTGTTGTTATAAGACTAACATTGTGCTAAAACTCTTAGGTCCATAATCTCATTTACTCCCCCCAATAACTCTATAAAGAAGGTACTATCATTGTCTTGTTTTTCGCAAATGAGGAGGCTGCGGTCCCGAGACTCTGAGTAACTTCTCCAGGGTCATACAACTAGCAAATGGCCCAGCCAGGATTCAAACCCAGGGGGTCTGACTCCAAAACCCATGCATTTATGCACTGTGCTATCCTTTCCCTACCTGAAATGGGTCCAGCAGCTTTAGGCATGGATTCCAACAGCACTAAAGCCCTGCCCAGGAGCAGGAGGAGAGACATGTCTACTCTGATCATCACTGTGGCGTCCCACAGTGTTAAATCCACCGGTGACCTCACCTTGGGGACTTCGAGCCTCCACCTCTGCACCCCAAGACAACTTTGGCGGCCGTCTCCTTTCTGCCACCTTCCAGGACTGTCACATGAACACAATGAGGGACAACAGTGTCACAACCTGGCCCGGCTTCCCTGTCTCCTGCGTCCAACAGGAGCGAAGATTTAACAGCGGAGCTGGGGGAGGGGATTAGGTGGGGGGCATCTACAGCCAGTAACGCACAGAAAACAATTCCATTTTGATCTTCAGTGCTTCCTTCTAGCCAGCCCCCAACTGTTTGTCACCCCCCTTCGCCTTTCCCCCACATCCCTCACCGGGGGTGGTAGGTGGTGGCCCCAGGAGGACTTCCCTCTTCTCCATGTCTCCCCCCCCCCCACCCCACCGCCCTCCACTCACCCCACAGACACACACAGATCGCTCTTGGAGTCTTGCCCAGCGAAGCCACCATCTTTTCTTATTCAGCACTTCCTTTGCTGCCACCCAGCAGCCCAGGTGGCTCGATAAATTATTTATGCCACATAAGTGTCATTCTCTCCTGGATACTATGTTAGCTCCCTCTACCAACACACCCCTTCCCTGACGCTCCTTGGAGAGAGAGAGAGAGAGACAATGGGACTGTGTAGCCAGCCCTCGTGCCTGCCCTGGGGGAAGGCGGGGGAGGGTTCAGCAGCCTTTGCCTGCACTGGCCTTTCCCCCAGTTTCTCTTTCGAAAGGTCACTGGTTTCAAAGGTCTCGGCAAGTCTGTCCAGAGCTCCTGTTTTGTCCTCTGTGGGTTTCTAGCTCCTCCCCGTAACAGCGAGAGAGATTTGTCTCTGGTTAAGGATGCCAAAGGCAGTGATCTCGGAGAAAGCAATTACCTTGGAGAACCTTCCCTGGAGAACAGGCTCTTTCTCTTCCAAATTGGAAAATTCTCGCTTCTTGCCAATTAGTCCAGAGGGCACTTGGAACTTGACCAGCTGAAATGACTAAAGACTGTTTCTTAAAGGAAAAGTGAGAAAGGAACGTAGAAAACCTCCCGGGCTCTGTGCAAGCAGGAAGGTGGCCTTGAAGGTGTGCTTTAAAAAAAAAAAAGCACAAAGGTAATAATGAGCTGTTACCCTGGTGGGATGCACTGTAATAAAATGTCTAAACCCACCTCTGATTAATTAAATACAGAACTCCACCCACCCACCCCCCCGGAGTGTAGACTTCACTGTCAAGTTTTACAACCCTCTCATTTACCCTGGAGATGAAATAGCTATTCTGAAAAAGACATCACATCAGAAACCTCTGAACGTCTGTATGTAAATGGCTAATTTGACCTGCTGAAGATGAGCTATTTGTCATAATGATAGAATGGCTGAGAATGGTTGCTTGCTTCTTTCCGATCGCATTGGCTTTGGGACGGACTGCATGACATCTTCTGAGACAGATCTGCTACCTCTGTTGGGCTTTTGCTAAAACAGCTCTCAACTTCATTTGCTTGCCTTGCTCAGGTGAGCAACAACCACTGGAGTGGTCCAGAGGTGTGCAGATTGGAACGAGGATGCTTGCTTGGGTTAACATCTTGCCCTGTGTAATCACAAACGGGATGGTCCTCTTCAGCTCCCTTGAAGATAACTGTGCACGCACCTGAAGCTTCAACCCAGGGTGAATTGGGGGGGCATGGGTGGGGGGACCTTGCAGAAACTGGTCAGACCCGTGGTTTGGCAGAGAGGGTGATAAAAGGGGAAATCTGGTCCCCGGAAAGTTCTTTTTTTTTTTTTTTTTAGTTTTGTTTATTGATTTGAGGGAGAGAGAGAGATCGATTTGTTGTTCCACTGATTTATGCATTTATTGGTTGATTCTTGCATGGGCCCTGACTGGGGTTCAAACTCACAATCTTGGCGTATTAGGATGATGCTTTCACCAAATGAGCTACCAGGCCAGGGCCCGGTAGGGTTCTGTACACCAAAGAACATCAAACTAAGCTGTGTCATTGATGATGATATTTAATTCTGGAAACAGTCACCTGGAATCAGCTGTTCGCTTTCGGGTCTGACCCTGATTTTGACTGCTGACAGAATGTAAGGGCCGGAAAGGTCATGTGCCCAGATTGCAGGTAAACATCACAGCAAAATATTGCACTCCCTTCGCTGCTTTCCAAAATAACCACTTCTTGAGGAACAAATTAAACCTGATTCCCCAGTCCTAACATATTGTAGCTCTGAGCTTTGAAGTGTCTGTTTTCACCGGCTTTGATTTAATGTAACAAAAATCCTTTTTTTTTTTTTTTTTTCATTTTTCCGAAGCTGGAAACGGGGAGGCAGTCAGACAGACTCCCACATGCGCCCGACTGGGATCCACCTGGCATGCCCACCAGGGGGCGATGCTCTGCCCCTCTGGGGCGTCACTCTGTTGTGTCCAGAGCCATTCTAGCGCCTGAGGCAGAGGCCACAGAGCCATGCCCAGCGCCCGGGCCATCTTTTGCTCCAATGGAGCCTCGGCTGCGGGAGGGGAAGAGAGAGACAGAGAGGAAGGAGAGGGGGAGGGGTGGAGAAGCAAATGGGCGCCTCTCCTGTGTGCCCTGGCCGGGAATCAAACCCGGACTATTGCACGCCAGGCTGACGCTCTACTGCTGCGCCAACCGGCCAGGGCCAAATCCTTTTTTTTTTAAGGTGAGAATAGGGGAGATAGTGAGGCAAACTCCCACATGTGCCCTGATCTGGATCCACCCAGCAACTCTGTCTGGGGCCGACAATCAAGTACCAAGCTGTTTTTAGCACCTGAGGCTGATGTACTCAGACCAATCGAGCTATCCTCAGTGCCTGGGGCCATGATCTGCTCAAACCAATAGCGCTACTGGCTGCTGGAGGGGAAAAAGGGAGAGGGGGAGAGTGAGGGGGAGAGAAACAGATGGTTGCTTTTCCTGTGTGCCCTGACCTGAAATCAAACCTGGGATGTCCATACACCAAGCTGACACTCTATCCACTGAGCCACCAGCCGGGGCCAAATACTTTCTTTTGACTTGGCATTTTGCTTTTCCTTTTTAGATTGGCATTTTTATTTTAAAATATATTCTCAGTGGTTTCTTTCTCAGGGCTTGACTTGAACTTTAGCAAATTAAAACAGGTTATTCTTCTGTGTTCAGAGAGATGCCAGATGCCGCTTTAATTTTAGTTGCAATTCTCTCAAGAGAGCCTTTTAATCATTCCTGGAGTAGGGCTGGTAATCTCTGAAAACAAGATGAACTGGGAGGCTTTTACCTTGACCCAACTCCCTTCTTTTTCTTTGCACTTGAGGCAACTAAATTGGAAGGTGGATGTCCTGAACCTTAGCATTTTACTTGGAATTTCCTCTACTGCTGACACCAAAGTTTCCTTTAGTGTTAAGATCAAGAATACTTAAAAAACCAGACCTAACGGCATGGTCTAAAACTACATTTGAAATGTTTTTTTCTCATGGGAGTAATTCTCAGCTTCCCTGGGTTTATGAAGAAGAGTGTACCAACGCCGCTCCTAGTTTCTAAATCCACACTGTATTTAGTTAGACTTCCGTTTGGCTGTACATGGAAAACCCAAACCACCAGTAGCTTAAGATAGAAGTTGATCTTGAAATGGTGATGAAAGATGGTGGCTCCACTCTTCAGTGTTCTCAGGGACCCTGGCTTCTTGCAGCTACTCTCCTTACCATGTCTTTGCTTTGATTTGTATGCTCTTTACCGCAACTGGTGGTATTCACATTCTAGCCGTAAAATGAAAAAAGGGGGGGGGGGGAGAGGGCAAAGGTACCCATTGAGGAAGGGCTCTAGCAGCTGCCAGGGGAAGACATCTGCTTATATTCCACTGGTTAGAACTTAGTCACATGGTCACACTTAGCTGCAAGGGAGGCTGGGAAATGTAGTTCCTTGTCTCCCAAATGGCTATGTGTCCAGTTAAAAATTCTATTTTTCTTTTTCCTATTTTAGCAAGATAGGAATAAAGAGAAAGAGAAGGACATTGATCTGTTCTTGTATGTGCTCTGACCAGAGATCAAACCCGCAACCTCTGAGCCTCCAAGCTTCAGGATGATGCTCCAACCAACTGACCCATTTGGCCAAGGTTAAAAATTCTATTTCTATGCCATATACTCTAGGGCAGTGTGTGTGTGTGTGTGTGTGTGTGTGTGTGTGTGTGTGTGTTTTAATTTGTTTATTAATGAGAGAGAGAGAGATAACGATTTGTTTCTGTATATGCCCTGACTGGGGATCGAACCAGCAACCTCCACATGTAGAGATGACGCTCCAACCATCCTTCAGTAGTGCTGTATTACGACCTTCACGTCAATCTGTCAATTGCTCTTGTTTCTAAAGATTTCTGCCTTGCTGGGATGAGTTCTTTGACTCTCCCCCTTGCTTCTCCTCACTTGCTTGTTAATTAATTAATGTTTTTGTGAGAATCTGTAAAACCCATGAGAGGAAGCTGAGATAACAAGTTCAATATGCTTCTGGGATTATTGCTGATTTTGCAGTATTAAGGTTACAGAGGGTGCCTGTGAAAAAGTGGTCACCTTAACCACAGCCTTTACCATGACCTGAGTAACGGGCATGTTGGTCAAATAAGTTTGTAAATATGATGTATATGTTTGCTCGCTTATAGTTTGCATTGGGTGTGGGGGACAGGCTGTAAGCTGGCAGGGTCCTTATAGCCTAAGGCTTAATTTTAAGACTAAGCTTTTCCCCACACTCTTGACTGTTGCATGATGTGGGGTGGTGCACTCTCATGAGGAATCCCATTATGCCTCAGATAAGTGACTTTGTATCAGAGACTTCCTTGTTTGTATATTGGATTAAAGGTTTTGATTTCTACACTATAAAATGGGGCAGAGGAGCCCATGCTGCAGGAGAGCAGAGAAATGCCACGTGGCGGAGAGGAGAAGCAGCCAAGATGGCGGAGTGCTGAAGGAGAAGCCAGTTTGTGCAGAGTTTGTGTAAAGAGAAGGAGATGGGGAACAGAGGTGAATAAGGCTGGTGAGGTACAAACCTTTGATTCTAGGAAACTCGGATAAGTCAGTGGCTTTGGGAGCCCTGAATGGAAAGGGAAGTGTTTTCCCACTGTGTGTATTTCTCACCCGCTGGGTGCAAGTGAGGATTAAAGCTAATAGCCCACCAGTTCTTGGCTCCGTTGTTTCATTACTGTCTGTCCAAATCAAATGCGATCTTGCATGGGCCAGGCGGCTGTGATGGTGGCCGTGGCTACTGGCTTTACAGGGCATATTCAGCAGGTGGATAACCCCGGTCATCGTAAAGCCAGTCCCACATGGCTTATATACGGAGCATATCAGCTGCTGCATGTGAGGTGTCCGTTTGGTATTTACAGGGAGTCAGACAGTTCCCCTTTGCAGAGTAAACAGACCTTACAGTGGCTTTCATCCGATCCACCAGGCGAGCTATTTCCTAAGGAATAATGTGCCATGTGTCTGGGTCTTATACAGCTATTGAAGAAATAAATCCACTGGGTAAGTTTGAAGATCTGATTGGCTTCATTGAACGAGTCGTGAATGTTGGGCAGCATCCCATCTCGCAGGTAGAGTACTCCAGAGGAGCTGTACAGTACAGACGGGTTTTGTGGGCAGAAACTGGGGAGGACAAGAAAGTTATTACCAAAACAAAAGGACCCTTTCAGGCAAGGTTACCTTCCCTTCGGGGAAGGCAGTGATCTTATCAGGCAGATTACCTCAACTTTCTTTAGGAAAATTTAGATTGACCGGTTAAGATTACTTTCCTCCTGACCAGGTGGTGGCGCAGTGGATAGAGCATCGAACTGGGACGCTGAGGACCCAGGCTCAAAACCCTGAGGTCGCCGGCTTGAGCATGGGATCATAGACATGACCCCATGGTCGCTGGCCTGAAGCCCAAGGTTGCTGGCTTGAGCAAGGAGTCACTGGCTCGGCTGGAGCCCCCCAGTCAAGGTACATATAAGAAAGCAATCAATGAACAACGAAAGTGCCGCAATGACACAGATGGTAGTCTGGCAGAAGCGTGAGGGCAGAAAAGACAAACCCACGTCCAGAGCAAGTGTCACGTCCAGTAAGAACAGCTCGCTGCCTCTTCCATAAGGAACGTGGTCCAGTGTACTCAACCTACCACCAGGTAGCTGGCTGGTCTCGGTGGGCAATGGTGCCATCTGAGGGGCTCAGTGTTGTCTCTTCTGTTGGCAGATTGGGCACTCAGCAATAGCTTCAGCCAGGTCAGTCTTGGGACCCAGCAAACGCAGCACTGGTGTAGTTAAGGGGGAGCCAGACCAGGCTTCTTGTGTTCTTCCATCCAAGAGCAAAGATGCTTTCTCTCCAATGGCAAACCACAGGGAATGTGTGCAACACCTCTGCCCAAGGAAGCCTGTTTTGGTCTCAGCCCGGAGGGGCAGATCACGGAGGTGTAACTTGCTATTGAATATTAACTCCTTCCCTGAGTTCTGAAAACTCTGCTTTTCAGAATCCCAGTCTCACAACTACAGGAGGTAGTGATCTTTTCAGGGCATCAGAGAAGCTATCAGATCCCTCGCGCAGACCTTAAGCCACAAATAAAAATTCTTCATTTTAATGTTAAAGAGACACTGGAATTGTTTGATGAAACAATTACGCTTTTAGGAATTTAATTATTGTAAGAAAATAATAAGGATATGCATAAAAATAAAACTGTCAGGGTGAATCACCAGAGCACCGTGTAGAATAGCAAGAAACTAAAAATTGCTTATAGGAAACAATTGGACATTTAGTACATCAACAATGGTACATCAGCAAAATGGAATTCTCGGCAGCCATTAAAAATGTTACAGAACATTTATTGACATGAAAAGGTGTTTATGACATTCTGATGTATGAACAAAGTAGACAGTAAAATAATGACTCAATTTTTTCAAAAAAAAAAAAATACACATGTATAGAAAAAAAAAATACTGCCAAGGATATTCACTAGAGTGGTAGAGTGCATATCCCAGGGGAGGGCATATGTGTGTGTTTTATTTTGTTCTTTGTAGTCCCCTCCTCAATAAAAATTTTTTTTTACTTATTGACTTTAGAGAGAGAGAGAGAGAGACACACACTAGAGAAACAGTGATCTGTAATTTTACTTATTTTATGCATTCATTGGTTGATTCTTGCATGTGCTCTGACTAGGGATCGAACCTGCAACCTTGGTGTATTGGGATGATGCTCTAACCAACTGATCTACTCTGCCAGGGTCCCTCCCTTCCGCTCCCACTTTTTAAATATAAATCACATAATTTGCTTTCATAATAAGAAAAAGTTAATGTAGTTCAATGCCTTCATTTTGATTAAAAGAAATCCATTTAAAAATATCTTCAGTTTTTTTCAGGAGCAGAAATGATTTCTAAGTCACCACAGAGGGAGTGAGTTCGTCCTCTGCGGGAACCGACAGGAACCTTCACGATTCACAGCCCAGGTCCGATGCGAGGGGAAGAACGGAGCATCCTACAGCTTTGGGGCGCTCGCTCCAGCTCTCGTGCCCCAAGGCCGAGTGGTGCCCCTCCAGCCCAGGCCGTCCTATTCCTGCCCGGTCACCAGCTTCATCATCTTCAGAGCCATGTCCCCTTGGTCGGAAGGAACCTAGAACCAAACAGTATCCGAGTTAGTGCTCCGGGTCTGTTCCTGGGGCTGGTGCTCAGGGGTGACATCTGAGACCCGGTTCCCAGTAAGAGCACCCTCTCTGTGACAGCAACCCGGGCATCCCCGACAGAGGCTCTTCTGGGCCGCAATGGTGTTGGCTGGCAGGGGCGTGAAGTCTGCGTAGAGGACAGCGCTTTCTCCGTGTGGGGCTGACCCGCTGATTGGTTCACAGGGGCTGTGCTTATGGTACTAGGCACCAGACTATTCAAGGAAGAGAGGAGATTCTAAACATTTTATAGGATTCTCTGCATAGGAAGCCCCCCAGGCTGGGACCAGAGTAGAAAAACGGCCCAAGAGGGAAGCTAACAGCAAAACCATAAACAGATACAAACAAGCAAGTAAGACCCTCTGTGTGGGTGGCACCCCCATTTTTATACTGTATTCAGCTCTGTTTTGTTTCTCCCTTAGAGTTTTATTAATAATTCTTGTTTTTTGTGTGTTTTTTTATTTATTTTTTATTTTATTTATTCATTTTAGAGAGGAGAGAGGGAGAGAGAGAGAGAGAGAGAGAAGAGAGAGACAGGGGGGAGGAGCTGAAAGCATCAACTCCCATATGTGCCTTGACCAGGCAAGCCCAGGGTTTCGAACGGCGACCTCAGCATTTCCAGGTCGACGCTTTATCCACTGTGCCACCACAGGTCAGGCCTAATCATTCCTGTTTTAAAAAAATAAATCTCCTTCCCACACGCCAAAGGGGGGAGGGGCAGAGGCCTCAGTTTCTCCTCTACAAAGACTGGGGCAGAGAGTAAATGTCTCCGAGGTCTGAAACTCCACGGATCCGGGTTCTCTGTGGCATATCACTGTCCCGGATTCTCCTGCCAAGCCAGGCCACACAGGCATGGTGGGGCTTACCAAAATGACATTTAGTGTACTGAAGGGGAAGTGGTTGGGGTTATGATTTAATAGCAGCCTTGAAGAGCTATTTTAAGGCTGCCCCCAACTGATCTCTTGTTCTTTCTGTGACAAACCAAGAGGAAATGGGTCTGAACTCCAACTCGGCGCCAGCCTGTGGTTGGCTCCCCCCTCTCTCCCCTCCCACCTGCCTCCGCAGGGACCCCTCTCGTAATAGCTCTGTGCTCTAAGACACAGTGTGTTCTCGCCCCTGAAGGTACTGAGATAGTGAGAGCCATGAACTAAATGCGCTTTGAACCCTGTCCTGCAGCCTTGTTCATTCTCTCTTCAGATCGTTTCTTCCTTCCTGTTTCCTAAGGGAGTCGTCTTGTTCATTCTCTCTTCAGATCGTTTCTTCCTTCCTGTTTCCTAAGGGAGTCGTCTTCTCTCCCTCATTGCTCATTCGTTCACTCCAACCAGCCTTGCCGTGCGGGCTTCAGAGCCTGCCGTTCACTAACAATGTTTGCCATGACGGCCGCCGACACCAGCGGCTCCTCTCTGCTCGGGGGATGCCACCCGTCCTGGGTCTCCCTCCTAGTTCCTGGCTGCTTCTTTCTCAAGTCTCCTTTGTGGGTCCTTCTTCTGCCTCCTATCTCCTGAATACTGGTGTCCCCAGGGCTCGGCCCCCTGCCTTCTCCGTACTTGACTCCCCAGTCTCCGTCTGCAAGGACAAACATTTGACTCCAGATTCACACATACACGCGCTTTATACATTCGGTTGCCTTCTGAGCTGTTCTGTGGGCAGCTACCAAGTCCTGCCCTCTCTGCCTTAAGGCCTCTACCTCCCTCCCTTCTGGATTTGTACAAGCCTCCGAGATTGGTGCTCTACCCCAGTCTTGTCCCATGCCTTCTGCTGCTGGCATACTCTTTTATAGACAAACCTAGTAATTTTACGTCTTTGCTTAAAACATTTCAATGGCATCCCATTGCTATCAAGAAAGGTCTGGGGCAGAGGCAGATTAAGGTCGGTTGAGGCCCCGGGGCGCAGAAGAAAGTATTGGGCCCCTTAAGAAAAAGAGAGAGACGGGGGAAAATAAAAATACATGTTAAACATATTTTTAAATAAATAAAAAGTATTAAGTACTATTAATGTTGAAATTGCACATATGAAACCAAACATGGTGTCATTAGAAAAAAGTATAAAGTTGGGGTTTTGCGAGGCCCTTCAGAAGTCAGGGCTGGTGCGCGTGCCCGGTGCGCCCGCCGTTAAACCCGCCTCTCGCCTGGGGGTCCTTCTCATGGTGTGAAGCCTCCCTTCCCACTCTCGTCTCTGCCCAGTGTCCCTCCCGAGGCCTTGGCTGCACTCCTCGCTCCTGCATTCTGCCCTGTACCTGGCTAGCTCTTGCCCATTAGGTGGGGCTCCGTCTTTGGGGACCCCAAGCCTGGGCCGGGCCCTCTGCCCTGGGCCAGCCCCTGTCTTAGCATTTCTCACCCCGTGTCGTTAGGGCCTCTGCCTGAGCCTCATGCCCTTGAGGACAGAGACGGGGCACCCTCCACGTAGCCCAATACCTGGCACAGTGTCTAGCAGTCACAAGACACTCAAACGCTTGTTCAATCAATAAAGGAAACTTTCAGGATCTGGAAAGTTCTTAAAAGGAAACCGAGGGTCAGAGAGGTTCAGAGTATGTCGTCTCTGCAAATAGCATATGCTTTCACTTATCGGTGGACTCGAAAGATTTTCTATAGAGATTGTGTCCTGAGCGCAATGGAGCCAAGGGGGCAGGAAAGGCCGGACGACACCTTACTGTCCCTCTCAACTAATACTGGACAGGAAGCCACAGTCCTGCGGAGAAGAGAGACCCTGTGTTTACATGCCCAGACCAGAGCATAACCGTGACGGAAGCACCCGGGCCCTCCTGACCTCCGGGGTTCCTCCCCCGGCCTCTTGGCGGGTGTGCGGGTGCCTGTGTGTAGTGGACTCAGCTCTCCATCACCTCCTTCCGCCCACAGAAACCCCCTCAGTCAACATACAGCCTGAGGAAAACAGTGCGCTCGCCTTGCAAATGCGGGAGTCTGCCAGCCTCCCTGCCTGTGCTTGCAGGCAAAGCCTCCTCCTAACGGAAACCCGGGGGCCCCCAGAGCCCCCTGCTCGAAGACACTCCCCACCGTGCACCAGCTTTTCTGCAGCGGGGACTCAGCTGTGCCGCACCCCCCGGGACTCGGCCTCCCGCACCCCCCGGGACTCGGCCTCCCGCACCCCCCGGGACTCGGCCTCCCGCACCCCCCGGGACTCGGCCTCCCGCACCCCCTGGGACTCAGCCGTCCCGCACCAGGGACTTGGCTTTCCCGCACTGGGGACTTGGCTTTCCTGCACCCAGGACTCGGAGACTCGGCTCTCCTGCACCCGGGACTCAGCCTTCCCTCACCCACTGGGAACTCAGCTTTCCCTCACCGGGGACTCGGCTTTCCCTCACCGGGGACTCGGCTTTCCCACACCCGGGACTCGGTTTTCCCGCACCTGGGACTCGGCTCTCCCGCACCCGGGACTAGGGGACTCAGCCGTCCTGCACCCGGGACTCAGCTGTCCGGCACCCAGCTGTCCGGAGCACTGAGCTTTGGTTTCGCTTCCTGAAAATGTCAAGGAAGGAAGGTGTCTCCCTTCTTCCCCTGAGACAATTTGGTTTATTCAGAACAAACCATTAGGAGCAAAGTAGCATTATATTCATTCAACCTGGAGAGTAAAAAGGTCAGAGAGCCCAGCGAACTCCCTCAGGAGGACTTACTCTTTGCAATAATTTCTAGACTCAAAGGAATGAGGCGCCAACGGCAGAATTTTGTTAGGAGATCTCGAGACACTCCCAAGCCCCAAGTGCTCCGGTGAGACCAACGCGGGCCGTGCACCCACGCACGACCAACTACCTGTGGCTTCCCACTCAGGACGAGTGAGGGTCTGGAACAAAAGCAGACTGTCTCACCATGTGTCCCGCTCTGAGGATCCAGTAGAAAGCCAGGTTCTTGTGGCTCTTGACAAAAGCAGATGTTTCAGAAGATTTAGGGTCGCTGTACAGGGGCCTCCACTTGAGCTGATTGAATTTGGACAGTTCCGACCACTTCAGCTGCCGCACCCAGGCCTCCTGACCTGGTGAGGGGCACAAAGAAGGACCTGGGGTTAACTGCTGGGGAGAGGAGGAAAAGAAATTTATGTCCTATAACTTGGCTTTCCCCAAAGTATAGTAATGTGCATAAAACTCACCCGTGTGAAAGGCAAAACCACAGTGAGCTATCACCTCACACCTGTCAGAATGGTTGTTATCAACGGGACAAGTAAAAACACGTGAAGGGGTTGTGGAGCCAGAGGAACCCTCACTCACGGCTGGTGGGAATATAAACTGGTACAGCCCCTAAGGAAGACAGTCTGGAGGTCCCTTCAAAAATTAAGAACAGAGCTACCATAGGACCCAGCAATCCCTCTTCTGGGTCTCTACCTCCCAGGATTTGAAAACATTTATTTGTAAAGAGACGTGCACATCCTATGTTCACTGCAGCAGTATTCGTGGTGTCCAAGACGTGGAAACAACAGAAGTGTCCTTTGATAGGTGACTGGATAAAGAAGATGTGGTGCATATACACAACGGAATACTACTCAGCCATAAAAAAAAAAAAAAACCACTGCCGTTTGTGACAACAGGGATGAATCTGACAATATCAGGCTGTGTGAAATAAGTCAGATGGGAAAAGTCCAGAACCATATGATTTCACTCATATGTGGATAAGAAACTGAAAGCAACAAATAAACAAACAAGAAAAACAAATAAAAAACCTCAAACAACAGAATGGTGGTTACCAGAAGGAATAGAGGGTGGAGAGAGGTAGAAAGGATTAAGAGAGTAAAAAAAAAAAATATATATATATATATATATATAGATGGAAGGAGACATGACTTTGGGCGGTGAAAATACAATACAATATACAGATGATGTATTACAGAATTATATGTTTGAAATCTATATAAACTTATTAAGCAATGGCATCCCAGTAAATTTAATAACTTTTTTTTTTTTTAAAGAGAAAAAAAAAATACTTATCCTTGCAACAATGTCAATTCTGATTCAGTAGGTCTGGGTGGGGCCTGAGCTTCTGCATTTTTAGCTGGCTCCCAATGATACCCAGGCTGACAGAGACAAACCTAAGAGCTGTGAAGCCCAACCAGTTTTTGCCTTTAACTCTCCTCCTGCTGTATGCTCCGTAGGAAGGAAATCAGGGGCCTCTGGAGGTGACCGGGCTGTCAGGAGGACAGGGAAATCTCCGGGTTAGGAGATGAATGTGTGCATTACCCCAGCGGTTTATGGAAGAAATGCAGAACCTTTTCATGTCATCCTTAGTGCCCTTGGCTTACAAGTCACAAAAATATTCAACCCTGCTGACATTAATTAACACATCACACCCACCAGACCACATGCCTCGACTGCCTGCTGGTTCTGAGAACCTGCCTCTGTCCTTCCACTTGGCCCTCCTGAACCCAGAAGCGGGCATGTGGTGACAGCCATGCGACAGGGATTCTGCAAAGACCCTTTTCCCCTGGGTCCTAAGGTTTTCAGCGCCGTTGGGGTTTAGTCTGAATTCACCTTGCAAGGTTTTCCCTCAATTAAATGTCCATCTATCCAATGGTCTGAAAAATGTCTTCTTTTTATGTTTGTGGTGGGGGTAGGTGGTGTTCTTATCTTTAATTATACTCAAAGGCCCCAAAAGCTGGACAGACCTATGGTTCTCTGAGAGGTCACAGCCGCAGGGAGCGCCACCCTTGTTTGCAAGAGTCAAGGTCAGGGGTGGATGGATATAACAGAAAATGGCCTTCTTCCTAGTAATCCAGTGTCACCAGCCCCAACACTGAGGTGGCTGAGGCCGGGTCCCTCCCAGCTCAACCCACGACACGGCCTCCACGTGCCCCTCAGAGTGTCCCTACCCATGGTGTCCACGATGAGGTCGAGCTGTCCGTTATACACGGTCACGTTGACCCCGGCGTCCAGCAGCTCGTCCACAATGCTGACGGCTGGCTTCATGAAGTCCTCCTCCATGTTCAGGAAGACGTTGTTCGCCTGGCCTGCACGTGGGGAAGGAGAAAGAGGTGGCGGCTTGGAATCTGCCAGGACGAGAGGCGCCTCTCAGCCCAGAGCCGCCGGGGCTCGGGCTCCCACGTGCAGGCCCCGGGCAGCCCCTGGCAGAGCCTGACGGCACAGGTGCCTCACAGCAGGGACCGCCGCCGGGCTCGGGCTCCCACGTGCAGGCCCCGGGCAGCCCCTGGCAGAGCCTGATGGCACAGGTGCCTCACAGCAGGGACTGCCGCCGGGCTCGGGCTCCCACGTGCAGGCCCCGTGCAGCCCCTGGCAGAGCCTGACGGCACAGGTGCCTCACAGCAGGGACTGCCGCCGGGCTCGGGCTCCCACGTGCAGGCCCCGGGCAGCCCCTGGCAGAGCCTGACGGCACAGGTGCCTCACAGCAGGGACCGCCGCCGGGCTCGGGCTCCCACGTGCAGGCCCCGTGCAGCCCCTGGCAGAGCCTGACGGCACAGGTGCCTCACAGCAGGGACCGCCGCCGGGCTCGGGCTCCCACGTGCAGGCCCCGTGCAGCCCCTGGCAGAGCCTGACGGCACAGGTGCCTCACAGCAGGGACTGCCGCCGGGCTCGGGCTCCCACGTGCAGGCCCCGGGCAGCCCCTGGCAGAGCCTGACGGCACAGGTGCCTCACAGCAGGGACCGCCGCCGGGGCCCCGTGCCCCAAGCTGGTCAGGCAGAGGGACGGCGTGGACAGCACGTGCGCTCCGGTCACACACGTGCGGTGACACCGGCAAAGGCATTTCTAATGAGGAACTGACACCTCGAGGGGGCCACTGCCCAAGGAAACAGGGGCCAGAGTCAGTCCTTCCCCTTTGCCTAGTGACACTAGGGCCGAGTTTTAAGTTCTGAACAGGTGGGGCTACCTTGGTAATAAACCAAACCAGACCCAGACTGGTTCATAGCTGGCCCTCAGTAAAGCCCCGTGGAGGACGAGCCCCAGGCAAGAGGAGAGGGTCAGTACAGCATTTCCACTGGACTCCTGACCACCACCACCACCACCACCACCACCACCACCATCATCATCATACTAAAAAATATCATCACCATACTAGACATCATCATCATAACACTAAACAGTATCAGCATCATCATAACACTAAACGATATCATCATCATACTAAACGATATCATCATCATCATAACACTAAACAGTATCATCATACTAAACAGGATCAGCATCATCATAACACTAAACAATGTCATCACCATCGTGCTAAACAACATCGTCATCACCTTCATCATCACACTACTACACAACAGTAACAACAAGAGCGGCTCCCTTGATTTGTATTTGCCAGTCACTGTGCTAAGGAAGAACTTTACAAGCAACATCTCATTCCCCCTCCATCACTACCCTGGGGAGCAAGTCTCTTAACCTGCACAATGCTTCAAGAACACGAGGCTCAGAGAGGCTAAGAAACGCGTCCAGTCGAAACAGCTGGTCGGTGGCAAGCTGGGATCCGAACGCAGGCCCGGTGGACTACGTAGTGCGTGGGCATAACCACAAACGGGAACTCAAGACACTGGGGTATTGGCCAAGGACACTCGATCCTTTCCGAACCATAAAAAGACACATCGGGAGCCAAAGAGAGTTTTCTATTAGTCATCATCTGAAAAGAAAGCGTCACCTGGCCCGTCCAGTCCCACGGGGCAGGGAGGGAGGGTCCCTATCACGGGGAAGCAGGGCTGGAAACACCCCTGTAAAGAGAAAATGAAGGAGTTGAGCTGAAAATGAGCCCTTAGGAGTCTGAGCAGGACGTGGCCTCCTGTGACAGCTCCCCTCTCTTCTCGGCTCTGTCATTGTCACAGCTCCCACAGTTGTCCCCTGCCCTGGCAGCTCGGACACACGCTCTTTTAATTGATCTAATTTTTCTTTCACTTCTAGAAAACTCTGAGGGATGAAGGGGAAATGGAGACACCGGGTCTAGGATGAGACGCTGCGGACGGCAGGCTGGGAGGACGGCCCGTGTCCCCTGAGGAATCCGAGGCCAGGGCCAAGCCTCAGCCTCCCAGCAGCTGTCAAGGGCCCACCCTAGAAACCACCCAGACCCTAACTCTGCACTACGTCACACACAAACGAGACCCCCTCAGCTTGGAGTCGTCTCCCCTCCGGGAGCCTCGGTGTACCCCTTGGCTCCTGGCTTTTCCATAGAACTAACAGGAACTTACCCAAGACTTCTACTTGGCCTTGGTCTCTGTGGACCTCAATTTTCCTCCCTATGGCCTTCAGGCCACAATGCAGTAGACACCTGGTCCACATTGAGCACCAGGAGGCCTGGGAAGGCCGGCCAGAGAGCTGGTCACACATGTCCGAAAGGACCTTTGCCTGGCAGTCACACCTGTCACCCACTGTGGCCTTGGGCATGGCTTTTCTAAATCTCAGTCTGCTATTATGACAACCTCCAAACTGATACACAAGCAAAGAGTGCAATGACCCCACTCACCCACCTGTGACTTCAACAATTATCGACTTATAACCGAGCACTCCATTTCTCCCCCAACCGACCCCCTTCTCTGACCCAAACCTGGCATGGTATTTAGCGTCGCTACCTGTTTGCTCCTCTACACAATGTGGCTAATAATACCGTTCTACCTGCAACATAATCACCATCAGCAAAACCCATCCTACAAATGCAGGTCTTTGAATGTGCACCTTTCGTCACCAAGCTCCCCCAACTCTACAAGTGGCACTTGAAAAAGTAGGTCACAGAAGTTACCTCCCCAGGAGCAATCCTCAGGAATGATTTTGAGCTTCGTTCTGATGGGGCCATTCATGAGCTGACTTAAGTTGTCCCGATACAGGTGTCTCACGTGGCGATAGTAGAGGTGAACTGAAATAAACTGGTACACGGTGAGTCAAAGGAGTGGAAACGAGACCAAGAGGACCTCTCTTCCAAGCTGCTGGGACTGCCGGGCGTAGGAGCGAGGCTTTCGGCTGAAAAATGAACCGTGTCCCCCCGACTCACGCCGGATGGAGGAGCAAGGTCAGAAACACGTTGAAAGTGGAGTTTTACTAGTGTCGATCGCTGCATTTTAAGTACTTTGGGGCCATGGGGATTATCCGGCGTGGCCAAAGGGGTCATCAGCTGAGAAGTGGAATCCAGAGCAGAGGTTTTCAAAAACTGGGTCACCGACCGGTCCGCCAGAAATTTCGTGTGGGTCTGAGAGTTAACCCCCCGCCCCGATGCTATGTGAAGATTGTACAATGATCTTAGTCGAATTCGCTTATGCTCAGGGTGATTTATCTCTGCCTTAGCAGTCCCCAAAATAATTCTCCTATTTTCACCGGTCCCCAAGTGTAAATAGGTGGAAAACCACTGCTCCAGGACCCCCGCAGCCTTTGGATGTCTCTTCCAGGGGGTGGATGCCGCCCTAGGCACTCACAATGAAGCTGGGGCGGCTGAGAGACAGCTCAGGCCAGCCTGCGGGAGGACTGACGTAATTGAGTGTGCAGAAGCTGGTCGCCAAGCTTCAGGCACACTGTGCTCCGTGAAAGAAGCCAGATGTTCAAAAGACTACCTATTGCATGATGCCATTTCTATGTGATGCTCTGAAGAGGCAACCAGTGGTCAGCAAACTCATTAGTCAACAGAGCCAAATATCAACAGTATAACGATTGAAATTTCTTTTGAGAGCCAAATTTTTTAAACTTAAACTATCTAGGTAGGTACATTCCTTACCAAGGTAGTGCCCGCATGTGGTGTTTTGTGGAAGAGCCACACTCAAGGGGCCAAAGAGCCGCATGTGGCTCACGAGCTGCAGTTTGCCGACAAGGGAACAGTCATGGTTGCCTGGGGCTGAGTCACCGGCAAACAGACCTGTGGGGTCCTTCTGGGAAACATTTGGGAACTGGACTGCGGGGACGATCGCACAACTCCGTGAATGTACTAAAAGCCACTGAATATACACTTCAAACGGGTGAATTTTATGGAATGTAACTTATCCATCAGTAAAGCTTTTTAGTCTGGTGACAGATGGTTACTAGGCTTACTGTGGGCGATCACTTTCTAAGGGGTACAAATGTTGAGTCACTGTGAGGTATACCTGGTAACTAATAAAATATTGAATGTCAACAGTCATTTAAAACAAATCAATAACATAAAGCAGTGAAAAGAAATTGGTTTCCTCTCACCCAGAGGATGAGACAGGGTCCAGCAACTTCCCAGTTCACTCACCTAGGTGGCTCTGGGTGAATTCGAGGCTTGACTTCATTGTGGCCATGGGAGCACTTTTAGTTAAGATGTTGTAGAAGTTCACCCCGTCCGTGTTCTGAAATATAGTATATTTGGCTGTTTGTTTTCTGGACTTCTCCACTAGCGACGCTGCAAAGCAGCAAGGCACCTGGCCCTCCATCTTATCCAAGCACAGCTTGATCTTTGCAAATCTGCTCGGCCCAGAAAGAAAGGCAGCAGGGCAGTGCAGTTAGCCCGCCTCCTGGGGGTAACGAGCCGAGCCGCTCCCGCATAGGAGTGGAGCTCTGAGGAAAGCACGTGCCCGTGGGTTCGTTTACAGGGAGTGTGAGCTGCACAGGGTCCCCACACGAGAGTCTGCGGCCAGTGCTTTCTGCCTTCTGGCTCACTGGGGACAGAATGCTGCTTACCGGGGATCCCCACACTCACCTCTACAAGACATACTGCTTCTACATAGAGCTCGCACCTTCAATCAAGGGACAAGCAAGTCTTACAGGCCTGGGTGGCTTTCTGACCCTGTCACTGCTCAGACACGTCAGATTGTCATGTAGCACGACTCCTGGAGTCCCTGGATAGACCCCAAGCCTGACAACACCACTGAGGGGCTCTCCCTCCGTGGGGAAGACACCACTGGGCAGGCCCCCCGAGAGTGCAGCCTGTTACCTGTTCAATGACCGTCTCTGCTTGGCCCCACAGCTGGGTGGCCTCTTTGTAGCGCCCCTTATTTATGGCGTCCAGGACTTGCTCTGCCACCTGAGACACCTCTGCCAGACCTTGGTCATCGAGAAGAGACTGGAACGCAAACCAAGAACACAAAAGGCCACTTTGCTTAAGAAACACAAACCTGACTTTGCTCCAGGGAGGGACGGGACGGGCGACCGAAAAGGGGGGTTTATAATATTATACGAAATGTCTGTTACAACTCATCTACTTATAAAGGAGGAAATAGAGCAGAAACGTTGGCCGAGTCTCGGTGGTGGGTCTACGGGTATTCACGCTGACCTTCCAACTTTTCTGCATAGTTGAACATTTCTGTACTAAAATGTTGGGGGCATTTTAAAAAACTGTGTTTCCTGTACCCGGAAAAATGGGATAACTATGCTGGTATTTCCTTCCATCTGTCCCTGAGGCCAGCTATTTGCTCAGGGTCTCCAATTGGCTATGGACTAGAAGTCCCTAGAAGGGCAATGTCCACCATGCGGGCACACTCGGCTAGCTTTGTCCTTCCTGAGGACAGAGCCGGAAGACGCTGACCGGGCTGCTACTGACCGCGGAGGGTACCGAGGTGAGGCCCCGCCAACTTACCATGCTGTACAGGTACGGTCCCCAGGAGAGCACCGAATCTAAGGGAAACCAGACAGGGACAAATAAGTCTGTCACGGCTCCATCCTTCCAAGGAACCACCTAACTAGCCTCCCTCCCACAGCAGAAACCCGGCGGCTTCACGATCACAGGGTTCCTTCACTCAGCAGGGCCCGTGCAGGAAAGGAGAGGGTGTCTCCATGGCTGGGAGGCGGGACGAGGGTGTGGGGGCCTATGTTGAGTCAGGGCTGATGTCTTTTAACTATTAATTTGGTGCATTAATTGGGCCCAGCGAGTGAGTCACAGCCAACGATGGCATCCCCACCAACAGGCTGTGCTCATGCCGACTTTGAGGCTTTGACAGCTTAAAATATTTCCCCGCCCTCAGTTCTGCTTGACTTCCTGCTTGCATCTCCAATGTGGGGACACTAGTTTCTGCCAAGTTGCCAATTAAGGAAGAAGACTAATGATTTCATAATTCAGGTGTCTGTGGCTATACTATCTATTAATTCATTTCTTTTTTTAAACTATATGTAGTATATTCTTATTGACTGATTTAAAAGAGAGAGAAAGAGAGAGAGAAAGACACACACACACACACACACACACACACACACCACACACATCAATCTGTTTTTGTATGTGCCCTGGCCAGGGATTGAACCAGCAACCTTTGTGTATTGGGACGATGCTCGAGCTATCCAGCCAGGGCAATCAAACCATTTCTAATCCACAAATTGAGAATTTACAAAGGGCCTGAAGCCAGTTAGGACCTTTTTAGGATACAAATAGAAGACAATGGCCTGACCAGGTGGTGGTGCAGTGGATAGAGCGTCGGCCTGGGATGCGGAGGACCCAGGTTCGAGACCCCGAGGTCGCCAGCTTGAGCGCGGGCTCATCTGGTTTGAGCAAAAGCTCACCAGCTTAGACCCAAGGTCGCTGACTCAAGCAAGGGGTTACTTGGTCTGCTGAAGGCACATATGAGAAAGCAATCAATGAACAACTAAGGTGTCGCAACGAAAAACTGATTAATGCTTCTCATCTCTCTCCGTTCCTGTCTTTCCTATCTATCCCTCTCTCTGACTTTCTCTAAAAAAAAAGAAAGAAAGAAAGAAGACAATGCCTGCCCTCAATGAGAATAGTGGGGCTTGGTTCAGACAGGTTCACTGTTCCCACATGCGATGTTAGGCTGGCGCCTTTGAGATGTGCCAGCCAACAAAATGGCCAGGGCCACAAGTGTTAAAGTACATTGAAATACGTCCCTCCTTCACCTGAAAGCCTTCCATGGCAACCTAAGGCTGAGAGCATCTCAAAGTATGTTTCAAATAACCTCAGTTCTGCAGAATTTTAATCTAGGTGTTAAAAGAGAAAACTATTGGGTGAGACATCTTTGGGGTTAGGTGAACTATAACATATTTCTTTGCTGCAGGACTTCTCAGAATCTTGGATGTGCCTGTGAAACCCTGAGGAGCAGAGTGGTATTTAACGCTTCCAAAACTTAGCTGACCACAGAGCCCTTTGGACAGCATCTCAGTGGACTGGTATTCTTGAGTACACCCTGAGAAATGCAGGCATTCCAGGGCCTTCTGAACCAACCTACCCATTACCACTCCAGTTAACCTCTAAGCCAGTGCCCTGGTTTCTTGAAATACAAAACTGTCTGCGAATTCTCCAGTGCACCCCACTCCCTGCTTGACCTCGACCAGAGACTGACAAACCTTTTCTCGAAAGGGACAGCCAGCCAATAATACTCTTGGCTTTGCAGGTCTCTGTTGCAACTACTCAACTTCGCTGGGGCGGCCTCCAAACAATATGCAAATAAATGGGTGTGACTGTCCCAATAAAGAACCTATTTATCATGTGGCAAGGCAGATTTGCCTTGTAGGCCATAGTTTGTGACCTCTGACGTAGGCCTGAGATGTCTATAGAATTTCCTGCAATGATGGAAATGTTCTCTATCTCTGTGGCCCAAAAGAAAAGTCAACAGCCACGTGTGACTACTGTGCACTTGAAATGTGGCTAGTGCAACTGAAAGATGAAAGATTTTATTATATTTTAATGAAATTAAATGTCAATAGTCACAAAGAGTTCTATGGCTACCATACTGAACAGTGCAGATCCTATAAGGCAGTGGTCCCCAACCTTTTTTGGGCCACGGACCGGTTTAATGTCAGAAAATATTTTCACGGACCGGCCTTTAGGGTGGGACGGATAAATGTACCACGTGACTGAGACAAGCGTCAAGAGTGAGTCTAAGACGGATGTAACAGAGGAAATCTGGTCATTTTTTAAAAATAAAACATCGTTCAGACTTAAATATAAATAAAACAGAAATAATGTAAGTTATTTATTCTTTCTCTGCGGACCAGTACCAAATGGCCCACGGACTGGTACCGGTCCGCGGCCCGGGGGTTGGGAGGACCACTGTTATAAGGAGCACGCATGTATAGCCTTCCCAGCACCAAACACAAGACCTATTACCTGGTAAGCAATTATTAATTGCTCATGACGTTAATAGTACTTCTCCCTCAAAAGGGAGTACTTCCGGGATGGAGGGGTGATGCTGAAATGGATCTGGACAGGGAGCTGGGTCATGGCAAGGTGGAAAAGATTTTGGACGAGACGAAGAGCACTGGCAGAGTCATGAGGTTGAACCTCCTGGCCTTCCGGAGGCAGTGCAGGGTAATGGTGAAGTGCACGGATTCCAGTGGCTGCTGCTTGGATTTGGGTCTTGGCTTTAGCTGTAGGACTCAAGAAAAAATTGCTCCACCCAGCTGAGTTCCACCTCTGAGGCTCACCATCTCCAGAATCGGGAGAATCACAGCATCTATCCATGCAGCTGGTGCAAAGATTAAATGAAGGTAACGCGTGCAAAGTGCTTCGTGTTGTTAGGAAACTGTGACGAGAGCCCAGCAGGAAGCGTGGGGCCAGGGCTGTCATTCTGAGGGAGGCATCTGTCAAGACACCTGCTGGACCCTCGTGCCTCTGACCCAGAGACCTGCCGCCCTGTGATGCTCCAGGAGCTGCGTCCAGGACGGACAAACAAGCAGCAGCCCTCTCCCAGCGATGACTCATCGGGTTCTCGAGTGTGCTACTACTCCCTGGAGATGCCAAGAATGAGGGCGGGAGATCACCACTCCAAGCAGCACCCGCATACCCTGAGTCCGTGAGGGACACGGCTCTGTGCACACGGATCCTCCCCCGTGGCGACCACCTCAGTCGAGCGGCAGAGCACAGACAGCCTGGAAAGCTCCCTCGTGTCCCTTTCCAGCTCACTCCCCTCCCTCCTCCGCAGGGACTCGCTTCTGATTTCTGATTTTCTAGTTTGGTTTTGCCTGTGACAAGCCAGCTTCTGCTAGGTTAGAGCAGTGGTTCTGAACAGGGGTACTTTTGTCCCCCGAGGGACATCTGGCAATGTCTGGAAATTTTTTTGGTTGTTATACTGGAGTGGAAATATTGGCATCTAAAGGACAGAGACCCTAGACCAGGCGGTGGTGGAGTGGACAGAGCATCAGCCTGGGATGCTGAGGACCCAGGTTCGAAACCCTGAGGTTGCCGGCTTGAGCGTGAGCTCACCAGCCTGAGCACTGGGTCTCTGGCTTGAGAGTGGGGTCAGACATGACACCATGGTCGCTGGCTTGAAGCCCAAAGTTGCTGGCTTGAGCAAGGGGTCACTGGCTCGGCTGGAGTGGAGCCCCCAGTCAAAGCACATATGAAAAAGCAACCAATGAATAACTAGGGAGCTGCAACTATGAGTTGATGCTTCTCATCTCTCCCTTACTGTCTTTC